>NC_048422.1:14805089-14846251 GCF_013103735.1 Etheostoma cragini
GCCCTGGCTTGACAACTGAAGACTGAACATTATGGATCCAATTATTGCATATATAATGTAATATTATTCCATTTATATTTAAAACATAATTCAGACTAAGACTATTTACTACAATCTTGTTTAACTTCAGAAATGTGGTTCCGTTTGGCCTGAATCTAACAGAAAAGTTTGATATTTTGGGAAATACGTTAGTTACTTTTTGAGATAGATGACAAGACAAATACCCTGATATTACTCTGTACAAAAAACAAAGTGTGAAAATAACAAACCACCACTTTACGAGGGTTTTCTTTACTGGAGCTTATTTTGCCAACCAACAAATAGTCCCGCACAACCCTCCCAAAAGGGTTTCAATCTTCTCATTTAACTCTCTGCAAGAAAGTGTGTATTTTTAGCAAAAATGGCAAACTTTTCCTTAAATCACAGACACTGTTAGCATGGACACTGGCAGTCTTTGCATTTAAATTATACAAATATTCAGTTGTACACTAAATCCGAAAGATGTCCGAAAATGTATATGAACCAAACTAAATTTACAAAGGAAATCGAATGAAATTAAAACAATGCTTATCATAATGTGGCATGCAGTGCATCAATTATTTGGGGACGGACATATTCACATCTTGGCTGAGCTTCAAAAAGCATGTCCATGCTAAGCCTGTGCTATCTCTATCAAAGAACTAGCACAGATGTGGTGACAAAAATTGCCAATGTGAAAATAGCACCCAATGATGTGGCAACACCTGGTTGTAAAGAGGAAATGGAGTTTGGCCAATGAACATGTAGCCTGCCCATTTAGAAAATATGTAATTGCTGTTTGGAAGCCATTGTTGTATTTGTACATCTGTGTATGGGTATTTGTTTATGTGGATCTGAGTGCACTTGTACACATAGCCATGTGTTTGCATTGTTCACGTCTCAGAGTAACACATACAGCCAGATACATTCCATAGAGAGCATTTTACTACAAGACTTAATTCATTTATTTCCAGTTAGCCGTGGTCCTGATTTGAGCTAAAGAAGGAGAAGGGATTGTGGTGTTTTGAGTGGTCGGGGAGTCAAGCCACTACTTCAACAATCCATGTTAAGGCGACCGTGTTTCATTTCCTGGTGCCTGCCTTAGTTCCCCTTAAATAGCATTACCTGTTGAAGCCAGTTAAATCACCGACAGCATGATTAGAAGGCCAGAGGAACCAGAGTCTGGGCAACTAAGCACGGACTAGCCTTTAATTCAATTTATCTTTATAAACATACACATCTGCCTCTCATTTACCACAAATTTTCGAGATGTCTTTTACTGCTTTGACAGAAAAGTTTGGGCTCAATTTACTTTCAAACTGAAAAACACTCTCTCTTTCCAGAACCACCTTTATCTGGACATTGATCATTTTGCTCATAATAAGGTCTAAGGTATAGTGAGTGCTGCATAAAACAGTACATAAAATATAGCCCTAATAGTGCATTAATGACTAAGATCAAAAGACAACTGTATTAGCCCGGATGATATAAATGCTCTGGGTCAGTTCATGGTTAATGAGGATATGTGTGTTCTGAAGGTATCAGATCAAATATATTAAAAAAGATTTCAGATGAATGAACGCATTTGTGCTCTTTGTTAGTTCATGATGTTTAGAAAATAGAAAATCTTATGAGCAACGGATTTTTACATCCTTGTTGACAAATGACAGACTTTTTTCCCACATGCATGAACACAAAATACCTAATATTTGCATAAATCTAAAATGTACATCTTAAATTAGCATTTTAAACAATTTCCAAATGCTAATTTGCTTCCCGTTTGGGATTATACCTTCTATATACAAAAAAACAATCCTTAAGAACATAACAATGTATCTTTTTCCTGGGTCTAGCACTGAGACAATATGACATTTTGTATGGAAATAACCTACATATTGGCCTTGTTGTTCCATACAAAACTCTTCACCACATGGGATTCATGGAGGTGAAAGAAACAGATGGGTGCCAGAGGACATCAGCTGTGGCCTGTTAGCCAGGTCACCACGCTAGCCATTGTCACAAGCAGACTCAAGCCTCATGTCTACATTCCCAGGTCATGTTCTGGAAGTGTGGGGTCATGCCCTATCACCTCCACCCCCACCAATGAGTTAGGAGCCAAACACGATGTAATTACACCCATTTGGCTGGAGACTATAGTCGTAGGACTGGCAAGTGGTCTGCAGTCTCCTGTGCTTGTCTCCCCAGACAAGGCTACCCAAACAAGGGCCACGACCTACCTTTGTCAGCCACCGTCCTCTGAGACTGTTGGGTGATCAGCGGACATTTAGAGAAGCGGAGACAACAGCATGCATTTCTGTTATACAAACGTGATGCATTTATTGTCTTGCATGTTTAATTAATCTGAAAATAAGTCAAAGGCTCACACATTTACTGCACTGCACTGTTTACATGTTTACATGACTCCTGTACTGTTTCATCAATGCCCTTGCACTTCAAACTACGGTGGCCGACTGAGGCAAATGCCCTGCAATTTAAGAAAACACATGCAAATGGACAAAACACAAGCAAATTAAGAAAACAAGTTCATTCATTTGACAAAATGTATGCGCAGCATTTAGCAAACCCGCTGCAAATACACACAACACAATCAAATACACAAACGTTCTGCAAATACAGAAACGATGCAAAAAGAAAAGCAGATGCAACTTTTTCAGCAGACGTCTTACCTACAACACTATGAAGTTAGCAGTTTTGTGTTTATATGTTCGGGCAGGATTTATTCAATTTGATAAATCCCACGGTTTCTACAAAGCTATCTAAACTACTGGTTTACAGGGAAGGACTAGAAATCCTGTCTGTTTTGTTTTTTTATTATTTCAAATGCAAATTGGTCCAAAATACGAATACTGATTGATTACTTATTTTATTGCTTATTTTGGTGGTGACTGTTGTTGTATAATCACAATATTACACTTTATGGAGGCCAACACTTCAGTGATGCGACTTTCGGGCGAAATTAAGCCCTTTCATGTGAAATGGCTTAAACGCTGATGCAGTTTTAAATGTGTTAGTACCACAAGTTTACAGATACGTCTCTGCTGATTGAGTATCACGTGGGACCTGAGCCGAGACACACCCACTAAAGAAAAAATATTTCAAATGTAGACTCAATATTTGCAGTAGCACACCGTTTCACACATAGACAGTTAAAGAACAGTTTCACGGTGTTCTGAGATTGAACGTGTCCTGTGTCTCGGGTTGCTCTCTCTCTCTCTCCCCTTGATCTTCTGACGAAGATCAAGCTGGTCCACTTAGCGCTCCCTCTAGAGCCCTCCGTTGTGCAATCTGGATGCAGCGTTTTTTTTTATGCATCTGCTTTTCTTTTTGCATCGTTTCTGTATTTGTAGCGCGTTTGTGTGTTTGTTGTGTTGTGTGTGTTAGCAACTTGTTTGCTAAATGCTGCGCATGTGTTTTGTCAAATTAATGAAGTGGTTTTCTTAATTTGCTTGTGTTTTATCTATTTGCATGTGTTTTCTTAATTGCAGGGTGTTTGCCCCTGTCGGCCACCTTAGTTAACACCCAAAACTGCACAATATATATATATATATATATATATATATATATATATATATATGACATGGCTATGTACTGGATATTGCACAGGTTTATGTTATGGGCAGGTTATGCAACAAAACAATATATATATATTGTGCAGTTTTGGGTGCTGGCTACGGTGGCCAACAGGGGCAAACGCCCTGCAATTTAAAAAAACACATGCAAATGGACAAAACACAAGCAAATTAAGAAAACAACTTCATATTATATATATATATGTATATATTATTACCGTAGACATGTAATCTAGAAAACATTTAGTTATCTAACTAGTCCCCATTGTACATAATAAATGTCTATCGTCTACATAACTGCACAGAATACTGTACTCAACCTGCACTTTGGTATTTAATGCTTCTGTTGCACTTCTGTTTGGATGTCAACTGCATTTCATTGGCACTGTACCTGTACTCTGCTAAATTACAATACATTATCTAATCTAATCCAATCTAAAAAAATATCTAAATTCATAATTTAGCATCAAGGAAAAACGTATTTTTACAGAACACACAGTAAATGTAGAAAACAGTTTCATGATATAACACCGGCTATACCATGCATGGCGAGCCACAACTATGCCACAGATCATTAGAGTGTTATCAGTGGCAGCATCACAGGATGGCAGAAGGAGAAGGGTAACAAATCCTTGGTGCTTTGAGTATGATAAGCATCATTTATCACTGAGAGTGCTGCTGGCCCATTAACAACCACGGCTCCATTAGCACTATCTGCAAGGCTTTTATAATGCCTTGTCTGCCCACATCTTTACGTTTGTATGAGGAAATCATTACACATTGTTTGTGTGAGACGGATGCAGCTTTTAGGCCATCTAACAGCTAGACCATGTTCTCTGGGGTCCTGGTAGGTGGAGATATGGAAACTGTTTTGATTTCCACTCGTAACAGCAGTAAAATAAGAGGTGAAAAGATGCTAATTTCCTGTTTCTGTGCATGTGTGTCTTTGATATACATGCCCAAAGACATGCAATTAGTCTGTCTGTATGTTGGTTGTGAATTAAACGGGTGAAAATACTGGAACAAGTATGATAACATGTGACAAGTGAAAGCCGCCTACAGCTACTGTACATTCACTGGTCAGATCGGTAGATACACTGGTGCAATTTTTATGTCAGTGTTATTCTGGCATTTGAATCCCGGTAGTGGAGGATGGCATCTGAAAATAATATTGTAATCAAATAATCCAAATGTTAAAACTAAAATAAACTTTAAAGCATTACCTCTACACCATAAACAAAGGCCAACTTCAGTGTATTACTTTATTTTAATCAGAAGAGACATGTTTGTAGATATGTAAATAAGATTTATTGTACAGCTCAAATAAAATGTACAAAGTCTTTGGCGATTAGACTCCATTGCTATACGAATCTTTCGTATATCTATATATGGGTGGAGAACTGTCAGACCCCCCAATGGAATCTAGGTGGTGGCAACAAAAGAGCCCGAAGACCCGACCAAAGGAAGCTTCGGACCGACTGGAGTAGATGACTGGAAGTGTAAGGGGAGGTGGAGGGTTGCACTCTTTGCCTGCAATGACAACTGAATGGCAAAGGGAGAAACAATTATTTAAAGCAGGGTTGTGACTCTGTGATTGGCCTTTGCCATTGTGTAACAATTCTGATTGGTTTAGCAGGAAGGTGAACGCTTGATTCGAGTTAGGTAGAGCATAGATTAAGAGTAAGGTCTTCCTGAAAGGATTTACGCTGAGACACATTTCAATCAGGAGAGACTAGTTGCAGACATTCAACAGTTAAACACGCATGATAAAATATACAGTACATTTATTATGATAACAGCTGAATTGATTTAGGAGTGCATCAATTATTAGTTAGGTCTTCCTGAAAAAATGTACGCTGAGCTACATTTGGTTATGTTTTCTGTGTTGCGGTGTGCATTAGGCTCTATGATCTGTGTGCTTGTGTTTTCTTTATTTGCATGTTTGTTTTTAAACTGCATTTGAGCAATTGCATTTGAGCTCTCAGGGCCAATGTAGGATGGCACACTTAGCTTATGTGTGCATAGAAAATTGTGTTTGAAATGCGTCACAGGTAATGGTGGGCAAGGCACAACAAATAATGTTACTTGAGGTCACAAAAACAGTAGTTGCAGTCCTGCGGTAAATTGCGAATTGGTTCGGTGCCTTCATCTCTAGTTTGCACATTGTTAGTTAAAGACTTTTTATGCAGTAAGATAGCTGATAACAGAAACAACATCATGAGCGAGACAATTTATAGAAAGTTAAGGATGTTCACCTGTGAGCATAAAGACCGTCAGAATTTCATGTTCGGTGGATGAGCAGAGGGTCTGTAATCAGGTCCTGTCTGTGTCCTGAAGGAGTTTAATAGGTTTAAAAGGGAAAAGCAGAACAGTAATTACCATCTGACCCCTGCTCTGGCTAATAGGGTAGTGGGGGAGGGGGGGGGGGGGGTTATAAGTAATGGGTGAGGGGTGGGGATTAAGAACAGGGGAGGGGAGGCCTCTCTGTCTCAAGGAAGATGAAGACAGTTATGTTTGTATGAACAGACACTGGAGTTCATTGTCCTCCACGCTTCCTGCACCCCCCCCCCTCCCTGCCAACATAAAATGACCCCCTACTCAATCTGGTGAGGTATCTTCACTCGCAAATATATGCACACACACAGACCACATTCTGAACACACAAATACACATACTCACACACATCCTCTTCTCCTGATCAGATGACATCATTAACAATCATTACTGGGACACCAGGAAGTGCAGAGATCTCCGGCTCAGCGTCTGGCTGCACAGGATCAGGTTAGCCTGCTCGAGATGAGAGATTTGTAAAGGAAAGCAACCTCCAAAGTTATTTTACCTCGGATTTCATTAATACCACAGTGCTAACAGAGGCCACAAAGAACAATGGTAAAATATTTAAGAGAAATTCCATCCCACCATGTTTTTTGTGTTCTTTGTTTAAATGAATGTCCTATAAGCGTGTTGTTAAGAAGTCTTTCTGAATGCTGTAAATATATTTCCTCTTGTTTTCTGTGTGAAAATAAAGATGCTTGAAGCTGTTTGTTTCTGACGGTTTTAAACATGTAAGAACATTAAGATGGTGGTTTGATCAAATATTAAAGCCTTTTTGCAGTATTACACAAGCAAAGAGAGTATTTACCATTACGTTTAGGGTTTCTCTGATGTTGAATATTTCATTGGAGTTGGATGATCAGTGTTTTTTTAACCTGTCAATTTAAAGTGGATACAGGGCTTTGTGGTTTCTGTGGCCAGGTTAGTGATTTGGGCTGGGGCTAGTGTGTGGTGTGTGCTGGAGCCATGGTTCCTTGTAGTGTAAGGCCTTCCCTTCGGGCTCTGAGAAAGCTGACACGCCAAGCCTGGGTTAGTCAGTGACAGGCCCCTGGCAGGAAGCTTGTCTGAGTCCATGGGCGTCTCAGTAGCTGTTCTTGTATGACACTAACCACAGCTACCACAAGACAAGCAATACTGCTGTCGCTGTCGGAGGCTATGTTACTGTGATTCAATGCATGCAGACCTTTCCGTGGGACAGGCGAGAACAGAGAGTGTGTGTTTTAATTGATGTTGGTAGCTCTTTGCATGCATGAATATGTGCGTGCAACGCTGCAACCACATGTACATGCATGTTTATATGATTGTATCTTTGCCTGCCTGTTGGTGTGTGTTTGTGTGGGTCAGGACGCATCTAAATGCTCCACTAGGGAGGAGAGAAGACTGACCCCTACTGTTAAAGAAACTACACACCAGCTCCACACTGCTACAGGATAACACCATACTGAGACAATGAATGGCCCTAAAAATAATCTATAGAATTAAAAGTAATCATGATTGCTAACATACATATGCAGTTCTAATGAGATATAACTGTGGGCACACTTTGAATCGTTGTCCAGAATTTCACAAAGAACACAGTATTTTAAATGTGGGTTGTCTTCCCAATAGCCTTCCCCCCCAGACAACAATCATCAGTAAACATCACAGCCAGAGAAGTACTTGTATATGTTCCATCACCATACACTTGAGCTTTCAGTTTTTTCTGAATAGGGGCTATGATTGGGGCAGGGAGTGCTGGAAATCCTTTGAAAAGGGAAAACAAAAGGCCTCCTCTGCTGTGATGAAGCATACCTCTCAAGAGACCAGACCTGGGCCTGACTCAACCTTTCACACAATCGCTGGTCAACAATACAACAAACCCTGCCCTCGCAAACCTACCATTGTACTGGAGCATGCCACAGCTGTGGAGAATCACATTTAGGTGTCAGAGGCAACAAATGTTTCTTTAATTGGAATAGTGGTATTAGCTCATGTTTCCTCCCTGTGCTTTATGAATCCCCTGTGCCTATTGTTTGGAAGTTCGTGTTGACGTCGCCTTGGCGGCCCCGGCTAATTGAGAGAGTGTGTGTTTGGACAAGGTTCAAGAGGAACTAGCGTCTCTTGGTCGTGAGTGTGGGTGGGAATAATAGTGTCTGTGCGGTGTGTGTGTGTGTTTTTTTTAAATGTCATTTTCAAGGTTGTGTCTGTGCGTAAATCTACGTGCAGGATCTTGGTGCTGTGTATGTGACTCCAAATGTGTTCTCTCATTGAAAGTAAATGTTAGACATTTTCTTTATTCTAAATGAGTCCATACACACTGTGAGTCTGACCCCACAAAGAATTCACTTGAAGAATCAAACCCATATTCACCACTGTCACCTAATCTGGTTTTCAGACAGATTAAAGCAACAGGCATACACAAACAGTGACCATATTTAAATCCAAGTGTTATTAAAAAAAACCTGATCTGTTTAATCTGGTTCCTCAGATTAAACAGATCAGGGTTTTTTAATAACACTTGCATGTTTCATATGCTGAATATCCAACATAAATTTGTGATCAGATTTTTAAAAATCAAGTTTATCACTTGGGAGCACAATCAGCTTTTGATTTACAATACAGAGAAAAGGAAAGTACAGTACAGGGCATAAACACAAAATAATCCTCAAGCTCCACTCCTCTGACCATTTTTTTAAATGATTTGACTTCAGTTTAATGTCAGGAGTGATTCCCTATTGGCCCAATAAGTACCCAATTCTTAGCACTCTGCTAATCTTTCCTAATCCAAGAGAAGATTACTGGTGATCTGGGGCATCAAAGACACACCAATCCTTTTCCTAATATGGGATCTTAACACTGGATCAAGACAAGTTGTCACAATCCAGGTCACAAGCATGGATAAGAAAGATTAATAAAAGGAAGGACCCTTGATTTTCAAACTTTCACTTGTTTATATTTACTGTTGTGTTTATTAAAATGTGGAATGTTTAACACATAACGTTGTTTTTTAATCTTTTTGATTCCAATGTTTAATGATATATTATGCACTTACGAATGTCACAACCACACAGGTGGTAGACCTAACATTTGGTGATGTATTTTATTAGAATTAATAGAGCAGAATATTTCTTCAATATCTCTCATTGTAAATGTAAGATTTGTTGTTATAACAAGTAATATTTCTACATGTAGAAGGACAAGGTCATCTCAATATTCAGCCTGAATCCAAACATTTGAATCAACTGTCCTCTTGTTTTGATATTTGAAGGAGCCAGAAATAATCATATAAACGAACCAACACTAATGACAATCATGCATGTATTATTCCTAATGAAGTTACTCATCTCATTTAAAGGTACCAGACACTGGACAAATCATATAATCCACATATTCTTATTCCAACAGTGTGTTTACAGAATGTTTAATCTGGTGTTTTCAGATGAATTACAAATCAAAAATCATCACAAGAAAGTATGGTGTGTTTTCTCTCATCTTTAGGGGGAACAGGTGCTGCTGGCTTCCAAGATTGGTGTCAACTGGGGATTACTGCATGTGTCATTGAGGGACTATGAACGCAACTCAAGAATTACTACCATAGGAAGGATCTGAGATTACAAATATGGATTAGGAGCAGAATAAAAAGCAGCATGTGCAGTGTTAAATTCACAAGGCAATCTGTCATTGTGCCTTGAAAGAAATATTCCTTATGTAAAAACAGAATTAAGACGGCTTTTGGAGTGTGTGTGCGTGTGCGTGTGCGTGTGCTCGAGAGAGAATGTGAGTGCTTGCTTTCTCGCATGTTTGGTTGTGTGTTGGGGTTTGGAGTGGTTGGGAGTATTACAGAAGCGCACGTGATGAAAGTGCTTAAAGTGAATGTGTTTTTTTAAATTAAAAAAACGACTGAATATACTTAGATTTAATAATAGGAATGTAACTTGTATGTAGTTTGGCCTTTAGTTTATCATTCTTGATCTACAAATAAAAAAACTAATTCACTTGTTTGTGTGTGTTTCATGTCTTCTTTTGACTGTGAGCATATATCTGAGGTTTTTTTGCCAAAACTAATGTGATCAGAGAATAGAGAGAGTGTGGACTGAGTATGTGAACATGCAGCGGTGAGCTCAGAAGTGAGTGGTTTGGGGAGAATTCATTAGCATGTAGACAGGTGGCTAGTATTACACTCCACTAGTGAAAGTCAGCAGCCCAAGCTGTCCTGTACTTTATTCTCTCTCTCTCTCTCTCTCTCTCTCTCTCTCTCTCTCTCTGCGAGCAGTTAAGATACACCGGCCCGGATGACATTTCCAAAGACAGCGGGCCACGGATTAGAAAATGGTCTGCACTGAAACAACAGCCTCCGATCTTTATCAAAGTTTAACATCCACCACCCTTCTTTCTCTCTCTCTCTCTCTCTCTTTCTCTCTCTCTCTCTCTCTCTCTCTCTCTCCAACCTTGCTATCTATCTGTCTCGAAGGCCTGTCTCTCTTGAGAGCCAACTATAAGTACTCCATCAGGCAAATCGCATTAGTGTAATTTTGTCCCAGGAAATTAGCAGAGCAGAGCGGCGCCAATTAGAAGTCAATAGCTGGCTTTATTAATCGAGCTAGCCATCGCACTTGATTAGATTAAGCTGGGACTGAGTTCTGTTTGTGCGTGTGTCTGTGTGTGTGTGTGTGTGTGTGTGTGTGTATGTGTGCGTGTGTGTGTGGTGCCTCATGCAGAGAGCGGCAGGTGCTGCTGACTTGCTGATCCTGTCTCATTGGGACTGTCTGCGGCTCTGTCAGAGCTCTGTAATATGTTGATATTGACCCTCTTCGACTGCAGGCTCGTAGAAGACACACTGCAGAAGGGGCCGGGGCTTGAGACATCAGTTACAGAAATAAACCAGTAAATTGGATGAATTAAACTGACATTATTATATCAACTGCTGTAATCATATAGCAGCAATTAGCGGGCCACATAAGGGGCATAATATCATACAATCATAGTGTAAACCATAGCAAACATGGATATGGTCTTAAATAAAATAGCTTCACAACCTAACTCAATTCTACATCTATACGTGTGTTTTCTGTGTCTATAAGTCTGTTCTTGGGGTTATGTGAGAAGCTGTTAGCAGTCACATAGATCAACGATGATGAGTGGAGTTGACAGCTTGGGTGGCATTATTCACTGATACACAGGCACAAACAGAGATAGCTTGAAAATATAGATAAATCCTGCCAGTATATCCCCTTGGTAGATCCTCTACATGCGGATTAAAGTGTGAATTCCCCGTGTTATCACTGCCCCTGCCCATATGTGTAATCTCAAAATCTTAGGCCTCACTGACAATGCTTTCTGAATTTGTCCTAATCCATCTGACATATCTGCTGCCTAACACCTGTTCCTGAAGGAGCACAGAGTGGAAAGACGCTGTGGAGAAAGGACAGGATGTAGAAAACAGCATATATTGACATTTTTAATCAAAAAGCATTGTCTTTCATGTAATTTCTTTGAACCTGCACAGGTCAAGTTATACTTGTGTGTTTTTTTGTGACAGTCTGTTTACATATCTGTCAGACCTTTGCAGACTTTGCTACTTTCTTCCTCACTCTAAAATAAATCTTTAGTCCATATCCTGAAAAACACTGGGACAGAGTCCCCCTTTAACAAAACACACTTTTGACACGTGCTGTAAAGTAGCTTTTACACAAATTATACATTCAGAAATGGAACGGAAATATACATTAGAGAAACATTGTAACACAAGTCTCTTTACAGAGGTCAAAGATCTAATCACAGTTCACTGTTGCCACTGAGTAGAGGGCTCAGAGTGTTACATATCCATCTGAAAACACTCCAAGGCCCCTGTGTGTCTTTAAAACATGGAGTTAGGGAACCACAAAATGGTCAACACAACCAAACCACGGAAACCTCACTCCCTGTACACACACATACACACACACACACACACACACACACACACACACACACACACACACACACACAAACACACACAATCACACATTGGCACCAGTGTCACTGCTTCCCAGAGTGGCAGCCCTTAAGCCAATCTGTAGATCTAGGCACCATCAAATTTCAAACCCAGCTGGCACTCTTAGGTAATAATTCATTGCCGTCCGTGCTAAAAGAACGTGAAATTAGTCTTTTTACACCAATGCAGCCCATCATTCCATCCAGCTACAGATAATGCCAGCCGAGGCCCCGAAACAACAACAAACTACATCAGGCTTCACTGGCCCAGAAAGGACAGCTCCCCCTGGGCCACGTCTGAAAGGCTGGTGGCTAAGTTGCTCTGACAGCTATATGCTTTAACAGATGCAGTTCCCATTCAGAGAAACAGCCTCTTTGGGAGCGGATAAGCTAAGGAGAGTTGGTATGGCTATACTGTTGTTGCATGGGTTTTGAGGTAGCAAGATGTGACTAAGGTAGTTGCTAACTGCAGCATTTTGGACAGAGCTTGTCCACTTTGATTGAGCTCATGATTATTATGGTAAGTAACCTAGCAGACAATGTAGTGTCAGTAAAGGGATCTGTGGCAAGCTGGATATGAAGCTGGTTAGTTCAGAAAGTTAAACTGCTGATCTCGGAGGACATGGGCAATGAAAGGAACTCTTACCATTGCATCAATGCATTGTTGGGCCTAAAGTGGTTTTGTAAATGTATGGTCATGTATAAATATTCTGCCCCTTGGATGATTCATTTTCACTTTATACTGCAACTAATAGTTATTTTAATACTTAAAGGTCTCCTTTAGCGTCATATAACACACGCTTGGTTGTCTCCTTTTAGCGTCATAAAACACGCGTTTGATTTGCATCCCGTTTGATGCTTTTAGGTTAAGAAAAGCTTGTGGGTGGGCTTACGGTTCCGTGACTCGCAAAAACGGGACGGTTGGGTTAAGGGAAAGATCGTTTGTGGGCTTATGATGCTGTGACTCGCTGGAACGGGACGGTTAGGTTTAGGGAAAGGTCATGGGGGGGCTTACGGTTCCCTGACACTCAGCAGTACGGAACTGTTAAGGATACAGGTGGGACACAAACCCCGCTCTCCTGGGGAAAAGTCCTGTGTTTGACCCATCCACCACCCCTACCAACCTCCCAACGCTGAAATTCCCCCTTACACACTACTCGCTGACCACCTTCTAAACACTGCTCCCCAGTACGTTCTTCACCCACGCCAAAGGGTGCCTTTTTTGTCACACCACACACAGACAGCAACTGTCCAAACGTCCGTATTTTATGCATTTGGAGTGAGAAAGGGTTGTTATTAATCAACATTGATTTCTCTGCTTCTCTGCTCTCTACCATGGGTTTCAGAACAATGTTACGGGTGCCTCTGATGGTCGCACCTCTACCTGTGCTCTGCTCTTTTTTTATACTAATACAACACCGCAACTTATTGAGTGGTGTTATAGTTTCGCAACACAACGAATCAATACTCTTTTAAAAATCTAATTTTATTGATTTTAACGATTCGTTCTAGCAGCCCTACTATATACAATATTTGTTTCATCTGCAACGATGGACCAGCCTTCCATTGGTTGACAAGACGTAAACAAGCTTTTCAGAGTGGTTGGTCAGAATGTTGTCCCACAGGATCATGGGAAAAGCTGGTGGATAGCATCAAAGCTAGCAGCGATAAACAACCAAAAATGTATAAATTATGGACATTAAGTGTATCAATCTTGGATGTAAGAGTTTAGATTTATAGCACAAGGCCCCAAAGAACGCTGGATTTACAGGCTAGATGATAAAAAACTTTAACCCGTTACGGCTATGAAAACACCAGCAGAACAGCGTAAGTATTAGCTTTTACGTGCACAAAGCGGTATGCTTCTACTTGTTTAATGATTAAGTCATAAACAAAAAAGGTTGTTTTTTAACATATACGAGAACCTCGGGCTCATAGAATTAAAAAGAAAAGGAAATATAGATGACATTTTTAAATTGGGACCTTTACATTATTTAAGACTTTGCAAACACATCAATTCCTTCTGTTAGTCTTTTTGGCTAAAATTGTCAGAATAAATAACGGTTGGATCCATCCACAACACATGCTAGGAGCTACATTATGAACTCTACTGCAACAGCAGTCAATTGTGCATCATGCCAAAGTACTTTCTAAAGGGTGGCAGTCTTACACCCCACCTACAGATCATTTTACCGGGCACTTCAATCTCAAATCTAATCACAGAGGCAACAATAGCTGTGAAGGGAAACAAAGCAAGAGGCATTTCATATTCATCTCCCATGTGTCAGGTGGACTAAGTGCCAGCTGGACTGAAAGGGCTGGTGAGGAAGCAGGTAATGTTACTGAGCAAAACTGAAATCATCGATCAGCGCCGCCACAGGGGAATTGTAACTGTGCTGTCTGAAGACATCGAATTTAAATGTTTCTGACATGGGGAAGTGAAAGAATGTGAAATGATTTTCAAAAAGGTATGTAGTGAATTATTGAAATGCTGAATTATAAAGAAACCAACCTGAAAATTCGTATCTACTCTAAAAGCTCCAGGTACGAAGATGCATGCTGTAAAATGTATTGAAGTTAAGTGTTTAAAATAGCTATTGAATACTAAGTTAAACCTTGTCATCACCTTTATTGTGCATTTTATAATAAACAAACTTTTGCAATAACAAAGAATATCGAAGTAAAATCTTAAATTATTTGTTGTTCATTTTAACACAACAGACTTTATCTCAAAATTGTCATATTCTGGGAAAACATTCCCATTTTTACCATCTTGTCAAAAAGTCCCCAAAAACCGACAAACAAACAGTGCCATTCACATTGGCTAAATCATGTGAAGCATCGCAGAGACATGACCAACTGGTAACCTCATCTCCGTAGGCTGAAATGTGCCTCAGGAAAACAATGTGAATGTATAAAACACAGCATAAACAAACAAAACCCTAATCCAAGGCCTTTTAACATGATATTCACAGAGATGTTGACATTCCCGATTCTTTCCTTTCATTTATTAGACGTGGTGAGGACAAAATATAAAATTGAAGAGTAAAATTAGACAAAATACAAATCTGTCAGTGCTGCTGACTGTTTAAAAGAATCATGCAAACAAAATAATGAAAATCCAAACCATTTCCATGGTACACAAAACATTACAATGTGGAGGCTTGAGGGAAAGAAACTTTCTGTTACTTTCACTAACTCCTTCTTCATCTCTTTCCACCAAAAAACTCTTCTTTCTTTTATTATCTTAAGAGCCTTTGGGCCCCACACTCATGTGTGTGTATGTGTGTTTCTGGCAGAAAAACACCACTTATTAGGTGTTGCGTCGTGTTAGAAGTTGTGACCTGTCAGGGCTAGTCTCGCTACTTATCTGTCATCACTAGCCTGTTCAGTGTCTGTGGGTGGCTTGGAACAGTGCACCTCAATACACATATTTGCTGTTCAAGCATGACCTGAACAACAGAAAGGTCAGCCATCAAGATGACCCTGATTGTCAAACGCCAGAAAATAGAAAGACGTTTTAGAAGCTTTCTAACCCTCCGGCAAGATGGCCAGACGTCCATTCTCAACAATTATCATGTAGCTAAAAAGACAGAAAGAGATCTACTCTACAACAAACCCAGTTAGTTAAATGTGATAACATCTGGAAAGCCATTCGTTTTGGCATATGTCAGTATAGTATGACGTTGCCTGAGAAGTTAACCAGTAAAAAAGTGTTGCCCAAGTTCTGAAGCTGTTGCCCCGGTGTTCACCATTTTCCAAGCCATAAATCATGCTTGTGATGGGGCCTCAAGAAACTGGAATGTGAGAGGGTGACAGTGATGGAGGTGAGCTGCCAGACGGGGCGTCAGGTAGCTGCCACACAGGGTTGATCATCCTTGTGACACGCCAAGAGGCCCGGCCTGTGACATGTTGTGTTGTCCAACAGGTTATGAAGCCAGGCAGGATGGCGTTGGGGTGACAAGAACCAGGGGCTGTCAGAAAGAAAACCCAAGGACAAGATGTCATGTTTAGCCCGTCAACTGGCGCCACCATCTTTGATTTTCCTCAACTGAGACAGCTGTGAATACGTTCTCTGCAAGGCGCTGTTTGATGACGTGTGTGTATATTTCATATCAAGGATGAGTCTCCATGTGTGTTTTTTGTATCTTTTAAGAAATATTAGCAGAAAGCAGCTGATCTGAAATTTTCTCACACAAAAATAAATTTTTATGAGCCTTGAGTTTTGAAACTTTTCTGCAAGACAGTAACTTTGTTGTTCTATCCAGATAGACAGTGAATACCTTGATGACAAGTCACATTACTGGCATCAGTTCACTCATGGGGCAGGTGAAGAGAGTTGCTGAGCTTATGAGTTTAGTTTAGAGACTGTTTGCCTTATTACTTGTCCTTGGCAATGCCTGAGGTGCCCTCTGTCCTTACCAGATAGATTTGTTGGTTCACTTTTCTCCGAGGTCTTTTCAGATTATTTAACCAAGCTGTTGGGAATCGAACAACAAATGCAAAACAGTCCACACTCAGCAGAGTTGCTCAATGTGTTTCCTGTGAAGGATTCTCATGATGTTGAGAAATTGAAAAAGATGCCTTTGTTTTGCAAATTGCCGTTCAAAAGAAGCATTCAGAGAGATTCTTTTCAACATCCCGAGGGGTTTACCATAAACCCTATCATTGTACAAATTATTTTGTCTAAGAATGACAGAAGAAAACACATCAATGTATCTTGGGTATTGAATGAGGATTGTGAACAGGCTTGTGGGTTCACAAACTAGTTGGGGTGACAACCATGTATTGAATTTAAGTCACAGTTTTGTAAGAAAATTTAGATAACTAGATATTATCTTAAACACAGAAGGCCGGAGGCCAGAAAGACGGAAGTTATTCATTGATTTCAACAAAGTTCTTTCCTAGAGGAAAGTGTTATTTGATGATTTCGAAGTAAGATCTCAATTTAGCAAGGTGATAAAATCTTTTGCTCCTGATCATGACTTCAAAGGCTTTTCTTAATGTGTTTTGTGATCTTGTTGTAGCAAGATCATTTCATAATTAATTAATTAATACTTAAAATATACAGAGAATCAGTCATATTTGCATGTCTTTCATATTTGAAATCTTAAAAATTGAAATAATAGAGAACTACTCTAAATATGTTCAAAGGGCAGTTGGAGTAGAAGGAAGTATACATTGACTCCAAGCAATTCAATTATTATTATTATTATTATTATTATGTTATGCATTTATGTACTTTATACACTATGCTTGTACTGTACAAGTGGGTTTAAAGCCCAAGTGTCTGTTAAGTACACCTAAAAAGAAATTCATTAAAGTCTATCCCTTAAGCCTAAAATGTCATATTTGTCTTTCCAGCTTGTTTCTGCATTCACTGTGCTGCACTGGATGATTCATGAGTCCAGTGAGGATGAATTTGCACATTAACATTGTCAAAAAGTCATGTTAGGCGTTATCCAGCTACCCCAGGCCTCCAACGAGACAACCCAATGCATCCCTTGGCGAAAGACAAATGATGTTATCAGGACTATCTGTTGGACATACTCCAGACGTGGCAGAAGTAAAGTCATCAAGGGCCCCAACTGATCACGGCACCTTAAGGCCATGTTTAAGGCGCCTAGTGAACTTAAGGATGAGGGCGTCCCATTCCAGATATGTTCTTGTGTAGCTTTTAAGCATGTACTTACAAAGACTTCACACAATTGATGTTGAATGGATAAGTAGTGTACAGTGCAACCATGCAAAAACAAACAATAAACGCTGAGATTTAGGGACAAACTGACAAAACCGCACCCTTTCCCAGCCCTTTCCTTTCATGCTCTGTATTAGTATTTTCCTAAAAACCTATCTCTTGTTAAGTTGCAGCCTGCTGTTGACTCAAAGGTTTAATCATAGCTGCAGGGCCTTATGCATTAGTATCTGCTATTGGCAGTCATTACGTCTCTCTTCTTAGTGCTTTCCTCATCCAGCCTCTGAAGGATGAGGGTTGAAGTCGCGGTCAGGACCTCTATATGTGGCTGTCATTCCTATTTTTTTACCAATCCCAAGACCAGCTTTGGAGAAGTGTTGTTGCAAGGTCAGATGACATACAGCAGAGGCATGACAGTGCTCAGTGCAACATTGCAGCACACACGCACGCGCGCGCACACACACAGACACACAAACTGTGCTCTACATATTTTTAGTTAAGTGCTATAGCATCGTGTCATGTGAATCACCGTATCAGATGTCACATCTATCTTCTCACTGACAGCTCCTTGTATTCAATCCTAAACTCAAACACTAGTTGAGCAAGTTCATCCATAAAACTGTCTACATGATTTCATTGATTAGTAAAATTAAAATACAGGAAGTATTCGGTTTGACAAAAGAGTCATTTAAGGGAGATTTTGAGACAGCCTCTTTCATACTATTTCTATAATTTTGAATGGGAGCCGTTCCTTGTTCTTTGTTGCTAAAATTGCCTTTAGAGCTGGCACAAAGCTCCATATACTGTATGTCATATTTGAACTGTTGTCTCCATGTCAAATAGCCTGATGAATAGAAGAGGAGATGAACAGAGAAAAGCTAGAGGGTGAATTAGTCTGCGGCAGAGTGCCTCATGCAGCAACAGACAGTAGATCAATATTTACTGACACTCCCCTCTTTTAGACAGCATTCATGTCAAAACGTACAAACAGTCCTAACTGCAATGGCAATGTCCAGCCCACAAACTCACAGAGCACACACTCTTTTTCTTACCTGGCCCCCATCTCCCCTCCATACAGAGACACTCTGACCTGAGACAAAAGCACAGGTAAAGGTTGACTAAAGGTGTCCATGGATCTTTTGAGTCACACACAGCAAACACAGTCTACATTCACCTTGCAATTATTTCCTTACGGGCCTAATCCTGGCAGTTAAGTGGCTGGCTAAAATCATGTGTACACAAAAAGGGCCAGAGAGCAAAGTGGTGCATGCAGTTTATCTGCTGGCTCCATCATACACCTGATGTATCTGCAAGGCTCGCAGGAAGCTACTCAGTCTGACCTTACCACAAAAAACATAATGCATGCTTCAACAAACAAAAACAAACAAGATGGATATGTGTTAAACTGGTAAGTATGGATAAAAACAGCATGTTGTGATTTTGTATAGTTGCCATTGGCCAGATTTTTTGACAAGATGGAACCAACAACCTCTTTAGCCAATGTGAGGGTTTGTTTCTGTAGTGTTTCATCACTAAGGGCAACTTGGTGGCTTTGTGGTAAGATTATTCTGTTCTAATCTAAGCAAAATCCTTTCTGCAAAGCTCATTGCAATTTTAAGATGCTTTTGGAGGGAAAATACTGCTGTGTTATGTATCTGAGCATTCAATGACAAATTGGTGTCACTGAGGCTAAGGCACGTAGATTTTTACCACTTGGTTGTATACAAATCATCTGAATCCCAACTCCAATTTAGTGGAGTAGGTGCATCCCAGTTCCCCTATTTCATCGTTTCTAGCTCATTGTGTGACTCATAATATGCTCCTGTCTGCCGTCATGAAGGTTTTACCAATGTTTCCAAAGATTTTTTGCTCTGTAGGGAAAGATTCAAAAAACAGAGAAACGGATGCAATTAAGGGAATTGGAACTTACCCAATAACTGCAATTCCCAAGTGAGTGATCAGAACTAAAACACTAAACCAAAATTGTTGCAGTGAAGCCATTGGAAGCTACCTATAGGTAAATTAAAGACGTCATTAAAAATCTAGTGGATAATTATTCTAAAACAAAGAAGTGCTGAGCTGTTAGTTTACGGGGTCAAAGAGAAAATGTATACAATTGACAAGGGATACAACTTATTTAGAAAAGAGTGCATCATAAGACAAGAGAAATAAAAAGTTTTTCATTCCTTGATAACTTAACAGGAAGTGGTCAAAATGGTATCACGACATCCAGCCTCCAATCTGTGCGTGAGCTAGGAGCGAGTCATTTTACCCTGGCTAAAATGAGCAAAACAGGCTCTAAAGGGTTAGGGAGGTAACTTGAGCCAGTGTGAATGGACTCATTGTTGCTTTGGCGTAATTAGGCGTGACAAGCGAGGCGTGAACAGATTCCCATCATTAGGCTCTCTAAAAAGCCCATTAGAATCAATGGGCCACACTCCGGTCAGACTTTGTGTCTACCAGCCAGTCAGCCTCCTGCCCCTTTATCAGGACACTGGATTTAGTTACAGCCACCCAACCACGGCTAACTCAAACAAGGCAACTCTATAGCTGTGGCCCTAACACCCGAGGTAATGCAATTGACGCCACGTTCGAGGGAAAAGGGCAGGATGATGAGAGAGGTAGGGTAGACTGTGAGTGGTGGTTTGGCATAAAGTGTGCAAGAAAGTGCGTGTACAGGAAAGTGTGTGTGTGTGTGTGTATGTGTGTGTGTGTGTGTGTGTGTGTGTATGTGTGTGTGTGTGTCAGTGCAAGAGTATGCTTCCACAAGCATAAGCCTTTCTGCTCGACAGAGAACCGTACCACGCAACAGATCCCGGCAGCCAGTGTGGTTGATAAACTGCAGGGATTAGCAGGTACTTCTGGAGCACAAGTGGCCCTATCAATACAGGACCATGCCTATTGATCTGTTGTCTGGACGGGTGCTGGGGCTAATTCCTGGACCTTGGGTCTGAGTGCTCCTTGCTAGGGAGGTGGGAGGAGGGCAAAGGTGGGGGAGAGACTGGCTGGCTACTAGTGGCGCCATCCACAGACCCTACTGGATTTGAGGCTCAGTGCTTACCATGTACCAACTCAATAGTCCCATTACCACAGCCCAGTTGATTGAGGCCAGTCCAATATACTTATTAAAATGTACTAAAAGTCACAAATTATTTTTTTCGCATTAAAATGTATTAATAGGCAGTACAATTACAGCAAAAAAGGATGTTTAAATGAAAAGCATGTCATTTGGATAAAGCTTTGGTCATAGAAATTGCAAATTCCATTTGTCATGTGATGTGGCCACTGCATTGTGTGTAATACAACAAAAGATGCTGTAATTTAGGGTGATCTGAAAATGAAAACATTTATGAATGAACATATTTTAGAATTGAGACTTGAATGAATAATTTCCCAATTTGCTAGTTACTTAGAGTTGAAAGATAAGAGCTTTATCTTCAAGTAAGGTCCACTTACCAGTTCACTTTCGCAAAACTTCGTTTAGCTAATTACGTGTAACATTATCACACTTTAATTAGACTTTACCGTGGGCAAATTACTCACTCAAACGTTTGTCATTGTCTGGTATGGAAATTGCATCATGTTGACAAATGGAGCTTATCTGGAGTAGAGTAGCCCGCATTAGCACCTCCATGTAATCCCTGACTGTCAAAGATATGGCGAGTGAAGAAAGGCTAGAAAGAAGTGAGAAGGGGGTAGTGTGATAAGAATGGGGTGTTGGAAAGGGTGAGGTACCTGTTGAGGAAAGGGAGAGTGAATCAAAGATGGGCAGTGTGAGGAAAGGGAAGACTAGGAAGGGAATGGTTAGGCAAAAACAAAAGGAAGAGGGAACGAATCTGCATGGCAGCATGTGCAACAACAACACTTACAAAAGCAAACATGCTTTCTATCTGAGGATGTTGTTTTAGCTGAACACAACAGGCTGCTTCGCAACTGACTGCTAAACACACACCTACACCACTCATAAATCTGTGAGACCATGTCTTGCATTAGGAAAAGAGAAACAACAGTGAAACAGAGTTAAGGAACAAGCCGACTTATTTAGACTTTAGCTTATTCCACCCACCCCCCAGAGTTAGATAAATTCATTCATACCCTTCAGTAGGCATCAGTAGGCTAACTGGAGCCGGTTACCTCCATGATCTGCGGTGAGCTGGGCTAGCGGTGGGTGCGTCAGACAGAGTTATAACGAATGGAGATCAGAAGGGTGTGTATGAATTTATCTAACTCTGGGGGATATGGTGAATACGCAAAAGTCTCAGTAAGTTGGCGTGCTCCTTTAAGGATAGCATGACATTATCACTGTGTTAAAAGAGGGAACAGAAAGGATTGAATGGTAGACAGGTTTAATATTACTACTGCATTCAATGGTGGTGAAGCCAGAAGATGAGCACCTACTGCTGAATATTTCATGGTAGAACTGTCTGATTGCCTGAGTGACTGTTGAGTGACAGTCTCATTCTGGTGCATGAGGTGCTCCTGTATATGATTTCCAAGATACTGGAGCACTCAAACGTGCTGTACTCAAGAAGGTATATACTTTATTGATTACAGTAATACCCATAACACAGATAAAGAACATGTGCATGCACTAAGGGAAAGGGGGATTTCGTTAAAAGAAGAACATGAGTACCCCTTGTCTCAACATATCTGCAGATGTGTCTAAAGTACAATGAAGGCTTTAGTCATTAAAACTCAAATTATTGCTGTCTGATATGAATTGTGGGATTAAAAGGCCCTCTCACGGGCACCTGGTAGAGCGGGTGTCCATGTATAAAGGTTTACTCCTCGACGCAGTGGCCGCGGGCTCGACTCCAACCTGCAGCCTTTTCCTGCATGTCATTCCCCCTCTCTCCTCTTTCGTGTCTGCAGCTGTCCGATAAAGGCCTAAAAAAAATACCCTCTTACAGCATACTGTAATATTTTACTGATAATAAGACTGGCATGATAAAATTAAAATGAAGGAATAAAAACTTGAAATCTTAACTGAGAAAAAATACATATATTAATACAATATTTATGCCTCTCCTCTCTGCATGTGTGTTATGGGGCACGGCTGGCTTCTCCAGCCAGCTGATGAGGCACACCTGTATCCATTCACCTCATCACTCTTGTCATATAAGCCTGGTCTTCACTCCACTACAGCCAGATAATTGTGTCATGTTTTGGTTGCTCTTGGCGTTTCCCCACCAGGGACGGATTCTTTTGATTGTGATCCCTGCTTTTGTCCAGCTGACTCACCTGTTTGTTTACTCAGTTCTACAAGTGTGCCACGCTGCCTATCCTTATCCTGATTTCCCATGCTTGTTATTCTACAATGCCTTCGAGGACATCTCCAGCCGGCCAACTCCCTGCCACCCCTTCTCCCCTCTTGCTTGAAGACGTTTTTGTTCAAATACACTGTTGTTCACTTACACTGTTGTTTTCTGTTCTCTGCTTTGGGTACCCCTTAACATAAAACAAAAGAACTTCACAGGTAACTACACTTTGTGTTGTGTGACCATCAACGCAGAAAGAGAGCTGAGTAATTCTAAAGAGACTGTTCCTCCCCCAAAAAAAGCTGGCAGAGGTCATTTAAGCAGCAATTGCAACCTGTAATGTTTATGGTGGTCCCAGTTATGACAGGAGCAAAGCAGAAAGTTAGGTGACGAATTGGCTGCACTAGAGTGTTCAGTTATGTGTTTTTATTAGTGAGAACCAATCGTTTTCAACAGAAAATATTCAAGACACACAGTCATTCATTCATAATTGCTACAGGTTCAGTCCAAATGTGGAAAGGAAATATGTTTGAAAACATTTGTTAGACCTGATGAACATGAAATTTATTTTTGCTCATTAGTAGAATGGAGTGCCACATTTTTAAAAGTTATATTCTTGAACTATGTAAATATAAAGTAACAGGTGGAGCTGTAATATAGAGTCTAATAGCCTACAGTCAGAAGTTAAGTATGTGTTCTCTTATTTCAGCCCCCATTCCTCCTTGTCACCACTCATTTCCCCCTCTCTGCCCTTACTGGGTCATCTCCGTCTCTCCATCGACTTTCATCTTTCAGTAGAACCATCTCCTTAAAATCAACTCAAAATAACATTTCACCTCCAAAATCCTTCCAGAGACGTTGTTACCTCCCTGCGCCCTTCAGAGAGGAAACCCATTCATATTTGATTCACGTCTGAGCAGAAATGGCAGTAATGTCTCCTGTAATCGTGACGAGAGTAATCAGGCGGGCTTTTGATGGGCTAACGGTTGGACGCGCACTCCACTACTGTGTCAAGAGTGATATTATATTTGGCAGGTGTGTCATATTTTTCTAAGAAGCTTTTATTTGATTTTCCAACAAAAGCTTTTCAGATTCCTTTGACTTTTAGCTACATTTGCTTACTTTTATGACTGAGAAGAGAAAAAGGCCTAATCTCTTTTTAAAATATGTTCTCTATATTCTTACAATGTCTTGTTTTTACATGTTGTATTGGGTTGAAAAGTTATTCAAACGTATTCATTTGGAGAAAGCAGGAGAATTATTTATACATTCATACAAATTCATGGATATTTCAACTTATTCAGACATACTGTTTATAAAATACTGTTAAGGACTTATTTAGGGGTTGTGGTGAGGTGTTTTGACTGATATTTTTCTTTCAAATTTCAAACTGTTTACATTTTTTTTTTTTTTATCAATTTTGCATCCCCTCGACAGACAGTATTTCCGAAAAATTATTGAAAATAAAGTGAAAAACATTGCACCTGTAGAAGCCTACAATGCTCTATCCTGTACAAAACTAATATAAAGAATCAATTGAATGTACACAAAACTGAATAGTGGCTGTGATAACCCCTAACCCTAAGATGGCCGAAAACGGCTAATATACAGAAAGGTGCAACTTCACACAACATTAACAGACTGCAGCATTTACTCAGTTGTTTCCTTACCATGGACTAAGTCCAAGAAGTTTATTGTCTAAGATTTGGTGGGTTTCTTGTTAACTCACTCTCACTTTGACGAGTGGCACTCAATGAAACCATAACTTATTTGGTCTGTCAAATAACGCATGGTAAAGTATACTCAACTGTATATCATCAAAAAGGAGACATTCCTACAGGTAAAAAAGGTCTGCGATGACTGGGGAAAAAAAGGGGGGGAATGAAATGGTGGCGCAGAAATGGCTTTAATGTGTCATGTAATTGCGACAAGTGTGAGATCAAGCGAGTTTTGATGGGCTAACTGTTGAAGTGCTCTCCACTCACATGTCAGGAGTGATATTACATTTGGCAGCCTTGTCACATTTTCGCGTGAAAGCTTTTGTATGATTTTCTGACAAAAAGGTGCTCTTGAGATCGTGACGACATTTACTCAATTTCTTTTCCCTCTTGACAGGGAGGGGGACCGTCACAGCCTTCAGCCAAGCAAATCTTCAGACATCAACCTGCATTGATTTGAGATAGGAATTAATGGTGCATCAGTTCTAATCATTTGGGTTTCTTGGTTTTCCTTTTTCCTCTACAAGCATCATCTTCCTTTGTGTGCTTTGTAGTATGTTGTAGTTTGGCGAATACAAATTGTTCCTTACAAGAGGCCCTTGGCACAATGTCCTGTGTACATATGTGTGCATTTGACCATTCAAGCACATGTGGACGTTTTTGGTTGCAAGCTGTTTGCAGTGTGTCACGGGCCCAAGATCCTTCTAATCAGGTCTGACACCACACCAGAGGCCCCTCGTGGTACCCGTCACTAATTTCAACCGTACCAGCAACCTCTCTTTACTATCCCTCCACCAGGCTGACAGGGGCCAGACTGTGGCTCCAATCAATCCATGCTGACGGCAAATAGCTTCCAGAGTGCCAAGCCTATTATTTCCCACCCAGAACCCGCACAGGCTCAGGTGAAATTGGCCAAGCTGAAAAATAAGGATGGGGGGTCATTCTGGGGCTGACATATTTTACAATCACACTCAAAAACACAAACACATGCACGCACACACACACACCCAGACATCAGAGCAATCACCCGACCATTCGCTGAGATCTGACAGCATAAGTGCAGTCATAACCATACACATTAATGCTAACATATGTATTTAAATTTACACACCAGGAGGAAGTGAGGGTTTTGGCCTAAACAAACTCAGGATTCCAGGGAGTGTGGGTCCTAAAACACACTTCCGCACAGGATCAGGTGACCACTGATGAGTGCTAGTTATAGTCTTGGATATCCGCCTCAAGTGCGTCCACGCTGCCTGGATAATCATGCAGGGAAGGCAACACAGACTCTGAGGGAAATGTTACGTCAGTTTTCTGTGATTAAGATCAGTAAAAAAAGTAAATTGATTTAGAACTGTGGTTAATTTTTCTCTACATGAATGATGACTTCAACATTGCTAGAATGTCATGTGAACTGACACAGAGAGAGCGAAGACCTCATGATTAGACACATAACCGGCTCTCCTTTGAAATGTTAGCTACTGAACTCATGCATTGATTGACTGTTCAGCATTTACTTTCCCATCTCTGAAGTGTCAAGGCTTCTGTTTTTGTTTTACATCATTTGCCAAAAATATACTAATCCCCACTATATGCTGCAAGCAATACTCAAACTGACCCCGCTCTGTCTTTTTCTCTAAATCATCTCAAAAGCTGCTCCCTCGTCAGAATAGAATGACATGTGTACATAAAGAGAGAATGAACTTGTTTTTAAGCTGCATGTGAGCCTCTAAATAATTTCCAAGACTGACACATAGCTCATGACCTCCTGACCTCAGGACTTTGCCTCCACCAACACACAATTGCACACAGGATTTTGTTGTATTTACTAGGCTCCCCATTTGTTGATGCAAAACAGCTAGTCTTCCTGGGGTCCACACATGAACATGACATAATAACCAGAAGACATTAACATGGTTCTTCTTCCTGTAAAACCGCTTTGTTGTCTCCCCCTCTCTGTTTCCTGCCTTGTTCAGCTTCTTAAAAAAGAAGCCGAGGAAGAATTATGTTTTGTTTGTTTTAGTTTGAGGCGAGAACATATTTTACGACGTTGTAGGTCAAAAGGCAAGTCGAAATCTATGTGGCGAGGGGAGGAAATATGAGCCTTTAAAACTCTTTAAGTGATTCCCTCACTGTCTTGGCCTCAGGGTGAGGCTAGACTTGTTGCAACACACAAGGCCCAAAGCTATACGTTGACGGGGAAGTGATTTGTAAGAGGTTGTTGGGGCATATGGTCACAAATTGAAGGAGGGCATGAAATTATCGTAGGCTTAGGGTAGGAGATCAAACAATGCTACTTTATCAAGAGACTGAAATATGTTTTTGTCAGCACCTTCATGTTTCTTTTCATAATATTAAAATGAAAACATGGTTAACCATCACATTTCTGAAGCTCTCTCTTTCTTTCAGTGTCTCACTCATACACACACAAACACACCTAGAGTCACCTGCTCCAGCCTGATCATATTGTGTGAATATGAGCACTGCCCTTACAGCTCACGCCTACAGATGTCAGTTACCCAATGTCTCTCTTTCTTTTTCTGTTTATACAGAGTTCATTTTAGGGACGTGACCTTCTGAGTGATAAACCACCACTATTACCATACTAAGAAGAAGAAGAAAAAAACACATGTGGGAAAGCACAGTTGGGGCTTTCCTGCTGCAGAAGTCAGAGTAACACATAAAAACTACTTCTGATTGGCTGGACTAGTCAAAAAACAAAAAAATAACATCCAGGATGTGATAAAGGGCGAATAAATGGTTGTAGTGTGTGTGCGTGCAGAATCCCTTGTGCCCATCTTGGTACCCCTCCAGTTCAACTCAGCTGAGTTCTCGGACAAAGAAGAGATAAATGCTCCAGTGATCACTGTAAGAGAGAGATTTAGTGTTGCTTAGAACCAACAAATGTCAAAACACCCCTGGTCTTTACAAACAATCAGTTGTTCCTCTTCTGCTCTCAACTGAGAGTCTTGTGGTCAGCTCATTAAGGGCTTTCACACATGTGATTATACAATATACTGCATGTATGAGGGCATTGGGGCCATGCGAGGGAATCAAGAGTATGAGCGCAAGAAGTACAATCACTCTCTCTGTTGCTCTCTTTGCCTCCCGGCTCTGCTCTCTGTCTCGTTCACCTCATCACCTCTCAGTGTCTTACCACTGTGAGAAAGGAAGCCACGAAGAGCATCACAGCCTGATTTGTTTAACGTACAGATTCCTTCTATGAGGTGCGTGTTGTGTGTGTGTGTGCACATCTGGGAGCCAATAAATCAGTCAAAGGAGAAGAGAGAAAGAGACAAGTCTAGATATCTTTAATAGCGCAGCACTATTTGACATGAGGTCTGGGTGAAGAGGCAGAAATTCTTGATGCGGTCCATGGCAGACATGTTGCATGCATACACAAACACGTGTACACACACTTGTCCCTGGAGTCTGCCCCTCCTTGTCAGCCAAGTGGTGCTACGCTTTGATCTTGACACTGTGGGTCAACCTAAGCCCCCATCTCTCTCCTTTCTTTTTTCTGTGTCTCTCTTACACGTTCTCGTAAGCTCTCTCT
The DNA here is from genome assembly GCF_013103735.1 of Etheostoma cragini. Taxonomy (NCBI): domain Eukaryota; kingdom Metazoa; phylum Chordata; class Actinopteri; order Perciformes; family Percidae; genus Etheostoma; species Etheostoma cragini. The sequence goes on from NC_048422.1 coordinate 14,833,211, forward strand.
CTTTCTCTCTCTCTGTCTCTGTCTCTGTCTCTGTCTCTGTCTCTGTCTCTGTCTCTGTCTCCCTCCCTACAGCCGTCTGGATGGCTGGCCCAACAGCCTTGGGGTGTTTAGGCTCTGGAGGGATCCCAATTTCCTCTTCTAATCATGACATCAGCCTGCCTCAATAGGTTAAAGATGTGGCCAGGATATTCTCTGCTTCCTTGTTCTGCAGCCTCCCATAAAATTACACATATTACACATTGGCAGCCGCACCAACAGACTATGAATTTCTGAAAAACTACAGGCGCTGGCACAAATGTGGAAGGAATACTGTTTGGTTGAGGACTGAAATCATGTGTGGCTGTGTGTGAACATATTTGTGCATTTTGTTAGTGATGCAGACTGGATAAGTTTCAGTGGAGCCCATGTTCACTGCATGAGGTAATCCAATAGTGCCGTTCATCAGTAGTTTGGAGATTGTGTCCCAGGATCGGACTTGATTAAAGGCTAAGGCTGATTGGAGGTGAGGAGTAGCCGTGGCCTGCCTGGCCTGTCAATAGCTGTTAACTTCACCTCAACCAGCTCTAAACCAAGAGTGGCTCATCTGGCCAGCTCTCTGCCGAACTGTAAACTATCCTCTCCTGTTCTCTTCTCTTCTCTTCTCTTCTCTTCTCTAGTACCTCTTTGCTAGAACACTTTACTGCAGTAAGTGAGTAATGAGAGAAGCCCAGATAACCATCAAACTCTTAATTTTCTGCCAGGCCGACAGCTGTGCTTAGCCATCAGGCGCATAATGAAACAATGTTTCTGGAACAACTCAGGGCAACATCAGCTTTGCCATCACAAGGCTAGCTCAAGTCATAGCCCTCATTCGAACTAACTTAAAACTTTGGAAACGCTTTTTACATGTGTCTCGGTGAAAGATGCTATTTGAATTTTTTGCAATGTGATACAGAAGATAGCACAGAATAGTTCAGTATAAACAGTTACGTTTTAGAGATTTCACTAAACTGAGTGTCTCAGCTGTATTAAAGATCATAAGTTCTGGTATGCAAGGATTTCATGATTTTTTTCATGACTTTGGGGCATTTCCCTGCCGACCAATGAAGAATGCTGCCTAATACATCTATTTTGATAGCTCTTATCTGACAAATGTATCTGTGCTGCAGCTTTGGACTTACCAATGAATACAAATTTACATGTTTTACACACTTGGATTTCCCATTCTGTATTAAATTACTGGCATACTTTCTTACAGTAAATGCACATATCTGTAACAGCAAACAGACCACAACTTTTCACCAGAGGTTCAGTGGTATGACTAATTGTATTACTGCATAGGAAATGCTGTTAGGTAAAGTGAAGTGAATGTTATTTCTTATCTAAAATCTCAGGGCACTTAAAGGGTAAATCTGAATAATACCAGGCAAAAGATTGCTGCTGCACTGTACTTTTGTATCTTCCAACGATCATGCATGTTGCACTTGCCAATACAACTAGAAGAAAATTCTGTTGTGGTGTAAAATGAAGTTAATTACAGCATATTTGCCACCTGCTGCTGTTTCATTCTAAGTTTAATAGAGATTCATCATCATACCTACTGCCTCATGTGCCTCCATCGCTCGATTTAACAAGATCTTCACACCCTTGCCATTTTACAAACAATCGTACAACAGCACAACCAAATAGATTGCTGGCATGGAAAACACCAGCTCTGACAACACTGATTTGGGTGTGGCCAGAGCTGCGTGACATGCATGAATGAATGACATTTTCAGTGAGTTAATGTGGTTCATCCATTTCAAATTGTGTGTGTATACATGTGGAAATTACACTCATATTTCTTATATAATTGTTAAGGGAGTCATCAAAAAGTCCTGCTTTTCATGAGTCTTCTTACACTTGTGCCCCTAGATATGAATGCTGCTGTACGAGCTGGTATGCATTTCCAAGTGCAGAGAAAACATCTACTGCAAAGTTTGCCACAAATTTCTAATTTGCTGTAATATTTTATTCTTTTGTGGTATTGCATGATTTTATCCAAGTTTGTGCTGACTTCATCCCTCTAATGTTATGGTGGCTCAGTTACAGTGTTTGAGTTCAAAGAGATCTCCACCCAGATTTTAATGAAATGCAGTGGACTTAGCAGTTGTTTCGGCACGCATCAAAAGATTGGCAGGATTTAGACTCAAATTTCAAATTCAAATTAAAGAGGATGAACAGTGGCTTGTAACAAAACACACTATATAGCAGTGAGGCTTTCTGTTCCTCTAACTAACCATCCAATGGAATGGCTCCATCGTTGACAGCATTTCCATCCACCTGCTGACTGCATCAGCTAATGACAAGGTCCCCATGGGCACAACTTAGGGAAAAGTTCATTCCGCACCCCTCGCCCGGGAACCCGAGCCTTGAATTTTAAGTCCACAGAGGGAGGCTTTCAACACAAAGCGGGCCAAAAAGGATCTACAGCTCTTAAACAGATTTCAAGCTCTGAAGAAGGACCTCGACATCCTCGCCAACCCTCAACGCTTCCACTTTCCACTGGCCTCTCTTGCAGTCAACGTGCCCGGCTGTTCAATATATAAGTTGATTGCTAAATTATAGATAGCAACAATACACATGCTGGCCACTAACAGGAAGAGAATATTTATCAAACCGGCCCTTTCCATTGGAACAGATGTTAACATTTTCAAATTTATTGTAATGACATACGTATCTCTTCATCAGCACCTTACATGAGGTTTTAGTGCACACAATGACTAGTTTTACATGGTAATTTATCAATTGCAAAATTATTTTCCCTGTTGTTATTGTCTCTCTTCACTTGATGTAAATGTAATATTTTAATGACCAGTGAAGATTTTGAAATTTGATACATTTGCAGCCAAGGCTGTCAAAATAACTGTGACAATGTGAATTTATTTGCATCGTGGCATGAAAGACTTTATGGCTCTTAATTACAGGCAATTTGTAAGCCATTTTGGATTTATTTTCAGACCATCATCCATTACGTAAATCTAATTACCTTTAGTGGTGACCACTGTGTGAATGCTGCACTTGACTGATTTAATTATTTTATTTAAATTAACACCTGTCAGATTTACAACAGGGAATAATCAGCCAACCACAAGAAAAGTTCAGAGGAAACTCAAGCTCCGGACGGTTGCCTTGAGAAATCCATGGACAGTTCACATGGCGCTGTAACATTTAGTAGGCCGACTAGCACACAGCCAGAGTGTGTTTTACATTAGGGAATAAGAGAGTGATACTGTGCTTGAACCTGGCAAGTAGTAACCTTTATGGTAGTGTGAGAGGCGGTTGAAGTCAAACTCACACAGCCGTTTTTCATTCTTTTAACTTTTTCATCTTTCAGTCAAGCTTGCTCTCTGGAGATCATGCTTTTCTCACCATTGTAATTAAATAAAACGTCTATCGCAAGAACCCAGTAACACTGACTCAGCGAATAAGTTCACCTGACATTTGTGAAGGGGAGATTATACTGTCAGTTTTTCTGAAAGCATTCCGGTCCAACAAACAACATACCTTGAGTTTGATGGTCGGTTAACATGTGTACTCACGCACTTACGAGCATATCTCCTCTTTTATTTGCAAAATGAGAAAGGTGGGAGAGGTGGGGAATTGGATTCCTCCAACCCTGCTGTTCCTAGTCAGTGCGGCTGTAGACAGCTGGGCGCCCACTACAGTTAAGATCAGAGGCCTTGATAACCTGGGCCCTGATTTATGGAGCGCAAGCTGCCTCTGCAATCACCTAATGAGGTAGAGAACGCAGAGTGTTTACATGTTTATTAGATAGCCAAAACCAGCTGGGGACACTATTTTACTCTTTTTCTCTCTCTCTGTCTCTCTCTCTCTCTCTCTCCCTCTCTCTCTTTCTCCCTTTCTCTCTTTGTCTCTCTCCCTCTCTCTTTCTCTCTCTCTCGGAGTCATTCACAAATCTATCTTTCTCTTCTTTTATCTTTCTGTCTGTCTGTCTGTCTGTCTGTTTGTCTGTCTGTCTGTTTGTCTGTCTGTCTTTATGTCTGTCTGTCTGTGTGTCTACTGTGATAATTTCACTGCTTTGTATTTGTGCCCTTTCTCTACCAAAGCAGACCATTGCTGGAGAGCAGCTGTGCCCCGTTTCCTATCCTCACTACAATTGTGATAATAACACTGATCCCAAAAACAAATATCAGCTGATGCCAGAATTATGTGGAAAAAAACTCCCCTTGTTATACTATTGTCAGTAAATGGTGTCAAATACACCCATGAGCGTGTAACAATGAATATCTGCTTTCTTCCTAATCAGTCGGGCACAGGTTATGATCCCCAGCAGACCCTATTGTCCTCCACAACCAACCAGCACCACGTACTTTGCCATTCCCGTTACAGGAGGTCATGGAAAGTGTCCTCAGTAGGGGATCGTCTACCACAGAGCCTTTTCTCAGCTGCAGCAGACCGGAACTCACATGGCACTATGCAGCTACTTGGCTTCATACACTGCAGCTATAACAGTTTTATGACCACAATAAGCAAACAACTTACAGTATCTTTGCCTATCTTTGTGCTGGTAATTCAGCTGTTTTGTTTGTGTGTGCATGCGCGCAAATGGATGCGTGCATCCATATATAGATATTTTCAGTAACCAGAGCTCACTGAAAATGAGATCTTATAATCACCGCAGCTGGCTAGTCTCTTATAAAACTAAAAGGAGGAACAAGTGGTAGTAAAGGTGGGCACTTGTATCATTTCCCATGTATTAAGACCTCTCTTTAAACAATGTTCTCTACGTTACAGTGATCAATTATTGAATAACACACATGTGTATGCACACATACAAACAAAAACACAAGCACAAAATAACATGCTTTCCCATCAGCATGTCTGGAATCCCTTAGCACCTGGGGAAAAGTCTTTGCTGTCCAGAAAACTTAATGCACAACAGATTGCTTTCTCTCTTCTCCTGCACCCTCTCTTTCTTCATTTGGTCTTGTAAAACCTTTGCAAATCAAATAAGCTTTCCATCAGGGTTTAGTAATTGTTGTTTTCATTAGAGGAACACTGGTTCTGATGGCTTTCAGACCTTATCTTTCAACTAGGCAAAGTCTGCTTGGTTCTTGTTATTTGCTGCTGTGTGCTGGTGGAGAGCAGATTGTGTCATAATCCCTGCTGGATCTAAAGGAGGTTTACAGGTCTCCTAACTTTTCTTGAGAAATGCGTGACCTGCAAGATTACAGTGTCAAGTTCCTCTGACAGTTCCATGCTTAAGCTTTTCTCAAACTGTAACTTGTTGTTGGCTTACTCGCATCATTTGTCCAGTTGCTGATGTTCTGACATTTTCCTGAAAAAAAAGCATTACTATACTTAAGCATTCGGGAGCTTGAGAAGTAAGTTTGCAGGAAAGACGCACAGCTTTTGTTCAACGTTTTCACAGTGTTGCTGTGAGAATGGCCACTACCTAAGGCCATGACCTTGTGTTTGGTTTCTCTGGACATGTGCCGTACACAAGAAAAAATCACCAGCATAAAAAGGCAGAAATATAAAACCTTGCACAAGCACAGACACACTTTGTTGCTGACTGGCTTGAACTGTGAACTTTCAACCGATACCTAAGCAGAACAGCTGAGTTCCTTCATGAACATACACTTTGAGCGTATAACAGATTTACACACATACTAGTTTTACACAGCTGCAGTAACATGCTGGCAAATCTGGAGGAGCTTGATCATAAGAGCCTGTTGTCTGAATTTTTATGTTCCCTATTTCTCTTTTGCCCTAAGATGCCAACCGGCCGGCGCTCTTAACAGGCCCCAACCCACACAAATCACTCATTTTTATACAATAACCTCCCGCTCCCTTCCTGCGCATGGCTGGGTGCAAGTGTCGCCCGTCAGCCTGCCATTGTGTGCTAATTTTAGGCCCATTATTTGCTATAACAAATGTGCAGTCACTTTCACATTAATAGTTTGCACCCAGAGGGAAAGTCTTCCCCCTCATCGCGGATCAAAGGTCTCCTCTATTGTATCTAACTTCCTGTTTCCCTTTTTAGTCACTGTGTGTTGTTTTTTCTCACTCTCTCAACCTGGACCAATCTACTCAGGCAGTTCAGGGCTTCATATTGGGGACTGCTTTGAGTGACAAGCATGACGAAGTGCCCTTTGACCCTCTCAGTGATTGCGAGAGAGCCGACAGGTGATTTGTAGAACTAGGAGCGAGATGAGAGGAGATGGCTAAAGTAAAAGCTCACATTCTTGATATTCTGTGTCCACAGAAATCTGGATTTCGTTGTTGTACTGTCAGCAAAGGTGTCCAGATTTGGTAAAATGCCTCATCACCCTTTGGCATTTCAAGTCCCACAGATAGTAAATGATGGAGGCTGAGCTGCTGAGATTACCGTGACCTTGGTCTTACAAAACTAATCTTTTTGAGAGTAGAATGAAGTTGTGTGCTCTGATAATATTAACCCATCATGACTAAAGGTAATGCAAACTGCACTTAATTTTTCACCCAAAAGATTTCTTCCTTACTGTAGCTATCACCTCCAGTGAGTTACCACTTTGGATGACTGATGCAACTATGTTTCACAGGAAGCTGTACAGTGTAGCAGACTGGGAAGACCCTTGTGTCACAAAGCTAAACAAATCACATCTCACCATTGTACTGTGAACAACTGACCCAACACATTACTCGTATGAATCACACGGACACTTTTGTAGGGAAATTAAAAGGCAATAAATAGTCAAGCAGGGAAAGGTCACCATTGGTGCATGAGTCAAGAAGCACACTTAGATGTAAAGGATAATTCAGGTTTATTTATGATAGCAGGAAAGGGCAAGAAACACAAGCAGTCACAGGATCATGTAGTTTTTACAAAATATTTGGCCAAATGTGTCAAGTTATTAAGTCTTTAGTATTATCATCATCCATCTGTACTGAACAAGATTTATCATGTCTCAAACCTGAACCCTTAATGAGACAACTTCTTCACCATCTGTTTACAGCAGGCTCTTGTCCCTCCTTTTTATGTCTGATGAGTGATGTATTCACAGAAACAGACACTGCAAGCTGTGCTAATGGATGATATCAAGAGGGCCCCACTCTTCTGTGGACCCATCAGTAAGTTTACATAAATTCCCAGGGGCTTTGTCCTCTTAATGAAGCTCTCTAATAAATGGAAACTGTGGATACACACTCTCTGCAAACATGTTTCACATGCACACACACACGCACACACGCATGTACGCACACACACACACACACACACACACACACACTCACAAACACACAGCAAAGGAGTCATGCTTTCTAATTTGGTCAAAAACAAATATCAGAATAGGAGAAAGACTGACAAGTTCCAACATAGCTCAGCAAGGAGGCATGTCTCCGAGCCCGGTGATCCTGTAATTATGGCCACACAGAAGGTGAAAGGGATTGCTAAATACTGAGGGGGTGACCTCTTGGGTGATGGTGGTTGGAGGGAGCTGCGGCTAGCTCTGCGGCAATAGGAGTGTGTCATCCTCCGCCATGTGACGTGTCCATGTTAATGCAGAATTGTTTCCTGTGGGACAGCAAAGGGAAAAGCCCTGCAGACTCACAGAATGAGCAGTTTGCTCATGATACTTTAGGTCAAATAATCTCCTCCCAGCAGTCAAGGCTAATGATTTCACAGAAATCCACTTGGCTAGCGTAAATTTAGAGTATATTACAGGCCAAAAAAAATGTTGATTTGTATAAATAACATTTTCCTGTCTTTTCTGCTTCACCGTGTAGCAAGGTGCAAGAAGCAAATAAACAGAACTAAACTTATAGGACAAAAAGTAGCAAACTAAACCGTTTAGTCGACTGGAATGAAGAGATGACAGAATTGTTGTTAAAATTCTTGTTTTATTTTGCAGTAAAAACTTTTAATTTAATAATTTTTACGTAAATATTACATGGTATTTGCTACTTAGGTGCAAAATCTTGCTTGCAGTTTTCATGAATCCTGTTTTTTTGTGATTTGAGCATTTCCTGTGCCTGCTCCAGTACTTGTGATGGTGGCAAAGCCGTACAAGTAACTCATTGAGTTATGTGTAAGAATGGAATATTTAAAACAAAAAATTATTGGTAGCTGAAGTAGATTATGTCTCATAGAAATGACAGCTTGTTTGTATTTCTGTGATTTTTCTGTACTGCTCATACAATCTGGTATTCTACAGGTGAAATGTTACTACTGCAACACCGCTCTTCACCGGACACAGGGAGCATCTTGCATGTGTGGATGCTAGTAATACTAATAATCATAACGATAAGCTGTAAAGATAAACAAGTTATGTAGAATCCACTAGAATTGAATTTCTTTGACCCTTTTATGCGCTGTATTTGTCTCTGTGATGTACGCTGCCTGCTTCTTCAGCCATTGTGCCAAAGCCAGCATGTCTTTCTCTGTTTCCCCTATATCATAAGTTGTTATAGCGACAATGGGCTCTGCCTGGAACGAGCACAGACAAATCGACTTTATCCTCTTTTGTGAAGTTCAGAGGTCTGACAGACGGACAGATACACACAGATGGGGAAGAATATCTCTGAGCATCTGTATGTCAGGGAGTCATGAAGCATCTCATGGGGCATGTTTAGAGAGTACAGAGTGGGGCTTAGGGGCAGTGGGGGTTAGTGCTCTGTGGAATGGAGCAGACTGAAGGGGGGCAGGTCACTGTGCCTTCAGGCAGGTGGGGGTGGGCTCAGGAGTTAATTGGTAGTTTGGGGTTTGATGCTGAACGGTGGTGACAAGTCTGTGTGGCCCGACCCAGTGAGCCCCGCTGCATATTCACTGTGTTGCAGGGCATCGCGGCGACTGTCACAGCTCACCCACCCAGAGAGATGGAAATAGAAAAAGGGGGAAGTGAGGGGAGGAGAGAGATAGATAGTAGATAGAAGTAAAGAAAAGAAAGTGAAGACAGATTCACTTTTCTTTATTCCTCTCCTTACTGTATGATATCAAAAGTGTCCAATGCTGTCTGCTGGCATTTGGTTTATTATAATTACTGTATGAACTTTTCGCTCCCTTGGTGAGAAGTGAGAGCTATGACTGTATCAAAGGGAGCTAATAGGTGGGAGAGTTGGGGCCAGCGTGAGGCTCCATGAAAGCCTGAAACTGGGGTGACTCAGAGAAGCCCTGGTCCTAATTGTGGCCCAGGGAAACTATCGTAGCCGTGGTGCAGGTCACCCCGGGCCCCAGGAAGGTTACACGGGCCCTCTTAAACCTGTTGTTGCCTGGCGCTCACATAAAAATTACACCTCGTAAATATGTACAGCTAGAGTGTGTCAGGCAGGACGGGGTCAGTTAATTTTCTGAACCCTGGCCTTTAAACTTGCAGTCACCTTGGTCCTCCTGCCGACTACCTGTCAGGTTGTTCTCTCAAAGCCTGCATGGCAGTATGGGGGACAAACAGCTGTGTGCTTACTGGTTTGCCTTTTGCTAGGTAGTTTGTGGCACCATGTTCCTCTTTTAGCACGGAATTATTTTCGTATGTGTGCATATCAGCATAATGTGATTGCTTTGATGTGTTTCTGCATTAAGGATATTAAGTATCAGCTATTACTTTTGTCTCTTTCATACATGCTTGTCAAGCAAAAACATGGTTGCTTCCATTGTCAGGGCACAATGGATCTGATTCTGTTAACATTGTCTGCCTTTAATGTTGGTCAATTTAGTCCAGTGGTGATGTGATTCTAACAAAGACATGAAAAGTTAAACTTTAAACTGCCAGTGATCCTAAACTATGGTTCAATTATCTTCTCCAAGTCAGGAGGTATCTCCTGAGGCAATAAATGCATGCAAGTTGACTGTTCACTCCCAAGTAAAAATTTGACATACTGTACTATGACTTTTTTATAAATATTTTCAACATTCTATACTATGACTTTTTGATCACTTTTCAACATGCTATACTATGACTTTTTATAACTTTTTTGACATGCTGTTACATCCCATTTTGTCACTTTTTTTGCATTACTATTTTATTTTTTCAAGCTATACTTTTTTTATCTCTTTTTTGACTTACTATACTATGACTTTTTAATCACTTTTTTCAATATACTATGCTATGACTTTTATGATTTTTTTGTCATACTATTACTTTTTTATCACTTTTTTCAACATGACAACTGCTATGACTTTTTTCATCATAGTACAGCATGACTTTTTTTGTCACTACAGTAGGAATTTTTTAATAGCTCTCTTCTACATGCTTCAGTTCGACTCTGTCGATACATTTGTGCGGCTTGTTAGCTCAGTTGGCAGAGCAGCAGAACACATGTAGAGGTGGATTCCTCAACGCAGGATCTCTGGGGCTAGATTTTGACCTGGGATGGTTTCTTACATTTCATCCAACTATCTCTGTACCCTTTCAAAGCTGAGAGGTCCTATCCACCAATCCTTTCAACACAGTGTACCACGACGTTTTTAACACTTTTTTTCGACATGTTATACTAAGACTTTTATCACTTTTTTTAACTTGCCCTACCATGACTATTTAATCGCTTTATTCAAAATACTATAATACGACTTAAAAAAGGAAAAATTAAGTGCAGTTTGCATCACTTTTTTCAACATGCTTTTTAATCACTTTTAAAAACATGCTATACTATGACTTTTTTCGACATATCATGCTATGCCTTTTTTATGATTTTTTTCAATATACTACACTATGATGACTTTTTTCATCATACCTTGACTTTTTACGACGTACAACTGCTATACTATGACTTATTTTCATCACTATAGTTCATCACTATAGTATCAATCGCTTTCTTCTGCATGCTACAATTCAACTTTGTGCTATGACTCTGTCTTTTTTATTACTTTTTTCAACATGCTATACTATGACTTTTTCATCACTTATATCAACATGCTATACTATGACTTTTTTAAGGGAAATCTTCTATAGGCTGTTTAGCTTGGTTGGTACAGCAGCAGCGCATTCACACACAGGTGAATTTCTCAATGCAGACTATCAGGGGTTCAAGTCCAGTGTGAGGTGGATTATTACATTTCTTCCCACTGTCTCTGTGCCCTTTTAAATCTGAGGGGTCTTATCTACCCACTTTTTCAACACACTTTACTATAACTTTTTTATAATGTTTTACAAAGTGGTAAACAATAACGTTTTTGGACATGGAATACTATAACTTTTGAATGACATTTTTACCACACTTTCCAACATGCTATACCATGCGGGCTGGCAGTAGCTCAGCCAATAGTGAGTTGGGTTGGGAACCAGAGGGATGATGGTTCAAGTCCCTGTACTGACCAAAATATGTAATGTGGACTGCTTTTTGGAGAGATAGTAGTTCACCTCCTGGGCACTGTCAAATGCCCTTGAGCAAGGCACCATGCCCCCAAAGCACTTTTTGAAACAAGCTACATGATGCCCTCTTTATGACTTTTTTGACATTCTATACTATGACTTTTTCTCTATTTAACTATTTAACTTACTATGCTATTACTATGATTTTTTAATCACTTTTCTACATGACATAGAATGAATTTCTCAATGCAGTAAAAATTAAGGACTTGAGTTTAACTTGGGATGGATTCCAACAATTCTTCCCACTATCTCTGTCCCCTTTCAAATCTGAGGGGTCACATCCATCCACTTTTTTGACACACTATACTATGACTTTCTTATCATTTTTTTTGCTGTGTTACACAATAACGTTTTTGGACATGCAGAACTATGACTTTTTATGAGTTTTTCATCAACTTTTTTTGACATGCTATACTATAACTTTTTTTACAACTTTTTTCAACATGCTATACTATGTCTTTTTTTAATCTCTTTTTCAGAATGAATGTACTGTGACTTTTGAATCCCTTTTTAGACATACTATACTAAGCCTTTTTTGACATGCTATTCTATTAATTTTTTTTGACATACTGTACTTGGAGTTTTTCATCACTTTTTCCGACATGCGACTTTTTGGACATACTATTGTATGATTATTTTCGACATACTGTACTATGACTTTTCAACACTTTTTTCGACATGCTATACTATTACTATGTCTTTTTTACTAACTTTTTTACACTTGCTGTACTGTGACTTTTGAATCCCTTTTTAGACATACTATACTAAGCCTTTTTTGACATACTATTGTATGATTATTTCCGACATACTGTACTATGACTTTTTCATCACTTTTTTCGTCATGCAATACTACGATTTTGTATCTCTTTTTTTTACTTACTATACTATGACTTTTTAATCACTTTTTTTTTCCGACATGCTATACTATTACTTTTTTTATACATTTTTCAACATGCTATACTATGTCTTTTTTAGACATAGTAACGTTTTAATCCCTGTTTAGACATACTATACTAAGCCTTTTTTGACGTACTATTCTATGATTTTTTTTACGCACTATACTATGACTTTTTAATCACTTTTTTGACATACTTTACTGTGACTTTTCTGACATACTGCACTATGAATCTTTTATTACTTTTTTCAACATGCAATACTGTGACTTTTTCAACACTTTTTTCGACATGCTACATACTATTACTTTTTTATTTCTTTTTTCAATGTCTTTTAACTCTCTTTTTTAGACTTGCTGTACTGTGACTTTTGAATCCCTTTTTAGACATGAAATGCCAAGCCTTTTTTTACATACTATTGTATGAATATTTCGACATACTGTACTATGAATTATTCATCACTTTTTTCGTCATGCAATACTAAGATTTTTTTATCTCTTTTTTTTTACGTACTATACTAAGCCTTTTTTGACATACTATTGTATGATTATTTTCGACATACTGTACTATGACTTTTTCAACACTTTTTTCGACATGCTATACTATTACTTTTTTTATTACTTTTTTCATTGTGTTATACTGTCTTTTTTACTCTCTTTTTTAGACTTGCTGTACTGTGACTTTTTAATCCCTTTTTAGACATACTATACTAAGCCTTTTTTATCACTTTTTTCGTCATTCATTACTACGATTTTTTATCTCTTTTTTTCGACTTACTATACTATGACTTTTTAATCACTTTTTAGACATACTATACTATG
>NC_048422.1:14846351-14848593 GCF_013103735.1 Etheostoma cragini
TATTTCGAAAGAAAAAGGACAATTTGAGTTTAAGTTTTTTCACAAGGTTGTCTATATGAGGCTTAAAAGAGAGGGCATTGAACTCTTTACTCAAAGCGAGCCAAAGAGAGTTGAGTGTCAGCCATCTTGGCGATAAGCTACAGCTCCCTCTTTTCAGTAGCCAACTTTTACATATTTTTCATTGTTATTGACACAATGTGCAGTGAGATGTATAAGTTGTCACACTCTAACAAACTGCACATACACAGCAAGATAAAAAAAACACATTTCAACAACATAGACATTATTTACAGGCTCTGAAGATAGACGACAGTACTTGTGCAATGGCTAAGTAAAAATAAAACTTGGTCAAAGTCCTTGTTTAAATAACACATTCAGAGAGCTATGGTGTTGAAGTGCTTGTGAAAATGACACAACATGCAAATGACATAACATAGTGTAATACCAGGAGGAGGGGGGGCTAAGTCCACAAATAAATTAAATAATTACAAAATGGGACATGCTTGACAAGAGTGATGGAAAAGTCTTCAAATGTATAGTATACAGAAAGAGTGACACAGTTGCATGTAGAAGAGTGCAATTAAAAAGTCATACTATCCAAAAAAAATCATTACAAGTTATAGCTCAGTATTTTGAAAATAGTCAAAGTATAGCATGTTGATAAAAGTGAAAAAAAAGGTCATAGTATTCCATGTCCAAAAAAGTTGTTGTGTAGCACTTCACATTTTTTTTGTTGACAAAGTTATGTAGCTCAGCGTAAATTCATTTAGGAATACCTAACTTTTAATAAGTGACCTCCCAAATCAATTTATCTGTTATCCTAATAAATGTACATTTTTTGTCTGTGTGTATCTGTCCATATATGAAACTAGTCTTTTCTGATTTAAATGTAGCTCAGCGTAAATTCTTTCAGGAAGACCTAATTTAATCAATGCTCTCTTTCTAGAGGGAATCAGCAGGTGGAGGCGTTCACCTTCCTGCTTAACCAATCATAATTGTACACAAATTGCAAGGGCCAATCACAGAGTCACAATCCTGTTTTTATAATCTGTTTCTCCATTCAGCTGTCGTTGCAGGCGAGTGTGGGACTTCGGGCTCCTTCATCGCCACCACCGGCGTCCAGATTCCATCGGGGGGGTCTGATGATTCTCTACACCTGTATAGATATAAGAAATATTCACATAGCGAGGGAGTTTAATCGCCAAAGACTTTGTACATTTTATTGAGCTGCACAATAAACCTCATTTGCATATCTGCAAACATGTCTCTCCTCATTGAAATACTATAATATGTCAAAAAAGTGGATGGATAAGATCCCTCAGATTTGTAATAGGACAGAGATAGTTAGAAGAAATGTTAGAATCAATCTTAGGTTGGACTTGAACCCTTGATATTCCGCTTTGAGAAATAAACCCATATGTGTGTGCTGCTATAACAACTAAGCTAAATGGAAACACATATGTATAGTCTAGACAAAGAGTCACACCATAGCAAATTAAAAAAGTCATACTAGTGTATGATGAAAAAAAGTCATAGTATAGTATGATGAAAAAGTGATAAAAAAGTGATAGTATGACAAAAAAAGTCGTGAAAAGTTGAAGTACAGTATTTCGAAAAAAATTCAAAGCCTAGGATGTTGATAAAAGTCATGGTATAGCATGTTGAAAAAAGTGGTAAAAAATTCATAGTGCAGTATGTCAAAAAAGTCATAGTATAGTATGTCGAAAAAGTGATTAAAAAGTCATAGTATAGTAAGTAAAAAAAAGAGATAAAAAATCATAGTATTGCATGACGAAAAAAGTCATGAAAAAGTCAAAGTACAGTATGTATCGGAATCATACAATAGTAGGTCAAAAAAGGCTTAGTATAGTATGTCTAAAAAGGGATTCAAAAGTCACAGTACAGTAAGTCTATTATGTTGATAAAAGTCATAGTATAGCATGTTGAAAAAAGTGATAAAAAATTCATAGTGCAGTATGTCAAAAAAGTCATGGTACAGTATGTCGAACATAGTCATCATCAAAAAGACATAGTATAGCATGTTGAAAAAACTAATAAAAAAGTCGTAGTATAGCATGTTGAAAAAAGTGATTAAAAAGTGATAGTATAGTAAGTCAAAAAAAGAGATAAAAAATCGTAGTATTGCATGACAAAAAAAGTGATGAAAAGGCTTAGTATAGTATGTCTAAAAAGGGATTAAAAAGTAACAGTACAGCAAGTCTAAAAAAGAGAGTAAAAAAGA
>NC_048422.1:14848693-14896671 GCF_013103735.1 Etheostoma cragini
CAGGACTCCCTTGAAAAAGAGGTTTTTAATCTCAACGGGACTTTCCTGGTTAAATAAAGGTTAAATAAAAAATAAAAACCTCCTCAGGGCAAAAATGCCTCCAATGACGCTTACTTTTTTACGTCATCAGAGGCTTTTTTCCAGACCCACAATACAAGAGAAATCTAGTCTCAGGGGTACATGAGGGAGGGAAGCACGGTCATTTGAAAATACTACCGGGTTTCTACCAATGCAAATCTTAATGTAATCCTGTGGTTTTGTTGGCTAAATTACTAACGAATTACATCCAAAAATCACATCGTTTTGTAGTCATGATGCAACAAAATTACTCCCTCCCTATATTCCGTCCAACAATATTTATAATGTACAATTCATGAAATTGAATGTAAATATCAATGTTGTTCTTGAGTTCAGAGGGGAAATCAAATGCCTGTCAATGTAGTTTCCTCTCGCCATGGGACTGACTTCTGTGTGTGCATACATGTATGTGTAGAAGAGTAAGGTGAGTAATCAGTCTGATATTGTATTAGAACATATTTATCCAGCTTCAGCTTCATTACTCTCTCTTTCTCCCTCTCACCCTCTCTCCCTCTCATTTCTCTGCCAATTTTCCCCTTCTTTGGTTCCCAAGGACCTATGTGGGAACAATAGATGTACAATTAACGTGGGCCAGGCACGGGAGAGCAAGCGTTTGATGTTTCTCTTGAGTGGCCTCCTTGCTGAGGGCACGAAAGCAATGTTTGGCTGTGCATGGTGTGTTTTCCATCTTTCTAAAGCATATTACCTCCCAGATTATTAAAATTCAGGCCATAAATGTAAGCTGATGGCAGGTGCAATATGCCAGAAATAATGTTTACAAAGCCAAGGCCCTCACAACCTCCACAAGACCTAAAGTAGGAATACAAGGAGCGGAAGAAAATTGCTTTTAGCCTCTTTTATGCTCACTTTTATTCTGCTCTTTATCACTCTCATTTCCTCATGTGCTGCTTGCTCTCTCTCTTGGTATGACAAGCAAAACAGAGACAAAAATAATCATGCTAATACCTGTCCAATGGTAACAGTGTCAATGGTGTTTAACCTCCCTTGTTTCAGATGTGACGAACAAAAAGTAAACATGTTGTTCTGTTCTGTACAGTACGTACCTGTCCACATGTCATCATTCAGGGTAAAAACCACACTAACACTGGGAGAGCATGCAAAATACGCATCAGCCACAGCTAGTTGGGTCTGGTTGGAACCCTGGAAATGTTAGCCTGAGGGCACTTAGCAATACAGTGTGCCAAATCAACCTATTAATCTATTAAGATTTTATCTTGGATAACAAAAAGAACCTACTTCCCTTCCACCTATCCTCAGTTTCTCTCATCAGACTCAATTTTGGCTGGGCTCATACTCTGTATATTGTCACAGCTTAAGTGACACTTCCACAAACACAAACGTTTGGGGTTCATTGATTTAGCTTTATTTGATTTGAGATGAAAGATGATGAATCAATCAACGTTTATTTTTACAGCAATTTACAGGAACCAGCCGATATCCAAAGTGTTTCACATCAGAAACCAACAGTAAAACAACTTATAATGGCAACAAGCACTGCCAAATTATTGTCTAATTCACAATACTGTTTTAAGTATTGCTATATAAGCCTAGCTTCAGAGATATAAAGTCACATGTACTGGGTAAATGTAATTATTAACATAAATCAATAAAAATCTAGCAGCTCTTTTTTTTTATAGTGGTGTGTGCCCTGAGCTGCTGCAACAATGAGAATATGGGCTACACAAAACGCACAATGACTGTGTGTATATGTGTACCGTGTGTGTGTGTGTGTGTGTGTGTGTGTGTGTGTGTGTGTTACAGTAATAGGCACAAACCCTCATCCACACAAATGCACAAACTAGTACTAAAACACTCGTATACACTTGCATATACAAAAACCAAGAAAGAAACAAAATGCATACACGTTTTGCACAGTGATGGCTGGTGCTTTTTCTAAATTTTGGTTATAAAGTCAGTGTCTTTGATCAGTGGGTCTGCTGATGGAGGCCTGTGAAGGTTTTTCATAAAAGATGAGGGTGGAAGACAGACAGCATTTCACATAAAAGCTTGTTGCTTTGTTGTGAAAACAGATTGGAGGGAGTGAATACTGAAGTGATGAGAACAGTGGTGAGTTTTCTCAGGCAAAGCTTAAGCACATAAATCCACACAGATGCTTATACACAGTGTCACATTTACAAACACACACACACGCACACACACACACACACACACACACACACACACACACACACACACACACACACACACACACACACACACACACACACAAGAACCATCAGTGAGTGGATTGATTAAGAACATTTTGGCGATCCACTGAATAAGCAACCTTATCAATTTACAAAGATATCAAGCACTAATTGTCTTTCCAAACATGTTTTGGAGGAAGTTCACATTTAAATTTGTCATGATTCATTACAACATTCCCATACCTCGGAGAAGACAAAGCAAAGAGGTCAGAGGTCAATCGGCTGTCCGAAGCACAGCACTTTGACATTGGAGATTTGTTCCCACTCCAAATGCATCCAATGCGGCAGCTTTGTCAGTGGCCCTCAGCATCTGAGAAAGACACACACTTCAGAATCTTCATGAGAGTTAGACATTTTGGGAAATACATTCCTTCATTTTATCAGGAGAGTCATATGGGATGATTGGTAACACATTTTAACATAAACATATGAGACACTCAGCCAATAAGCAAGTCAGTTTATTTCCCAAAATGTTGAACTATAACTACTAGGTTAGGAAAAGGTTGGGTTTGGGATATATTTTTCAAAACATCAACACATTATACCACACATCTTTTTCCAACCTTACACAAATTAGTTGCCAAAGCATAACCATAAAAACCTAAATCATGCTTTCGTTTTCAGGAATAGATATTGTTGTAGAACAAATGAAATACGCTGACAGGGACCAGTTTGCAGATACAGCACTTCAGTATAAAGATTTGGTGTTGCCAGAAGAAAGTTTGCAGATATGTATGACATATTCCTTAAAAACTGCAATCAAATGTCTTAAAAAAACATACTTGTAAATGCAAACTATTTGTAAGTGAATGACATTTTTGAGCGACAGGACTACAATAAGATACCTTCTCCATTGTAAATAGACTTTACGATGCCAAGCAGTGAGGACAAAGAGTAAAGGGATCTCTCTGAAACAAATGATCTAAAAAATGGACTAAAGAAAGGAATTTCAGATGTGGTAGGAGATTTCTTTTTTTCTTCCTTTTCTTTTGCTGTGGTGTGTGTCTTTAAGTGTGTCTAAGACTTTCCATTTGGGTGTCACTTTAGATCTGATTCTTATCTTCTACGAACTGATCTACTCCTCTTGGCAGCTAATGGAAGGGGTGTGGAGGTGTGGCACTAAGATGGCATATGGGCAGAGCGGCCATAGTGTCAGCATGGTGGAATACCTTCCGGTGATGGCTTTCAGTATCACAGGTAAAGTAGGGCATGTTGAGCTGGTAAACGATAAAATGAAAATCTCTAAGTTAGGGTAGCAATTTAGGACCCAATGCGGCAAATTTTAGAATTGCGCAAACTATTACGTAACTAAAGTTGCTCTGTGACAAGTGTTTCTTATTTATGTCAGTGTTGTGTAGTAAGGAAGCAGCGGTATGAGAGATAAAGCTGTTTGGTCCTGTACAACAAACAAACTTGATAAACATTTTTCTCATTGAATGACAACAGTACTGAAGAGTGGTGAAATTTATCGGTGGCGCCTAAACAAATTGGCCAGATGGGAAAAACTTCAATATACTGAATAGGATTTAATGAAACGGATACTACTCATGGAATTGCTGCCAGCTGCAGAGAGCCATTTGCAGCTGAGAGGGAGAGAGAGGATAAATCAGAAGTCAAATGCCAATACGCCATCGGCCAAATCTCTCAACCTGATGAAACACAAGAATAATCAGATTTGGAGACGCTTCTTGGGAGTGTAAGTTCTGGGCAAGTGGGAGTGTTGGGTGATGATATGAGCCGAATGGAGAGAACAAGGAGTGCTTTTTCCTGACTGACTGACAGTCCCAAACAAGGGTCTTCTTTTGAGGGGGGGTAGCCCGGGGTCTTGCTCCTGACATGATTGCAGCAACTTAAAGAAAAAACACAGAGAGGATAAAACGCTCTTTGTGGGGGACTAAGGATGCATTGGTTAATTATCGGGTCAGATAAGGGGAGATAAAGTGAGAGGTTAAAAGATGATTAGTCTTGTTATGTAATGTTTTTTATGTAATTTTTATTTTTTGTCGACTGGGTCAACTGAATAAGTGTTTGTTCTTCTTCTGTAGTTATTTAATGTTCATGCGTAATAACAGTAATTGCAAAGTAGGATATTTCTTAGTGTGTTTGTGTGCCTTCATACACATACGGGTAGTAGTTGTACATGGTCATCCATGGTGACAAACAGGTTGCCTGTTACAGGTATTTCAACACCTTGTTCACAAGTTAACACAGACGTGGACAGAGAAGCCTGAGGACAACAACAACATAGCTACTTCTGTGTCAAGCCGAACACAAGACACCTCAGCTGTTGTTACATTTCTACACTCTGCATTTGCACTTTCATCACACACTTGCATACATTTGCAATTATCTGCGAACGCTTAATGAAATATGAGATTCCTCCTAAACGGGGTATGTAATAGACTAAGGCATGATTCATCCATCACACGAAGTGCATGTTTAGACAGGAGAGTTTGTTGCACCAGTCAAAATATTCTCTGAATTCAATAGAGTCAGAATGTTTTGACTAGAAAAAAGTGTGCAAATTATCATGCAATATCCATCATAATTAACTAGCAAACATTTTGTATTTAAAAAAAACAAAAGCTGTACAAAACACAGCTATGTTTTATATGTCACAATTGTTGTCTCACTGCATATATGAGTCTCCAAAATATTTTAGTGTATTAAGAACGTTTTAGTATTTGCTGGTAATTTCATTGGTAAGGATAAGACTCCAACCAACTCTGTGTTACCTGCGGTGAAAACAAGTAGACTTCCCCCAAAAAGGCTTAATACATTATCATAATTAACGATTATTAGGTTATGTTAGATTCACAAACTGCTTTAACTTACATGAAGCATTTGCAAATGCATGCCTTCGAATAAATGGAACAGCTGTTTTTACCTATGAACTAGTTTATGATGCTAAAATAGTTTTACCACTTTTCTTTAAAGTAATTCAGTTTCACACAAAACATTTTAAATCTGGCCTGGGGGGAATATTACATTTCAATTATGGCTAATAATAAATTGTATTCTTGACTGTGTGAGAATTAGCTGTCACATCATGGCTCCAATACTTTTTATCAATTGACTTTAACATTTTTCCCTGGAGTATTTCTTTTTCTAGTTGACGTTGAAGTGAAGGCCGTTGAACCTTGTGCAATCACACGACAGCTTGGTAGTGATTGCACTGCCCTCTGTTATTTTCACAGGAAACGAGCCCTCCATTTAAAACTGGGATCATGCAAACACACTGTCCACACAGTGACAATGTCAAGCTGTGGAGGGGGCTTTCAGATGATGTCAACGGGTCGGTTGTTTGTGTGACTCTTACTCATCCATAGCCCACTATTCAGCCCTCTGAAGGAAAGAGCAGCAGTAGCAGTGGAGAGTAAGGGCGGGGGACAGCAAGATACCGTAATGTGAAAAACACCCGTGTATTTGCAATGAGGCAAGTCAATTTGCTTGGATGATTTTCTTGTCTTTTGCAGTATATCTTTGATGTATTTTGTTCTAGTGTTAGGAGCTGTTTGTGTTTGTGTGTGTGTGTGTGTGTGTGTGTGTGTGTGTGTGTGTGTGTGTGTGTGTGTGTGTGTGTGTGTGTGTGTGTGTGTGTGTGTGTGTGTTTGTTTGTGTGTGTGTGAGCATGCCAGCCAGTGTACAGTGTCATGCTGCAGCAGCACATGGAGCAGAGAAGAGAGACAGCAGGCCTCAACCCGATGGAGTAAGATCATTTAAACTATAACCACCTAACTTTACCACCCAGACTTAAATGCTGGACAGCCTTCTTTATTTCATGTGTATTCTTTAAAAGACTATAGATTAGACTTTATATATTTAATAACCTACTAGCTCAGAATTTTCAGAAGCAATTGGGTGAATGAACGCGACTGCAATAAACGGGTCTTTTTTCCAGCGTTATTATTCACTAATAATTCAACATTAAACCCATTCTGAAATGCAGTTACGCAATGTCTTTTCATATTTCTATGTCTTCCTATTTTTATTTAGAGCTGTACGTGGGCCTGGTTATAAGAGTAGTATAAGAGATGTTTTTTTTTTTGTTGACGTTGCATGAACGTCGCACGGAAGAAATCCAAGACAAGTACTTTTACAGTAACACCTACTTTTGCTTAACATTTTTTCCTTATTTGACTTGTAAAACGGTTGCATGTCGAGAGTGTTCAGTGCTGACTAAAGGCTAAAGAATATCAGTTTACTTTCAAATTAAGATAAAAGTATGAGAAGACATTTGAAGCGTTTTTTTCTCTCCATAATAACAGGTTTCGAGATTTAAACAAGTTGGCCTATTCAGTCAAATGTAATACATTGTTTTTGTTATTATTATTATTACTATTTTTATTGTTTAGTTGTTGTTGTTGTTGTTGCTGCTGTTGTTGCTGTTGTCTGCATATTAAATATGAGTGAAAGTGCCGTGTGTCGTGCAGATCCCTAGCGCCATGCAGTGGTAAGGGAAATGTTTTCCATGTTGTTTCATTCCCGTCTCCACACTGCCAGGAGTGATTTATGCTCACTTTGTGAGATCT
The DNA here is from genome assembly GCF_013103735.1 of Etheostoma cragini. Taxonomy (NCBI): domain Eukaryota; kingdom Metazoa; phylum Chordata; class Actinopteri; order Perciformes; family Percidae; genus Etheostoma; species Etheostoma cragini. The sequence goes on from NC_048422.1 coordinate 14,855,532, forward strand.
TTTTATAGGCTATACAAGCCGAGGTAAGATTTCCTTTTTTTTTCACTGAAAGTCTATTGATAACCCTAAAAAAACGATGAATCCATCCAATTTTATTTCACGTTTTGTTTAGTTTTTTGGGATTTGAATTGTTAGACAATTCTAAAAGATTGACTGCGCAAAAATGAGCGACTGCACTCCGTGTGCGGATAAGCCCATATCTTGTTTAAAAGCAAAGTCAACTTTAGCTCGAGTCAACTTTGATGTCAAGAATCAAAAGCGTTTCAGCACAAAATCGGATTCAGGAGGAAAAGCCTAATAGCCTAATTGGGTCTATCAAGTAAAATTGATACAATAACATCCCCTCGCGCGGTTCAAAGAATGCCCAAAGAAAACTGTGACACTTTGTTTTTTTTTGGTCTAATGGCCCCTGCAATTTTCGTCGACACGGACTCATTTGCCGGCGTGGGGAGGAAATATTCCAGGGGACCATTTGAGGATGGTTTTCCTTTGAACAGTTTCTCCAGGTCGCTCCTGAGGGGAGTTTGAAAACATGTCGGCCCTAATTAGCGCTTCAGACATCACACACGAGTCCAAGAGTTTGTCCTGTTTTGGACTTTGACAACAGAATGTTACAAAAATGAATCCGTTATGAAGAGTGGATCATTTCTGGACAAGGTTTCTTTATTTTATAAGAAAAAACTGTTTTAGATTTTTTTTTTTTTTCATTATCTTAATTTCTGCGTGGATTACAAAATAGGCCTACAATTGCGAATTGTTGAATAATGTTTAAGTGGTTCTATTGTATTATAATGAATAGAATAAAATACCCTGCCTACATTTCTAAAATATGTGACGGTTTAACGGTAAAAACAGAATTGGCAACATGTAGTTTGTAGAGTAAAACATGACTGAGCCATCTTTTCCCCGCTGATACAAGGGCATCTACGCAGTGTTCTTTATTAATACACACCATGCCTAGCCCACAGTAAAAAATCATCAAAAATGATTCTAAATATTATTATTACGGAATATGATTAGGGCCACATGTAAAAAAATTGATTGATTGAGTTCTGAGTTTAAAGTCAGAATTCAGACTTTTTTGTCAGGACTCTGAATTTAAATTAATAATAATAATACATTTTTCACATGTGTCCCTAATCCACTTTCACATATTATTGATCAAATTATTTGTTATTTAAAATCATTTAAATGCAGGTGTCATAGTTGTATTTGAAGAGTTTTCTGGTTACAGTAATATTGAGGCAGATTTAAATGAAATCACAATAATGAAATATGTCAATATCAACTGTATTTCTGCTTTGGATTATACCATCATGATTTCTGCCATATTTTGCACTTCTTGTTCACCCTCACGCAAAATGATATGACATTCTTCATTGCCATTTCAATCACATTACATCAGCGATGATACCAGTATCATAGCAATCATTTACCCCAGTTGCCTATTAATCACCTTCCATTAGTGTCTTTTACCGGGCTTTCAGAGGGGTTCCAGTCCATGTTCCAGGATAAATGAGTCATCAAGCCAACCGCAAAAGTATAATAACTAACTGCCTTTTGTTCTTGTGTGTCACTCCAGCCGACTTTTTCATTTGGGTTCAGAACACAGGCATCGATTAAAATATGTTTTCCCACCATTAGGATTGGACAATGGACAGGGTCCCATGGGATCCCGAAGGTTGGTGTGGGCAGAGCGAAGGAAAGGAGAGAAGGGAGACTCGTGCAACACTTTAAAAGAGGAGGGTTCTCCATCTTGCTTTGTCAGGGGGCCTGCTGACATGGGGAAACATCTGCTGCGTAGAAATAGAGACTGATGACTCAAATTATATGCAGTCAGAGGGTCTGCCAGCTTAGATGGGGAATGTAACGGGGAAGAATATGGATAGACTGCATCCGTTCAACCCCATGCCTCAAAAGGTATGAGCTCAAAACACACCAAATGTAACCTCTCCACATTCACACGCTGAAAAAAAAAACTAAAAAACGATCTGGCACGTCAGGGTGTTTGTGTGTAAAGAAGAAAGTTCCAAAGATAAGCTGGTGTACGTTTAGCCAAAGTCGATCCACACATGCCAAAGTGTACCTCACCTTGCGTGCTCACTGGCATGACCACAACAAAACACACATCAGCAGGGTTGTTTGTTGTCTGTCTCTAATAATCAGACCCTCCGCCATTTGATCTGGCAGCTGAGAAGTCTGTCTCCGTCTACTGCATGTTCCTTGTTGTGTTGGTCCACTTGAGTGAAAATGGAATTTTTAGGGGCACGTTTCACCTCTTGGTTTACTCTGCAACAGCAGCTCGCTGATGCTTTTATGATTAGGACGACTAAATTAGAACCAGAGAAAGCAAAGCAGGAGAGAGACAGACAGGAACTGCTTCAGCGGCCAAGCGAGGATCACCGCTGCCTGCTACCTTTTCTAGTATTGATACACGGAGCCAATACGCCCTTGTTTCATATACTGTAGATGAATGCTGTTATTTTTTTTGGAATGATAATTGCCATACACACATACTCATGGCACAAGGAAGCACACCATTCCTTACTGGCATGTTAATTGTTATGATCATAATGGCGGACAGGCACAACACAGGGCCTCAGAATGTTTTGTTACATTTCTTCACCATAATAGTGTTGATTTACATACAATTGTGGATCTTCCATTAGAATAACAAGAGGACGCTGAAAAGCAGGCATAGGGGAACGTGTGCTTGTGTTCTTAGTTTCAGTCACGCCAGTAAGATTATTTATCCTACCATAAGAGGCAGATCTTGAGAATATGCAAGGAAAGAAAGCTAATAGATCATTATTATGTGTTCCTCACTCGCCTATCTTTCTAATGACTGCATGGCTTTGCGAATCCGGCTTTGATTTGGAGCCCGTCTTCCAATGTGACTTGAGTGGACTAGCTGAGCTAAGACACAATTTTCAGGAGATTGCAGAGTAAGTGCCTCCGGCAAGACCTTTTTTATTTATATGGCACTTGACTTTCTCTATCTCTCAGCTCTGGTTGGGAGAAACAGAGCAAGAAGGGGAGAGAAGGAAAGTTTTTCTAACTGTTATTGATTGGGTTTCAAAGGATAAAAAAGCACTATGGGATGCAGGTCAAAACGTATAATTATAGTAAAAGCAGTAAGCATTAATGTCTTCAGTGATCCTCTAAAGGAAGAAAGTGTATAGTTAATGTGGTGTTCATGGTCTGGTGACTGAATATGTCCAGTTTCTTCCCCCAAAATAGATAATGATCCAGTACTATTTAGTCCAAAGTTGGGAATTTTAAATTCTGCTCAATTGGTCATATTTTATTATATGTATACACACATATATATACATATATGCATAATATGTATGGATGTATATATATATATACACACGGGAATAAATAAATCCCTATCTTCTTACAGATGATATTAATATTTATTCTAGTCTCCGAATAAAATGTAAAAATAAAATAAATAAATCAAGAGGGAAAAAACAACAAAAACACATCAAAGTTGACTAACACACTCTATCTAAATAGCTAACAGAGATTTGATGGATTTTGTTTCACTGTGTTTACATGAGAACACAGAACTTAAACAGCACCACTTCAATGTGTTTGTTTGCCCCAAAACACTCAGGACAACACATGTTCATTTCCAGCACACTTCGGTTTGAATTACAGTATGTTGTCTCTATTATAACATTACATAAAGATTGCTCGTATAACCATTAACCCCATATAGCTTGTGTCTGTCCATATGTGTTTTAGTGCATGCTTAGTGTATCAACTGTGAGTCCTATTCAAAGATTATTAATTCATTTAATTGGTCACATGTTGATACAAAATGGGAAAGTGGTCACATTAATTTAACATTAAAGCTTCTGTACAGTCGTTAGTATACCAAATGTTTATTCTATTATGCAAATATATGGTCCATCTGTTGACTAACAACTCTCCCTTGTGGGCAGGGAGGACATTGCATGAGCAGGATAAAGAAGAGTTGAAAAATCACCTTCACCGTCGCTTCATACTGCATGCTGTCTCTCTCTTCTTCACAAGTTCCATCTCAGCTTTTCTCATTTTTGAACCTCACATCTTTTAGTTTCTCTCTTTCCATGTATTCCACAGCGTGTCAGATAGGCAGCAAGGCCATCCTCAGAAGTATCTTTTCAAAAAGTAGAACTAACAAAGAAAACATTACAAAATATAGTGATTTAAAGCTATAGTGGGTAGTTTCCAAATAGAAATAAATGCATATGACCTTCCTTATTACTGATAGTAGGCATGTACTGTGGCAGAGTTGGGAAAAGAATTGTGTGAAGATCTGTAAAACACTCCCAGAAGTGTAGTGAATATTACATCATTGTACTTTTGGATTTTAATGAATAATGATTCAACATAATAATAAGCTTTGACTTCAAGCAGTACAGTTGAACAATATGCTGTTGCTTGACAAAACACTGCAGTTGCTAGGCGAAACAAACAGGAGTGTATAATTATCTGCGTTAGTGGCAGTTTCCAGTCCTCGTATGTTAAATACAAATTCACCGTGGTTCAGTCACAGGTGTGCCATTGGTGGGTGTTTTACAGCTGCTTCAAACATGCCTTAGCCAATCACAGCAGCAGACTAGAGCCTCCTCCTAATAATTAGGTCAAATAATTAATTATATAATCTAACAATGAGCCTGGAGAGGCTGAGTTTTGCATCTCAGAGGCGTTGATAGGCCTCATCATGATGCCAAGCGGGGGTTGAAGTGTGCGATGGCTTATTGGTTTTTAGAATCAGCAGCTATGGGCTTTAGTATTGAAAAAGATATGACAAAAAATTGATTAAATATATATTTTAAAAAATTGTGGATACATTATTTTATTCTATTCTGAAAACAAGAAACAATTTCATAAATAGTCAGCCTTTATGTAAAGATTTTGTTTTAGCGTATTATGTGTTATGAGTAACATCTGGGCTTTGATAGATCAGTGATGTGATGATCAATAACAAACACCTGCTACAAGCTTATGCATCTACGGCTGTCAGCTTTCTAACAGACTTATGTGGAAAATATGACTAAGCCAAATCACTTGGCTAAATATGCAGGAGCCAAATCCACACACATCAGTTTTCTACTTGTTTCCCTTCCATCTAAGAACAGGCTTACTGCTTACTTCCTTTTAATATAGTCATCAATATAAATCAATATATAAATATCAATATATAACATACCTCATAATCACTGACAATCAATTTGGTTTTAAAAGTAAGCATGGCACAGATTTGTGTTCATATGCACTAAAGAAAATTGTATAGAAGTAAAGTATAGAAGACATAACAATATTTATGTGTTTTCTGCATGTGTCAGAAGCCTTTGATTTGTATTCATCATGGAAAATGGTTTGACATACTACTTGAGGGAGGGATTTTGCACTTTTGGAATTCACATCAAACCATGCAGATGAGATGCGGAAAGAGTATACGGCACCTTTTCTAGTGACACAGTGGAATACTGTCACCTCGTCTCTTCAATTTGTACATGGATGATCTTTTTGAAAAGTTGATGCAAAAGTATAAGTGCAAGTCTGGTGTAGGATAGTGCTTTTAATCAACTGATGTATGGTGATGGCTTAGTCGTCCTGTCTTTGCATAGTGCTAGCCTACAACAACTGCTTAGAGTCTGCTCACAGTAGGGTGTGCAGCAGAACATCACAAAAACAAAGGAGGTTCAGAGGCAAGTTTTTCTTTCCTTCTTTATGGCAAACCAAGCACTAAATGTGGTAAACAAAGTGAGATGTTTTGGTCATATCCTTTAGAAATGATGTATGTGATGACAATGATGTGCAGTGCTGCAAACTGAATGCACAAGCCAATGTGCCGGCACGCACATCTCATATGTGCACAGATAATGTTGAGAAAGCTTCAGGTGGCCTTTAATGATGCATTCAGAGTCTTTCTTAAACTGACAAGAAGGACAAGTGCAAGTCATATGTTTGTGAATAGCAATTCTCCCACCTTTCACAATGTTTTGGGAAATTGTATGTACAAATGTATGTGTCACTTAACTTTGTGTGGCTTTAAAAACCTTGTTGTTGTGTTTTACATATTTTTAAACTGATTGAGACCTGTGTGTCTGAAATAAAGTTGAATTGAATATGAATTGTCAGTTGAATTGACTTGAAAATTCAGTTGAGTGTTTTCTATTCCTAATTTATTTTCAATCCTACTAATTAATGTTTGAATGACTTAGGAGCCTTTATAAGTATCATATCAGTGTATCAGAGTATCATAATGATCTGTGAAAAAAAGGAAACTTTCAGCAAAATGCTGAGTAAACAAAACAAGGTCAATTAATTAAACATTCAAATTTGACTAAACTAAAATTTGACAGGAATATTATGAGACACTGAGTTAATCTATGTTGCATGTCTTTCACTGATTACAAATCAATTCTGCCAGCTCATAAATAATGAGCAAAAATTTAGCTACATTGAGAAACATTAACTTCATGTCCTCATCCTCAGTTTTCATACACTCAGCCTTCCTAGTTTGCTTGTGGCATACAGTCATTGAGTGGATTAATGCCCTTTAAACTTATATATCCAACATACTGTAAACGACAGATTTGTTTTCTCTCTTGCCTTTTGATGTGTGCACGAGAGGGGCGCACAGGGACTACTTTGAAGTCCGCAGAACTTTTATCTCCCTCTATTTACATTGGCTAAAGTGTTAAGTAGAGTTCTTGTTTGGCTTGAAGGATGTAATACCCTGCAATGAGAGATTTACAGGAAGCACAATCGCAAACTCTGTGTGCTCCTTTCGGCGGCCCTTTTCTGACAAAAACTATTTATGCAAAAGCAGAGGCTGTGGATGGAAAGCACTCCCAGACAAAATCAGATGTTTCCAAACAGGCGGCCATGCTGAGTTGGCAGATGTTCTGTCGCTTCAGCAGGGACCCTTTAAACAAAAGGCTCTCTGCGTTAAGTGTAAGCTGCGCCAAGAGCTGCATTTCCTTGGAGCCATCTGGGAGATGGCTGAGGATTTAATTGCCTGGAGCTGCCCTTGCACAGGAGCACCGGGAACACGAGGGCAATAATTGAAATGAATACTAATGACCTAATACCAGCAACTGACCTCCTCTATTGGTGTGAGGGGAAAAATTGTGATATTTGCACATTTCCTACCCCCATTTAAATACAGACAAAGAGTAGCATTGTTACACTGTTGTCCCAAATTAGTTGACTTTACTAGACATTTGTGTGGAAACCTGTTGCCTCAAACCATTTAAGTTTGTAGACAAGGTGAAACTTAACAGGTAACGTATTAATACAGAGCGGTAAGTTGATGCAGTAGACAAATCAAGGTTGCATTAGTAGTCATTACTAAAAATCATTAGGTAACACAAATCTATTTTTTCTGGAGTCATCTAAAATATTTGTGTTCAGTTAAAGCTTTAGTGAGTAACTTGTTTATATTACTAAACGTCTGTTACATTCAAGCCATTGCCAAATGAGTCGATACAAAGCTACTTAAGACTATCAGCTCCACACAACTCACAACTGTATTTCTCAGTATGACTTTAAAGACTGGTGTTGTCGTAGAAAATTGAGTGAAAATAATTACCTCTTTTGAAGAGTCCATCATCGTTCATTATCCTTTATAGCAGTATGGTTTTAAGAACAACATTGTCAATGCATTGAGTTTGTTAGAACTGACATGAGAGGACCCCAAAAGTGACTTTGCAATTCACAAATGTATTGAACGGTAGCACATACTAAACTTAAGTTGGGTAAACATAATAACTGAGCTTAATTATGTGATAAAATTTGATCATTTCTACCTTAAAGTCTCACTGCCCAGACCCCATCTGTCCCCACCTGGGTCTCGGTCATGGTGCAACAATAACTGTAGATGAACATGAACATTAAATAAACCATACAAAATTAAAACACAGACAATAAAAATGGACACACAAAAAATTATGAGAAGATTATAAAAACACACTTTAACTAGGATGGAAACCATTCAGAACGTATAATATTTTCCCATGAGCCTTTGCACCACTTTAGCACAGAGCATTTCAAATGATCCCTCCCACACAGAACTGCACATTCTTAGTGATCTCTTCTTCATAAAATCAGTGCACTGCATACTTAAGCTGATTATTACAAACAACTAATTTGATGTGATAACAAATGTTGTTTTTGACAAAATATGATTAGTAGTGACCACTAAAAAGTTTAATTACAACCAAATCTGGGTTTACAGTATGGACCAAATTTAGGATGGGGAGACTGTTACGTTTTTGAAGGGCCAGATCCCCCAATTATTGTAATTTATGACTGTTTGCAAATTGAGCTGGTGGCAAAAGTCTACACGACTGAGCTACACATGTAGTTGACCCCTCATAGAGCAATAATAATAGAGTATAACAGAAAAACTGTAAGTCTGTGGAGTGAATAGTTGTAATTACATGGGAATCAATTTATAATGTCACTACAGATGTTCACCTAAGGATGGACGCTGATTCATGTGGTGTACAGCTTCGATAACTCAGCTTACAATAATTAACGGTCACTTTACACAGGTACACTAATAAAAGTAAACAACTTGGGATTGCTTAGCTTCTCTACAACCTCCACACTTGTATTGTACAGGTATGTTATAGTGTTTTCTGTTAAATCTAGTCACTATGAGAGTATATTAAATTACTGTAATGTAAATAATAAATCCTTTAAAAAAGAAAACACTTATAGCCAATAACAGTGTAGCTAGAAATGAGATATACGCTGTGATGCAAGCATAATGTGTATATTGAGTTCATATAAATTAGAATGTCAGTAAGCAGTCAAACTTGTGATTTAAGTCTGACCAAACCTCCCAAACCAGTTTCCACATGGTTTCCAGTGGGTGGATATCTCTGCTGGTAACAAAGCAATTTATAAACTATTCACATTAAAGGTCACAAATAAATTAAAGCAGGAGCTGTCAGTCCTACAACCTTCCAAACTCACGGCTCTCACATTAGATGGCGATGACCCTGACCTGCACCACCCACAGCTGTCGCAGAGCTCTGAACCCTTGCTGACCTGGCTGGCATATAAGGGGTCAGACAGAGATGGGACCTACCACGTTGTCCAACCCCCTACATGACCACTGGCTAAAAGCTGCCATGACAGACACCAGACAGTGTGTCTGTGTGTGCTGTATGTCCCGTTCCTTTCCTCTTTGAAGTTCAGAATATTTAGTAGTGTTACCACAATTTACAAACAGTGTGAAACTACAGCACCCAGCTGCCTCCACTTCAGAGAGAGAGGGCATGTCAAAACAGCACATGGCTCTGCCCTGCCAAAGTCACGCCTGCAAATGGAGCACTCTCACAGGTCATCTGGAGGGACAGAATGGCCCCGATCTTTCACGCATCTCTGTTCTGTTTTGAACAGAGAAGACAGGATGGTGAAATCTGTAAAAATCTGTATTTACAGTAAATTGCAACAAACATTGTTACTGTGTTTTGTGAAGTAACTGAAGTAGACCTAATGATCAGCCATTCTGGTGAGATTTGAATGGTTTGTCTCTTAAAATAAAATATTTTAGCATCATTTCCAACTACTGAAAATGTGACTCAGACAACAATTTGGCCTTTATGTTGATTTGAATTTTGATCTTTTTGTGTATCTATTACATCCCCTCTCATATTAGATCTACATAATAGCAATTTAGTTACCGTAAAATGAAGTTGTGGGCATCATGCTGTGGATGAATATGAATCCAAAATACATTTCCATTACATTATGTCACTGTTTTGTTGCAAAGGTGGAAAGTTACAGTATGTAAACCTTTTCACTCAATCAAGAGGGCTTTTTTGAAAAACCTTGCCGTCATCTGTGGTGCACTGTTAGTAGAAAAGCAACATAAAACGTCATTGACTTTTAATTGTGTTTGCACTAATGCTATGTCAAGCAGGACCCTGGCCTCCTTTGTCCAGTCTGTAGGCCATTTGGTAGAAGCAATGCATTTGGCAAGCAAGATAACAGGGGAATGGCCATGGTCTAATAGGCCATCTGTGGAAAACACATTGCAGTCAATTAATAGAGCACTGCCTCCACTTGTGATGGCCATTAGACAGCCCCACCACGACAAGTGACTCTTCAGTGGCTTTTACTCTTCAGGTTCCTGCTCCTTTTCATTCATGGTGTCCTCGAGCTGCCCAGTCCTCTAAACACTGACTTTTTGTCTAGTTCTGTTGTCCACTTTTTAGGTTCTATTAAAATGTAGTTTTCCACTCAAGGTTTTTTAGTGACCCCGATGGTAAACTACAACCTCCTACACTACCTCTCTATCTCTGTTGTCATTACATATTCAAACTCCCCCACTACACCACAAAAAACACACTTCCCTTCAAGATGACATCCTTTAGAAGGATTACATACACTACTACTTTAGTCCATAACGACAATTGCACTCACCTATTTTTCACATCTTGTCCTGCACAATGCTCAAACCTTTTAACACACACACACACACACACAGTTGACTTTCCTATATTTGAGGTTGTCCCTAATTGAACGAATTTTTTAATTTTTAAATTGCACAACAACTGAGACATTAGAGCATGCCTACAGTGTTATGAAATCAAAACATGCCGCTGGCTTCAGAAGCCCTCCCTACTGATTTACAGTACTATGCTAATGTGGCACTCCTTGTTTCTTGACTTATTGCCATTTCCTTAGCCATTTTTGATTGTAACCCTGACACAAGTAAATGCAGGGATAGCTTTATTCAATGTGATGTAAGTTCATTTACTTTATTCCCTTTTGTTTCAGTGCTTTTTGTGGGACTGTAATCAGCATTTATGTTTGCACGAGTGAGCCAAACACATCTTATAAAACTTAACTATCTTGTTGAACAGGATAGACAACAGCTGCGTGATAGTCACTCAACAGTATTTTTTTTTTGTTGCTTCAAAGAACTGAGTAAACATTGCTATTCTTCAAAGGCCAGGGTATCAACTCTTCATTTAGTCTTGTTCACAATGACACCAGTAAAGCCTTGGATCTATTTCTTTGGATGTTGTAATATAGAAGGCAGATGTCGGAAAACAATGATTCACACCTCTTGACAGCACAGTGTATTAAAGAGCTTATCTGCACGCTGTATTCACACAATTTCATCTTTGAACTGTTGTGCTCCAGCATTTATAGTTTCTAAAAAAATAGATACATGTACACATCATTTGTCTATGGTAATATATATATTCAACAGTTATCGAAATTTTTGTGTTCATGCCTTTGCTTTTTAGTAGTCTTTTAATAAATTATGTGTTCTTTGCAAATTGATTATCAGGAGTAGTGGATGAACTATTCACATCCTTTAAAATAGCAAACTGAAAATACTCATTACAACTAAAAACCCTGGATTCAAAATGTAAAAGCACTAAAGTATTCTCTGAACATTAACTAGTAGCTGTCAGATAAATGTGGTGCAGTAAAAAGTACTTAGGTTGGTACTTAAGTGCATTACTTGAGCAAACGTATTAATAATCTGTGGTTTACAGTCTTTTGGATTTAAAAGAGAACGCTGAACACAAAATCATTTTCAAGAGTTTTAATAATTTACTAAAAAAGAGTGTAAAAGTAACAGATGTCTCCCACTAAAGTGGATCTGTTTGATATTCAAAGTGATGACAAATGTGACAAATTTTTTGCAAACTTGCCCTCGTCTGTACATTTGTGTACACTTACTTGGCAATCCAACCTCTTGGCTGCAATTAAATGAGTTTTGTTCTGTATACAAAAAAAAAGCTCACAGCAAAAAAAATACTTTGATATGAATCACTTAAAAGTACACCAACCAGCATGAAATGTACAGCTTTAAGAAATTCCAAAAAAACACAGCGGAAAAGTGTATATATATACAAACATGCTAGGACTCTAACAAAGAGCAGAAAGAGTGAAGCTGAAGAGACAGGCCTTTCTAATGGTTTGCTTGACATCATTTAGGAGAGGCAATGAAATGAAGCATCATTCTTAAATATTTAATAATCTTGCAATGTTGAAATACCATGATCTTCTATTGCCTATTTCAAGTTTTCTTTTGCAGGAGAGAAACACTTTATAAATATAGAGTATACTGTATCTCCTGCATCAATTCGTTTAATTTAAACTCATTAAATAAAAAGGTGAAATGTTCAGTATCTGTATAAAATAAAATAAAAACAACTAAAATGCATTTTCTTTAATTAATGTTCATACTGTGTCCACTTCTAAAGAGATGGTTGTGTCCATCACCCTTATCATTAAGTGCCTGCTTGGAAGAGGTAATATATATTTATGTATATACACACACACACATACATATATATATATATTTATATATATCAAATTCTATGATATGATATAATTTGTATAAATATGGCATCTTTACAATTGCATTAAAATGACACTTTCTTTTAAAATTTCAGTTCCCAAGACAATTAACAGTCAAGTGGGAAAAAGGCCTTGTTTAAGCTTATCATTTTCTTGTTTTAAATATTAAAAAATAAGTCTAAATTCTTTGCAAATGTATGTTTTACATTATAAACAACACTTCTGTCTTAACTGGTCAAATATTTTCCATTGTGTTCATATTTATAACACTTTGGAAGGTGAGGGAACAAGTGCCATTATCAAATGCTCCCCCTGTGGAGTAAATGAGGACTGTCTACCCCTTTCAGAGTAAAGAGAAAAGATGAATCGACCGACTGCAAATCCAATGAAGCTCAAATGTGCGGTTCTATACAAAAATGTAAAAGCGTCATTAATATAACAAAGCTATGTGTTCGTGTTGTCATGCCACTTGCTGCTGGTTTTACAAATTGGAATTAGTGGATGTGGCCCTGCACAGATGTCCCATTTCACAGGTGAAGGTGTAAAGAGATTCTTCTCTGTAAATGTCAGATGCTTCAAATTCCACTAAGAGGTGTAGCCCGAGTGAGATATGATGCTATTTTGATCAGGAGAAAGTTAACAGTGTGATATGTCAATGAAATGGGCGTAGTTGGATAGATCCATCTGTTTTGCCCCCACAGAGAGTACCTGTAAATAACTGGCACAGGACCAGTTGTGAAGGTACCAAATGTACTGGGTTTGCAGGGTAATGCAGTTAACAAGTTCTGTTCGGAGCTTTTCACTCTTCTTGCTCTATACATTCCAGGCATGGGGAGGTCTGACGTTCTCTGTCCTTTATCCACGTCTACCCAATGCAACAGAAGAGCTCTGGTGCTCTCTGGTGCCCAGAAGAAGAAAGCGTAGGCACAGAGGAAATGAAGGTAACCATCAGTCCCCTAGAGTTTTCCTTGAAGTATCACACAGCTAAAGCATGTTCAGGATGGCATTGTACATTTGGATCAGAACAGCCAAGTGGACAGGCAGGCAGGACTGGCGATCTTGGGTGGCCGGGGTGCACGTCAACCAGGAGAGGGCGTTGTACTGCTCCAATACAAACCTGTGTTTGAATATACAATTTTAGCATTTAGAGTTTGTAAGAAATTCTGACTTTTTAAACATATATACATTTTATATATTCTAAAGGTTTATCCAGTGAATCCACATGGATTTCCTTAATCCTAATAGTATGCACTAAAATAAGTTTTTTACTTATGATATTAAATATGTATTAAGTACCCCCTTGAAAACGAGATGTCACATCTCAAGGTTTTATTCCTAATAAAGAATTTCCTATTGGCTAAAAAATGATCACAATTTTGTAGCATGTAATTTGATATACAATTGAAAATAACTACCGTATTTATTTCTTTTGATAATATCTTCATCATGAATAAATGAATGAGATATTTACGTTTAATCAAGCCAATTATAATAAATACAAGTTTTTGTAATGTTATCTGAAACCCCTATTATCAGCTTATAACAGTTATGATGCATATGCAACTGAGATAACAAATTACTTTAACACATAAACCTACTCTTAGCAGGTTTAGCACACATTGCAATTGCAAGAAAAATGCTTATGTGTTGTTAACTATGAGAATGTAATAGTAAGACTTACTTGTAAAGAACAGATATTTTAAATACATAGATTTATATCTACTACTACTTTATTAAGACCAATGGTAACAGACTTCAAAGGATATTTTGTACTCGCCCTCCAGTAGCTGCTTTCTGTAAAGCAGATGATAAAGGAATCTAAAAGGGACATGTGTTTTGAATTTACCTGAGCACATCAGAGGTGGTCTTTGAGTCTAAGGGGTGAGGGTTCCTCTTAGTCTTGTCTGACGGCAGCTCATCAGACTGGGCTATGGAGATGTGGTGGTGGAGGGAGGCCTGAGGTAAAGAAACACATTGCACGATGTCAAATTCAGAAGAATGCTTGGCTATAATGTAGTGAGCCGCTGTATGCACCTTTCATGTTTAATTACATCATTTAAAGTACTTCTGCACAAATTTGTCTTTCTCTCTATCTGTTTCTCACAAATAGAATAAGCTTTACTGGCTTTGTCAATCTCACCCACACGGCGGTTTGCGTACCTTGAGGAAGAGTGGACACTGGCTCTCAGCCTGCGGGCAGGAGGCCCAGAACCAGTGAGGAAGTCCATTTGCCTTTGCAGTGGAGACATAGTAGCCCAAAGCCAGCGGCTGCTGCTTCAGTTCTTCTGGTGGACTGTCCCTGGACAGTAAGCGCTCTCCCTGGCTCTATACACACACACACACACACACAACGGAAAAGGACAGTTATTAATTAGAAACCTTACAATTCCGAGACTGATCACTGGCAAGAGTGTGTTGTTGTCCTTTAAGAAAAATAAAAACAAATCATTTTCAAGGTAATGCATGAAAAGAGTACTGACCAAACTGATTACGAAGCTGATTAATATTGCATGTTTATTATTAGTAGTAATAAAAGATATCTGAAGATATTCTGTAGTTCAGCAATTGCCCTAAGTAGATCTGCTTATTATTTGGTTTTCCGTGGTTTAACCTGTGCTTGAAGGCAAAATTACTTGATGTCAGTGGAGATGTTTCTAGGTTACAGCATGCAATCCTTGTAGATCAAAATATATATTGTACACTGTAGTAAAGTACAGCATAATTTAGTTGTACAAACAACTACAGCAACACCATTTAAAGATATATTTGGGGCTTTTTAGCCTTTAATAGACAAGACAGCTGTCGACAGGAGAGGGAGGGGGATGACATGCAGCAAATGGCTGCAGGTCGGACCCGAACCCATAGCCGCTGCATCAAGGACTGAGCCCCTGCTCTACCAGGTGACCTACCCTGGCACCCAGCAACACAGTTTAAAGAGAAGAAATACTGGTATTAAAAGGTACTCTAAGCGAAATTGGGTGACAACAGTTCTTGTTGAGTATTTTCAAACAAAACAAGACTAGCTTGCGCCTCCCTCCTCCTCATCCCCTCCCCTCTCATTCCCTTCCGTGCTTCTGCGCACTTACCCCCCCACCCCCACCCCCAAATCCTTCTTGTCGGTTATTGCCTGTATTGCTGGAAGACTCTTTGTTATGTTTGGTAGTGCAGGTTGTCAAAGGTTGTTTTTGGAGCCTCGGCTGTCTACAGAGACCGACTTTTTTTACAGTGTGTAACTTACACAGCTGACATAAGTAAGCATAAAAGTTTCTTTAACATGTCATTGTACAATTACATGCTGTTTTCACAGTTTGTCAGTACTGAATGAAATGTTCTATAATATAGGTTGTCAACACGTCTCTTCTCCTGAGCTTAAAAGACAAATTCTCTCTGTGTCTATCATATTTGGCAAACTTTTAATTCAGATTCGATAATATGAAGACTGCAGAAAAGACGCTCCCAAGCTTCAAAGAGCTTCAATAAAATAGTTCTGTAACAAACAGTTACAATACATGGCAATTAAAAGGTAGACAGCCTTCTTTTCCTTAAAAAATATATAAAGAATGTCTATAAAGTAATGTGTAAATACAGTACAATGCCCTTTTCACAAAGATGCTATGTTATTGTTTTCCTTTGTCATTTTCTACAGCCCAAGCCACTGTAGGATTATTTCTTTTCAACGGCCCATTACTCACCTTGGTGTGCTGGAAATGTGATCCTATTCCCATCCCAGATGGAGAGCCCGGCGATGGCACAGGAGAGGTGTTGGGGGATGGGTGGAGGTTCCCTGTTATCAGCATCATGTCATGGCCAATGTCGTTTTCCAGTTCATCAGGAAAGGGCAGATCGAACATGTCATCTAAAGGGGAAAAAAAAGAGAAAAAAACAATGCCAGCACAGCCCAAATGAATTTTAACTTTGGCACTAACCCTAACCCTATTAACAGCTCCAGTTGGGAGTAATTTCCCACCAACACAATTAATATTCCCACAAAGGGGCCCAATGTTGTACAAATCTAGAACTTCATCAGGTTTTGCACAAGCCGTTTGTGACTGTGGGTAGAGATGTAGTAGATCAAAGATGCCACCTGTTGGTACAAAATATTATATCCTAACCATTTTAAACAAGGGCATAGTTTGATTTATGTCTCAAGAGACAATAAGTAATCTTGGAACTACAGACTGTTATCCTGCTAAACATTACCATTATTGTCCTCGGTAGGGTAGGAGCTGGGTGCCAGCTGGGTGGTGGCAGAAGTTGGGAAGACTAGGATGTGTGTACAGGAAGCATCCTGAGGAGTGTTCAGCTGCGAGGTCTGCAAGTTCAGAGCAGTGCTGCGGCCAAACACTGAGCCCATGGTGACTGCATCTGGACACATAGAGAAACACTGTGAAGGTGACGTGTCTATTTATACTGGGTATAACATCCCTAGAAAACTCTTTGAAAGATCTGTGTTTAAATTAGCGGCAAATTATTATTAGTACGACTGTTTATCTGATTTCATGCTCATTTACAGTTTTTCTTATCTGCAATTATGTAGCTCGTTTTTTTATCAAAGTAACTGTGAAACTAAACTAAACCTTACAGTGTACTGCAATATCGGATATTATTACAGTGTTTACAGTTTCACAGAGTTGACAGGCTACTTACCAGGCATGATCACAAAGGAACCTTGTGGCTCCATGGCTACCAGGCAGGCACTGAGGATGCTGGGAGAGTCAGCAGCTGATATCCCACACATACGACAAGCCTCCCGCAGCTGGCGCCCTATTGAATGGAGGGAATGCTCCCCAAGGAGTGAGCTCCAGTCTGGTTGAGAGAGGGTAGGAGGTGCACATGCAACGGAGAAAAGAAGATAATCACAGAGATATTTACAGATATGAAAATAAGTCGAAAAACAATGAGGAAAATTCCCAACTAAGTTGGCAATACAGTATTGACTTTGTACTATAAATGTATGTATTATAAATGGCTATTAGGAAAGGGACAAAGAGAATAGATAATATCAGTCACAGTTTATGCTGTATGAATGGCCCTACTAACTGCCTTGTCTTTGCTTAAAGCATCATTTTATTTGCCACTCTGGAAAAACTAAATGATTATAAAGTAATGTTGTATTCACATTAAAATAATAAAAAAAACTAAATGATAATGGTATCTTGCAACAAAGGGAACTCTTTATTACCTCTGCACATAGTAACGAATCTGTAAGTCCTAGTAATCAAGACAAAAGTGGTTTCTTCTGGATGGACATAACTCACCTTTCAGCTCCCCGTGCCCCAGTCGGCCTAATCGACCAATCACAATCCTCCATGGCAGTGAGGTCATCTGGATGATGCCAATACACCATTCCCACAGCTTCTGTAGTCCCATCTTCCTAGCTGAAACTTTTGGACGCCGCAATCTGAAGTCGGAAAAAAATACGTAGGCAATCAGACTATTGTCTCATACAAACAAAAGCAGAACAATTAAAAAGGACAACTGTGCACAGAATTAGCAACAACGTTTCCACACCTGTTGGGTACATCTATGTTGATAATGCTGGTCTCCAGGAGCTCCCCCTGCTGGTCGGTGCAGGACACCAGGATCCAGCGCTGATCGTGTGATAAGCAGTATCCAACAAACAGCACATTATATTTGGCAGGAAGCTCTGCCCATATCTCGCCTGCTTCTGGCTGCTTGGGACGGGTTGGACCAAGGATAAAGGGGGGAGTGTACAGCTGCAGTGGGCTGGGATGCTGGAGGAGATTTAAAGACAAAAAAGTGGATTAGTATGGGAATAAACAAGTATATTACACAATTATTAAGTGGAAAATACGACAAAAGTTGCTCTATTTCCATGTTTCCTACTTCTGGACTCTTAAGTACAGCATTGACAGTGGACACCGGTCCAAAGCCAGTCAAGGACTTGATGTGTGTTTGTTGGGGCAGCAGACGTCTGCATTGGGAGTAACAGGAGAAGGACAGGGAGCGCAGCTGTTGCAGGTAGAAATGGCTCTCCCCACTGGCCGGCTGAAGAAGGTATTGGCATGGCACCACCTTAGTAAGACACATTAAGATGGAAAGATAAGTTGATGATTACAAGAGCAAGTTTAATTCTGTCCAGTGTAAGAATCTAAGTCTTCCTACCTGTAGCACCAGTGCTGGTCTCATTGTCTCCGGCAAAGTCTGAAGCATCTCTGTATAGCAGCGAAGAAGCCCTAATAGCCAAATGCTGCTGGCCTCTACCTCGTCGACCTCTTCTTCTTCTCCCCCTTCATTTCTCGCTCCACTTGAGCACAGAAAAGCATCCACAATATAAATAACAATTGCTGGTGGGTTGGCATGGCTCTCCATTGAGTCCCCCACAGTGGGGATGCCGATCCTAGACTGCTCAGCAGTACTGAAAGAGAGCAGGAGATGAAAGAAGTTTTACTAAAATTGTACTAGTTTTAAATGTGTTGGGCAGAATTTGAGTTGAGGTAATTTCCTTAATAATTTTGGTCTTACAGTTCAGGGGTTTCTGCTGGTGTGTTGGTTGATGGTGTTGCACTGGAAGGCCCTTTAATGTCAGTGCTTGCTCCTTGGGTTGTCGTAGCGTTTCCTGAACTGACAGTCCCCGGAGCTTGTTCACCATCAGGGCCCCAAGCTTGAGGCTGCCCAGATGAGGTGGGCTGGGTTGAGGATGTAGGGTTTAAGGGAGCCTGGACTTTGGGAGGCAACAGAAGATTGCTGTCCAAAGGCAAGACTGACAGCTGGGGACCTGCAAGAAAGAAAAAGAGTTCATTAGCAGGGCCTGGTTCATTTTATTTATTAGATCAGATTAATTTCAATATACTCACCAAGCTGCTGCTTGCAGGCATAGGCGTAAAGTTTAAGTTTGCTGAGGTTGTCTGTGTGCTGCTGTCCAACCCAGGGACCAGTCACCCACTGGTCCACATCCAGCTCCTCCAGCTTTTCTGGCTCCACTTCTTCCCCCACATGCACAAGGCCATCCCTGGACACCTGGGCCAGAGGACGATGCTTCCCTAGACGGCACGTCTGAATAGAGACGCAGGGCGTCAAATTATATTACAATATGTGTTGATATTCTACAATGCTTCCGATTCAGAATCCACTCTCTTACCTCGTAAACAGCACTGAGCTCCTGGAAGAAGGCTCGGGCCGCGGCCAGCAGAGAGGGGCTATTGGGACACAGCACTACATATGCCACATCCCGCTGCCCGCCATAAGGCTCCAGCAGCAACTTCTCCCAAAAAGTTAACGCCAAAGGGGACAATGCCAAGAACTCCCTCTCCCGGTCATAGCCCAGTAACACAGTAGGAATGGGCAAAGGCTCTGGTGACTCCTCCGAACCTTAAACAAACAGAAATAGTACCATGTTTAGTTGGCTACAGTATAAGCAAGACTTAAGTGTGATTTTCACACTATCACAGGTCACATACAGCAACAAACTAAGACAGGGAGTTAGTTTTATGCTTAAAAACAATGAATATGTTGACTCACCGTAGGAGCCTCTCCCAGCCATCTTATGGAACTGCTGCCAGGTGAGTGGACCCTGAACATGCTGGATGTTTTCCCAGGTTCGTCCTGTTCTCTTCTTCTGGATAGCATCCTGCAGGAAAGGCTGCAGAGACAGCAGTATACGGACCATATCCTGGGACGACAACATGTTCATGTCCACCACTGTGGAGATTGACACACACACACACACACACACACACACACACACACACGTTAAGATGATTCTATACAAAAAAGATACATATAAACAAATATAAATGAAAATAGTTTTCTCAAAAAAAATCGGAAAAGTACGACTTCATTAAAGGGAGTTTATCACACACATCGTATCCCAATGATGCGTTCAGTTATTTTAATTTTCAAACCCCTGCATGTCAAATCATGCCTCTTACCATTTGTGTGAGGCCAGGAGTGAAGTGCGGTACTTCTGACAACAGCTGGATCTACTTTCCCTCCTGTGTGGTTATCCACATACTGCAGTCCCTGTTCCAAGGCATTGAAACAGTCCACACAAGCATCACTTCCATCTGCCCACTGCTTTTCAGACATCCAGCTTTGAAGCAGTGCCCCCTTGCGGCCATGACAGGAACAGCTGAGGGGGAGATGCAGTGATGCCAGGGAAGAAATCGGTTGGGAGCAGTGCTCCTGCAGAAGGATCATGACTAATGGAGAGGTAGGGGCAGCGTCCTGCGGCCGCTTGGCCCTTGGGTCACCAATAGCTGGGTCCCGCCGGCAAAGAGCCAGCCTCCTCTCGGCCGCCCGGCCTACCTCAGAAGTCCGACCATAAATATCCAGCTCATCCTCCAGAAAGAGGCCTGTGCCATGGGCCAGCCGCCTGTTCACAATAGCACTGAAGCCACACATACAGCGGTACTGATCTTCACAAGTGGAATCAGGGATATAAACCCCCACATCTGCACCTTTGACATTCATATTGCAGGCACAGATACAGCAGCTGTCAAAGTTGCGATCCTTGAAGACGTTTAGGACGGAGTCTGAGAGCAGGAGCATGGCGTACAGGCTGTGGGCCTCAGGCAGGGAGGGTCCTGGTCGAGCTAGGGGCTCCACAGAGCTAAGAGGCAGGCTGGTGGAAGGCGTTGAGACTGGTGAGCTGAGCTCAGTACCATCCTGCTTCACCGAACCCTGCCCAGAGCTTGCAGCGTTAATACCCCGCGGTGTACGAGGTGTTCGTGGAGTGGGGACAGAGAAGCGGGGTGTGGCAGGAGATGGAAGGATCCCAGCTGTGGTACCCACAGAGGCAGTGGTGGCGTTCATCTGGCCGTACTCCTGGTCCGTGAGGGTGTTGACACTAGGCATGTTTCTGGAAAACAAACACACATTGAAGGAAACAAAAACCTTTTTTTCTTCTTTTTTTTAAATAATAAAAAAAATAATTCAATGACATCAGAGATCTCTCTGACTGTTTGTCAGAAAAACGTTTCATGGCTGACTACTCACGTGTATCCGTCTCTAAGGAAAGTAGCATTCTGGGGATGCATGACTGGGAAATGCTCCATTTTGGGCATGAGGGCCCAGGATGGACGATAATAGCATTGCTCAGGAATCTTGAGTGGTGGTAAACTCTGGCTGGGTAGGCAGAAGAATGGACCAAACATGGAGGAGCCTATTTGTGGCTGGATACAGAAGAAATCATGGAAGAATATAAGTTTATCATTTAGTGACATAGACAAAAACACATGTACGTACATAGGGGGAGTCTATCATTTGGTGACATATGTACATATAGGAGAGTTGCAATTTGACTATATTTGATTCACATCTCTGGATTATACAGGCCATTTGAATAAACCAAAGTCACTGTCATGGTCTTAAAGGATACGGCTGGCATTATTCTAAATTTTTCTTACTGTCAACAATCACACAAAAGAACAAAAACAACAATGCAGTGCTCCCAGCCCCTGGCCAGACTGTTCTTGCCGATGACCCAAATCTTAAAAAAATTTAAATCAAATCACAAATATATAATTTAATTTTCTACAAAAGGCAGAGTAGTTTCCTTTAAAACATTGGCCATTGTAGTTTTTAAATGTTTCTCAAACATAGGTAAACTGTTAAAATTTACTGTGTCAATATTTTGGCTTCAGAGTAAAATGCATTTGGTGCTCCGTGTATTTACAACAGCAGTACATGGTATGTGGGATGAACCTAAAATAAACTACAGCACCCATGTTTAAGGAACATATAAGCCAGTGTCACAGTGTGGCTTGTAATGTCATATTTTAGCCAAGCCATCAACATTTCACAAAAGAAAGTGTCCAGTTAGGGTTTTTGTTTATGTGCCCACGCTATCCTTTTGACATTTAGCTTGAGAAAGTCTGGCAAACCTCCTCTGATCACTCTCATTTAGAAAGTGGTATTCCACACACCAACTAACGCTGAATACACGTTAGTTATATACCACATCCCAATCTAAACGATAGAAGCTGTGGTACATTACAAGGAAAATCTATCACATTGGGAGCTAACACTCAGTGTTCATTTATTTACATAGATTCAATCAATTCTCATGCTAAATTGAACTTTTTTTAATCTCTGTTTGCATGTTTTATGCAACACCGAGTTGCAATAACAATCCTTGTTGTTTGTACTGACGAGCAGATGCACCTAATAGTGGCCACTATTATTAACACTTCCCAGCTGCAATCAGTACAGATGTCTGTCTCACAACATTGAGATAGCTAATTAGCGAGCTACCGGTGTCAGTGAAAAAAATCCAACATAAGGTGTGAGCCTGACCAGCTGCTAGTCAGTCATAAGTCCTTGTACTGACTTCCCGTGAATGAGAGTTTTAAGTGGATAAAACTAATTTATGAAAGTAATTAACAGTCCAAGTCCCTTTTCCCATTAGAGTAATTTCCTCAGTTCACTCTTTCACGTATGACGCACAAAGCTAAGTATGCTGCTTTATGTGTTGTTAATTAGGGATCGATCCACCTCTCCTCACCTTGATATCCTCCTGCCCGGGACTGGCCATGCCCTCCTCAATGTCCATCCGGTATTCAATAAACTGGGTGGAGGCTAAAGGCAGCAGGTGGTCTGCCGCACCGCTGGGTGCTGGGGGCTCTTGGCTCGGGGTGTCACGATACGTCATGATGGGAGAGAAGGCTGGGTGTTGCTCTAAGGAAGGTGGGGTGGGAAACATCCTCTGAAGGTCTGCTACTGCTGAAAGGAGACAGGCATGGAGAAAGAGATGAAGAGAGGAGTAGGAGAGGGAACAATTTAATTTACACAGGTGTAATGGTACCATCCATTAAAAAAAACTGTAGTTAGACAGAAAAGTATTAAACTAAATACTCATCAAAGTGACTCACTTGATGGATAAGGAACTGCAGCTCTCCCTTCTTTCCCCAGAGGGCGATCTTCTGTTGATACTGGTAGTTTGGTTGAGTGCTGGTTGGGGTAAACAGTCTAAAGATTATTACACGTAACATTAGAGGATCAGTTTTATATTAATACAATATGTTTGGCTTCAGAATATGAAACCAGTTTTATATTAATGCAATATTTTTAACTTCAGATTATTAAAGCATAAAACATAATGGATAATGAGAGAAGTACACTAATATCTGTGTCTTTGTTATCACTAAACCCTTAAAATGCTAATTATAATATGTTTGCAAGAACTAAAACTGCAGATGAGTCTGAGAGTATATCTCACATACTGTTTGTTAAAAAAAAATATATATATATATATATATGTATGTATGTATATATATATATATATAAGAATATAATATGTAAACTGTGATGCCTCACCCCCAACTCTTCCTCATCTTCATCAAATATGTTGTCTAGATCAGAGATGTTGACCACCAGATCTTTTTCTCTGGTCAGAGAAGGGTTGGCTTTGGCAGCTCCGTCATCCTGACCTGATTCATCTAAAACAACACAAACAGCTTTGAAACAATGGCTCCAAACTACCATGGATAATTGCACTCTGAAATATGGGCATGATGTTGATGGCGGGGGCAGCTATGTCCTACCTGATTTTGGAGCTGAGTTAAAAATGGACATTGCATCTTTCCCATCCGACAGTGCTCCATTGCTGGTGATTTCTTCCCCCTGAAAGACAAATTATAAAAAAATAAGAATATTCTCAGATCAATTCCAGTCCTTACCCTAACCCTAAAGCCAGGAAACCCTTTTTAAAAAATACATAAATATGATGTGTAACATGCTGTACAATGGATAAAAGTTGTCACGTGGTCAATATAAAAAATGTGATTGTAGTTTTTCTGAATCTTAATGATTACTGCATTGTGTTGTCCTACCTTAGCCTTCTTGCTGGGCTCTCGTCCTTGAGCCTTTAACCTCTTGGAAGAGGAGAAAGTGTACTCAATGTCTCCTTCCTTGAAGTCATAGGGATCATCCCCAGGCTCCCGCAGTGCCTCCACACCTGGCTGCTGAAACAGGCCTAAAGTGTTGATGTGGTCCCTCAACCTATCCTCTGAGATTTTAAATCTCTTGTGCGTCTGTGTGTATAGTCTGAAGGAGAAAAAGAGACAAATGCATTTAAATAATTAAATCATTTTTATCAGTAGGAGTTAATTTGTTCTTTCTTTCTTGCACACAGAGTCTCCAGTACACCTTGACAAAGGTAACAGTTTTTTTCTTGATGCTTGTGTCTTGTATGACTGGCTCAGGTAGCACTATCCGATGTTTCCAGATGCTTAGAATCTATATTCTTAGCTACTCTCCGCTGTTCCTCTCCCACCTGCACCTAACATTTTGCAAAACACTGATATGTCTCTCTCTTACCTCTTTTATTTAAGATAATGTTTTGGGCATTTTGGCCTTTAATTGATAGGACAGTTGTAGACATGAAAGGATTGAGTGAGAAGGAAAAGAAATGCAAAAAAGGGTTGCAGGTTGGAATCAAACCCTGAGCCGCTGCAGTAAGGACTGAGCCTTGGTACATGGGGCACATGCTCTACAAAGTGAGCTACCAGGGAAACCCTCTCTCCTACCTCTTTAGCGGAGTTCCCTCACTTGGTGTCTCGGTCTTCACTTCTTCTAATTTATCAGCAGGGAGTTCACAAGGTCTGTAGTCCGTCTTATTAGTCCTGGGAGTCCTGAAGCCTCTCCACCAGCTGGCTCCATTTCCTCTCTGCTTAAGCAGAGCTGTATACACAGCTGTCTCACTGGTAATCAACCCCAACCCTGAAGCCCCATCCTGACAGACAGGCATATCCAGAGGTCCATCTAGGACCTGGTCCTGCACTCGTGGGTGTGGGCTGAGTGTGGGCGGAAGCGGAGACATTGGCGAATGGAGAAGGGACTCAGGGGCTTTTCTGCCATTGGAGAGAGGTTTGGGGTACTTGCAACTTGAAAGAGTGGCCAGAGGCTCCAAGGATGGCTCCAGAGCCACAAGACCCCCGAGCTGGGGCCCTCGGGAAGAATCCTGTTCCAGAGAGGTCTCCTGTGTGACTGATAGACGGTGGTGGAAGGGGATCATGGCTGGCCTTTTGGACTGTTTGTCAGCCTTTTCTGTCTTTTCACTGGTCTTATGTTTGGGCAGCGAGGGAGGGTATAATGACGGCCCAGAGGACTGAGTGGAGTTGGCACTAGTTTGGGGGTTGGCAGTGGATGTGGTGGTCAGATTCAACTTCTGCTGCTTCAATCTGTAACAAAGACGAATAGGTTATAAAATAAAATAAATGAAAACCCTCTGAAGAATCAGTTTTAAAGAAGTTACAATAGCAATGTTGCTTTAATGTCATAATAATGTTTTTTGAATTTTGAAACGTCCACACCTATATTCCGTCTTTTTACTAACTTAAAAAACTACCAGGTCATATTCATTGTCCTCATTTGTCT
The DNA here is from genome assembly GCF_013103735.1 of Etheostoma cragini. Classification (NCBI taxonomy): domain Eukaryota; kingdom Metazoa; phylum Chordata; class Actinopteri; order Perciformes; family Percidae; genus Etheostoma; species Etheostoma cragini. The sequence goes on from NC_048422.1 coordinate 14,881,212, forward strand.
CTTTTCTGCTGAGCAATATTAGTCATTAATCCAAACAAGTTGATTTAGCCTATTATTTAAATGTATAAGTTATCTTCTTTCTTTACGACAGGCTTAATGTTTTTTGTCATACCTTGACAGTTTTGACTGCTGACTCTACAGTCATCTTCAGAAGAGTCACGTGATGTTGCTGTGACGTCTACTGTTGGTGTGATATATTTAGTTTGTGTCATTCCACCTGTGTGATGGAATGACGCTGTGCCGTCTGTCCCTGCTGTCTTGGGAACCGTCAGGGGGGGGGGCTCCAGTGCCCGGTTCCCTGGGGGGTCGTTGGACAGAAGGGAGGAACAGCGTCATTCCATCACACAGGTGGAATGACACAAACTAAATATATCACACCAACAGTAGACGTCACAGCAACGTAACGTGACACTTCTGAAGATGACGGCAGAGTCAGCAGTCAAAACTGTCAAGGTATGACAAAAAAAAAGTAAAAAAGAAAAAAAAGATCACTTATAAATATTAGTCATTATTGTGATACTACACTTGGAATTGCATTATTATAGCATTTTACTACAATTTACATTACGTTTTTTGTTTTTATAGGATGTTGAATGAAATCAAAAACTTTTCTTAACAAAGCGGTTTTGTTGGAGCATTGGCTTTGCAAAAGGTTTTAAATATAAATACGTTTTATGTGACAGACATGAAAGCTCAGATACTGAACAGCTTGGGTGCATCTCTGTGGTACCTGGAGCAGCTGCAGGATGCTCTCGCTCCCAGATCATTAAAGTCCCACGTGGTTACTCCATTTGGCACTTCCTTCTTAGGCGCCACGTCAGTTGGTGAATTTGATCTGCAGGGAACAAACAGATCTATGAGTGCTCCAGATCAACTGCATCAATGCACTTCCATAATAAACCCACTAAGCAGACAATCTCAGTGATGGTTTGAACTTACACGTGCTGGGGCTGGTTGAGATAGCACTCCCTCCAGGCCTGATGGACTACCTGACGAGTTAGCTTCTTTGCAGAATGCTTTGGGCTGATGCTGGCAAGCCCCATGTTGCTGTCCGATGCGGGGACACTGGAGACCGAGGTCACAAAGCCGCTGTCCGCTGAAAATATAAAGGGTGGAACAGATGTCATAATGCAGCATAAGCACAGGATTACATGCATGTATAATGTTGAAATTTCCTGCAGGAAGGTGTGTATGTGTGTGTTTTTGTTACCTGAGCAGGGCTGCTGCGGTGACGTTGGCGGTGTTAGTGGCACACTGCAGAGATTTGGTTCCCTGCTGAGGCCCTGAGCTAGAGGAACAGGTGGAGGCTGGTCCACTGGTAGGTCCCCCTGGGCTATCAGCACTAAAGCAGCTGGGTAGGTCATCCTTACTCCACCTAAGGAAATAAAAAGAATGGCATTATTCACTGTTACGAAACAATGGGACGGCCACTGCTAATTTTTTATGAAAAACTTTATTGAGCACCATCTTAAAGCAGTTTTATTTAATTATGCAATACCCACAGAACAATTATTGGGCCAACTTATCATTCACTTATATTTTCCTAAAGAAAAGGAAATAAATACAGCAGCTACAGTGGGGCTTGAAAGTTTGGGCCCCCCTAGGTAAAAAATTGTATTAATGTGCATAAAGAAGCCAAGAAAAGACGAAAAAATCTCCAAAAAGGCTTCAAATGACAGATTAGACATTCGAATAATATGTCACAATTTTTTTTATTTCCATCATTTAAACTTTTAAAATAACAGAAAACTAAAAATGGTGTCTGCAAAAGTTTGGGCAATCCTGCAATCTGTTCTGTCTGATAATGTTCTTGGTCTTCCAGATCTGGCTTTAACTACCACTGTTCCTGATGACTGCCATTTCTTAATTACATTCCGAACAGAGAATATTGGCATCTGAAAACACTTTGCTATCTTCTTATAGCCTTCTCCTGCTTTGTTAGCGCCAACTATTTTCAGTTTCAGTTTTCTAGACAACTGCTTAGAATAACACATGCTGCTGATTGTTGGGGCAGGGTCAGATGAGTCTGGGCATTTAAAACCTTACGATTGACATCACCTGGTCTTTCCAGACAATGAGTGAGAACAATCCATGACACTTTCAGGTCTCAGCTTTCCAAAAGGAGCGGTGCATGCTATTCACTCTGCAGGGTGCCCAAACTTTTGCAGAAGCCATTTTTTTGTTTTCTGTTATTTTGAAAGTGTAAATGATGGAAATAAATTTACCTTACTGACATATTACACAAATGTCTAATCTGTCATTTGATGCCTTTTGGAGATTTTTCCATCTTTTCTTGGCTTCTTTAGGCACATTAATACACATTTTTACCTGAGGTGACAAAACTTTCGAGCCCCGGTGCATATACTATGTAGAATGCACTTGTTCCTTATCATTTATGTGATCAGATACATTCACTGCTCATATAAAACATGTAATCTTAAATCCCTTCACACTTACTTCTTTACCTCTTCAGGAAGCAAAGACTTTTCTTCTTAGACGTAAAAGCCACTGGCATGCATAGGAGTTCTGATTATAATCAGGTCAAACCAACGCTGAGGGATCAGACTGATTAGACAAAGCTGTTAGAGTACCTCCCTGGGGGCTTTTTCCTCCACTTCCCTATCTTCCCTTTCTGTCTTTACTGCTCCCTCTTCCCTTCCAGTCATTTCCCCCTTTTCACTCTGAGATGTGATAAAAGACTGAGGATCATTGCAGTCAAACTGTACTTCAATAGCACCCCATCCACTAATACCTCAGCTCAAGCTGCCTATATGGAGACAGAGGGTTCCACACTCTTTAAATCCAACAGACATGTTGACTTTTTCCATACCTACAATGACCTCCAGTGCCGCGTGACAGTTTCGATTGTAGGCTTGGCTTGCTTCTTCTTTTTCCTTTTCCCCAATTCCCTGTTTCTGCTGAAGTACTATAGGGTAGAAGTAGCTCCACTCCTCCATCAGCTTCCGTGCCGCCGGGTCACTCATTTTGTAAGCCTGACCTGTTAGAGTGCCGCTCAGGCCGTATGGACTTAGGATCACTGCAGATGGATAAAACAGAGTGGAAGAATGGTGCATAGCATGGTGTAACCAGTAACATTAAATATTGTCGTTAACATTGCTTTATTTCATTATATTGTACAGAATAAATACACTGAGGAGATTAATACAAATGAGTTTGCAGAAGGTTGTCCATAAGTAACGATACGTAATCGTCACTACTTTTTGCATACGTTTTGCATTGCTGGAATACAACTTAGTATATTAACTCAAGTACTGACCTTGAATATGATTTTGAGGCACTTATACTTTTTTTCATATTAACACTTCAGGCCATTTGATAATTCTACTTTTCAGAGAGAAATAGTTTACTTATTTCTCCACTAAATTGATCTTCAGACACTAATTATGTTACAAATTAAGGTTTTTACAAACAAAACACTAACAAGTATAGACAATTGTTCAAATTAACTCCACCTTGACCAAATGCTTCTAATTACACATTACTGTAATACAGCAGTATATAAAAGCATAACATTCATAGGGGCTATATCTCTCTATTGAGTATTTTTACCTTGATGCTTATTTGACTTATAGTGGAGAATTCATACAATGTGGTAATGCTAAAGGATCTGAATTAGTCTTTCACTAAAACATTTTGATAATTTTATACCATGTTTTGTAAAAAATATGGCATGTTGTCTTGTAGAAGTTCATCAGTAATATAACACATTTCTGGTTGTACTTCATTGCAGCACATGTTCCTTACTGAACATAATTTTTGTATTGTTCAGTGTACAATCAATAGGCAAAAAACAGTGGCTTTGTGGTTGTACCTTGTACTGGCGGGATGGAGGTCTGTGCGAGGCGGATGTGGTGTTCTGTGATGTGGTATGCAGGCTGGTGCTGAGCGATCTCCACACTCGTGCACACGTTGCTCTCCCCATGGAGGAAGAAGGAGAAGGAGCATGATAGGTGTTCACTGGGGACGGAAGGCAGTAATGGCTTAGATGATGAGACCACAGAACAGTACAGCAATGTATTCTGTGTGTGTACAGTGAGCTGATTATAGAAAGATGTGAACAAAATCTTTCACACCATGAAACATTGAATTAATGGCAGTATGAGTTTGCACTGAAACACTGAATATCTGTCCAACTTCATTACATGTACATTTACCTTCACAACATGATTGTATTTGAGATTTAAATGGAATCCAAAAATTACATTTAATTATGTTAAACTTGAGATTAAACAAACCCATGAATCACATCTATTGAAAAACAAACGTACAACATGAATATCTTTCGGGCAGCTGCATGACAGATGATGAGTGCTTTTCTCCAAACAGCAATTTAGAGAGCAACACTCAGAATGTGTCTTTGTAAAAGCCTCGCTAAGCTCTACCTACATTGATCATCTTCATCATTTCCCACACAGGCTCCTTATTGCAGGTATAAATCCTCATTTGCTCATGACTGATCGTGGTGACTACGTGTTTACATCCGCGGCGCTCTCTTTATTATGCAGCCCAGGCATGGTTCATCAAGCATTGCTCCCTTTTTTTAATCACAGAGGAGTAGTTGCTGGAGCCTTATTGCAATCTACATACCAGTGGGCGTGCTGGACATCATAACCTACCAAGATGGCTCCACTGATGTATATTTTTAATCTATAAAGCTCCTTGCCACCTTGGTTTGTATATTTCACACTGACAATAAAGTCAGCAGGTACTGTAATCTCCCTGTGATTACCCTGTTGCCTATGCAATATCTCCTTTGACCTGAGGGAGCTGGGCCACCATTTGAGCTTTAATGGAACATCAAATTCAATCAAATGGCCAGTTCCACAGTCACTCATGGCAGAACTAAATACAGTCTTGTGGGAGCCAAAGATCTTGTGGCATTGACCGTGGCAGCCTCCAGATGGCGCCGGGGGCAACCAATGAGGGAAGAGAACAATTTTCTCTGCTTCATAAACATTCCTTGTGCTAAAAAACATACCCTCATAATAACAGGTGGTTTGAACACAATGATGCATAGTCCCAGCAGGAAAAGCACATACTGTACAAATGCATCCAGAAGCACACTGTCGCCTTCGCACCTACAGGCACACATTCTCCCTCAGAAACACACAGCACTATAGTCTATCATCTCCACAATTCACATGTGTACAACACATGAGTTAAAATGCTTTCAATATCACTGGCCTCAAACTTTGTCCTCAGTGCATCATTACAACATATGACAAGCTATATATAGCTGCATGCAGAAGCTCAGGGGAACAGCTGCAGGTCAAGAGTACCAGTATAGCTAACTGACATGCAGTTTATGTACAGTGATTATGTACATTGATAAACTGTATGCATTTCAGTTATGTTCTGGCTGCACTGCACATATTAAATAAGGCTGTGAAATAAAGCATCCATTAAAATTAGTTCCCATTGTGTTAATAATTCTGTTGATATAGTAATTATGTATTTTTATGAGATGTGTGGCACTGATCCAGATTGATGTGTGAACAAAAATACGGCACTCTTAAACCCCCTCGTAAAAACGGCAGCTCTGGCCAAATAGCGGCAGATCATTGTTGAAAATCATCTGTTTTCTCTTTGTATCCTTGTCTGTCTTTCACCGTCTTAAAATCCGACAGCAATCCAGCTGAATTAGTGGCTGCTGGATACTTTTGATATTTCAGCTGGGATTACTGTGTGCTGGTAAATAATTATTCACCTTGGTGCTCTCAATTAAAATCTACTTGAATTATTAAAAAGCAAAGCCTTTAAAGGCTACTGATGACCATTATCTAAGCGATTACAAATAAACAAACATTTAAAAACAGAAAACTAAAAAAGAGCATCACATTGTACAGTAGGCTGACGCAGCTGGGAGATTGATGCTCCCTGTCCTTTTACAAAGGGCATTTTTCTGCACAGTAAGCAGGTGTGAGTGTGTGGACACACTGAGCTTCTTGCATCCTCCGGGGACATATGTGCACCTGGCAAGGGTGTGTGTGCGTATTTGTAAGTGTGTGTGAGGACAGCGGACAAAGATGTGAGGCAGCGGTGTGTGCTGCTGGGCTGTATGAGTACAGGTATTAATAAATGAAGAGGAGTGATGGCTGAGACTTGCCTCAGGGCTGGCAGTACTGGAGAGATAGAGAGGAGGCAGAGAAATAGGAAAGGGGGGTTGAGAAAAAGAAGTGAGAGGAGGAAGAAAGGAAGAAAGAAGAACAGCAACAGAAGATGGAGACATAGTGAGGTAGAAAAGAAGAAGCATGAACAAGACCTAGACGGAATGGGAAAACAGAAGGATAAAGAGGAAATTAGTAGGACAAGGAGGTAAAGATACAGCGTAATATGAGGAGTGAAAGCAAAACGAGTGTGAGAGAAAGGGGAGGAGGTGAATAATTCAGTGCCACGCACTTCAATTGCTGCACACATATCGATGAGATCAGAGTTTTAATGGGTGGCTACTGAGCACAATTTTATGAGGAAATCAATCAGGGAATGTAGAGCACACACGCGCACACACACACACACACACACACACACACACACACACACACACGAGTGTGTCCATTTCATTTGGCTTCATATGTACAGCTAAGCTAATATGAACAGTGACTAAATAATAAAAACAGTCAACTGTAGGCTATCGGCTATCATATCTGTGCAGATGACTGTGGTATGCATGTAGAGGGAGGCATAAATTCACAGCGATAATCCCACAGTTATTGTAACAACATGTAAACACAATGTGCATCACGCGCATGTTTGAATGCAACAAAGCGACTGTGTAGGGGTTCATGTCGCATTGTCTTTTTACCCCATCACAACGCCACCAGCCAGTCAGCAGGGGAGCTGGTTAATGCCGACATGCATCATGGACTTGACACACATGCATCTGTGTGTAAAATCACATGCACACAAACTAACAATGGTTATCTCGGTTGTGGGGATGCTCTCGTGTCTAACCCAGTGGGAGGAAAAAATAAAACAAGATTAGAGTTAGAAAGCAATAAACAGGACAAGAAAAAAAGACAAGCACACAAAGCTTTTTCCCCACACGGTTAGAGGCACCTAAAGCCCACAATGTGATAACTGCATTTAGATATCATTTTCAGTCATGTGCATTTAGAGGGCTAATAGCGTTCTCTTAGATTCTCTCAAATCTGGAGGATTAATCTCCTTAATATGTACCTTAAATTCTCTGCAACCACAGCAGCACTATGAGTTATCTTCATCTTCTAGCCGCCCAACCCGTACTACACATTCTGAACACATCTCTTGGAAACACAAAAGCGTCAACACTGCTCTGGTGGACTGATATAGCGGATATTTACTCTCTTGTAGGTTCTTCTGAGCAGCATGTACACAAACATACTGTAAAAGTCCTTCCACTGCTCCCACACTATAACTTTATTCCATACAACCAAAACACCGGCTAATACAGGTATGTGCATATGTTCCTGTATGCAGATATGACACACCAGTATTAACATGAGCATAAGGGGGATGCAGCCAGCTCAATGTATTATTCAGTGGCCCTTATTGGGTGTTTTAAGCCAGTTTTGCGATTATGTTTGTGCTTAAACACTGGTCGAACTATGGATTCACAATGAAAAGGTGCTGTGCCCACTCATCACCCTCTCTATGGGGACAAGAGTCACTGAAAATCTCAGTCGAAATTAGATTTCTTGTAAGTCCTGAAAAACATCAGATAAAGATTGTGAATTTGTTGAAGGTACCACTGGCTTTTACCTTCATATCTATGGTCCTAATTAAAAAAGAGGAAAAGGCTGTTGCTGTGATGTATCACCATCCTCTCTATTGATCTGTTTTTTTTTTCCTCCTCCTCCTCCTCTTTTTCTTTCTCTTGCTCTCTGTGGTTTTACCTGGTAATGTTATTGTGAAATCTGTCGGATAGCGCATCACATGCTCTCTGTTTTCTGCAACACGCTTTAAAGAAGAAAATGCAAATATTTCAGTTTTCAACCTTAACCAGGGTGAATGAAAGAGGGGCACTTCTGAAGTTTTATTTTAAAAGCCCAAAAGAATGACTTTAATAACAATAAAATATACATGACATAACATCAGATACTGTCTGATTCATTACTATTTATATGGCACAGTGTATTTAGTCAATCAATGAGCCACAACTCAGGTCTCAGCTGTTGTATTAAATTACAGTGGATTTTCCAGTGACTTCTCTATAAAAGGCTTTTTACTACTGACTGATGCACATATTATAGTAACAGTCAAATTCATAAATAAGTGTTTGTATTGTTATTTTTCCCTCCCACACAGACACTTGTCAAGTGTCATGTGTAATTTACATATTCACGGCTTTGCGCTAGCTCCTTTGAAATAATAAAAGACAGAGGGATTTATTTTAAAGTGAACCCCCACCTGAACACCCCTTACCTTCTTATTGCTCCGCAGAAACTGTAAATCTAATGTTGAAAAATTATGCACAATTTTTAAGGTAGGAGCCCCAATGTTTCATTAATGACGTGATAGTTGACCTGAAGAACTAGAACGAGTTGTTAAACAAGTAGGTTTTAGTCCCTCTATCGACTTCAATTAAAAACATCAATATCTTGAAATTGAAATTAAGTTTTTAGCTTTTAATATTTGCATACGTAGTTAATTGCAAAGCAAAAGTATGGATGGCAAAGTAATAAAGAGCAAGAGGACACTGAACAGGATGTAATGGTGCTACTAACAAGTATTTAATGACTGAAGTATTGAAAAAAGAATTAAGAAGGCCTTACTCAACACTTCGAAATCCTGATGCTCTAAATCCAAACCCTTTAACTTTTATTAGAGCCTTTTTTTTACCCTTGGTCTTTATAAGCCAGTCACAGAGTATATTAGTCAGTCTACCAGTCCAACTTATTTAACCTTATCGCAGTTGTTTCTGGGCGCTACCATCTCTGAATGCAACGTAACAGGGAGGAGAGTAAAGATGGAAGGCTCCTAAAGCTTAGTTCCATATAAATGCACAAATAATTTGTTGTTTTGTCGTTAGTAAAAAAAACGAAAAATTGACTTTGTAGTTGAAAAAGAAGCCTCATATAAGAATGACATTTTGTCCAACGGACTTCATTTATTTGAATTTGGAGATTGTGTGTAGCACCCACAAACAACTACTGCTAAAGAAAGTCGTTCAAAACCTTTAATAGTAAACTCTGTGTACACAAACAATGTTTTCAATGCTTAAGTTTATGTGTAGAGACCGTGTTGATACTTCGAGCAAAGTTTCATGTTATGTTGAGCCTTGTTAGTGTTTTAAAAATGTAGATTTTGATGCCCCTAGCACTCCCATTCGAAAGGTCATTTGACCAAAAACAAAGATACGGTAAATCTTAAAAGTGACACAACAGTTCTAATTATTAGGACTAATTAAGTTTGACTTGGGTACATTCACAAAAACACCATATTATATATTGTTTCTTCTTGTCTGCCTGTTTATGAATAAACTTGATTAAATGTTTTTCTTCATATTAGGGAGTATTTTGTACAAGTTAAAGTGTTGATAAAAGTGGATCTGAGGGTAAAAGGAAGGAATGTTTTTCATGTGTATATTTTGTTGTTTTTATTTCTGGAGATTCTATGACCTTGTGATGTGGCCTAACACCAAATGTTTGTTGCCTAGGAGATGGCTAAGAATATCTCAATGTCATTGGTCCCTGGGGAGAGGAGAGGAGAGGAGAGGAGGAAAGGAGAAGAGAGGAGAGGAGAAGACTTGTAATTAAAAAAATCAACTAAGGATTTCTATGATTTTTAAAAAGTAGTATTAACAGGCTGAGCAACATGTTTTGTTTCATGGTCTAGCACCAGAGGATTGCTCTATTACACTATACAATATGAACATTATTTAAACATGAGTATATGGTCATTAATGTGAATGAATACATGTAGATTAAGAATATGTTGTGTACAGTAGTGTACTTGGCAAGCATAGAATTGACTGAACTAATGAGAAAGACAAACCCCAATACATCCATTCAGCCGTCTATAGTAATGATTAATTTACGACCCCCCACCTTCTCTGATCCCCACCCCCCACCACACACATTGAGCCTCCTCCCTGCTCTTCCTCGCCTCTTCTCTCACACTCTCTCTGTATGCCAGTAACTCTCTCTCTTGCTCCCCTTATAGTCTGATGCAATCCGTTACCAACCCAGAGTGCTTTCCTCCCATTCAGACACAAAGAGAGCATGAGTGTTGTGCTGAGAGGGGGGGGGGGGTTGGATGTGTCCTGGATGTGCCAATCCTCGCCGTGCCCTGGGGACACATATGAGATAAACACCAGATAAGCCTGACAAAGGCGGAAGCGCCAAGGCACAGGAGTTGGCACGGGTAAGGTAGCATGGCATGGATATTATCACTGAAGCGCCCCCTGTTGGGTTTAAAAAGGCAAAGTGTGGGAGTAAAGAAGAGACAAAGGAGCTGGTTACAGCTGAGGCAGGAGGTCAGTGTATGCCTAAGTGAGCAATGTTCCCTCATGGCATGAAAACACTGACAGCCAGGGATCTGCAGGGATCCTTAGGGCTCACACTATCAATTGTGGGGCGGCACTGTTATTCTGGGAATGAGGGATGGTGTATGTGGGCATTCAGGACAGTATGTGTGTTTGCATGTGTGCTGGAAGCAAGCAGTAGAGACATGTGGAAAGAAAAAATGCCATGGTTCACTTACATGATTTGATACACGCAACACCTGCAGAGTGCAAGCATGAAACAGCTAGCATGACTACTGCAGACATCTACATAAGACTTGTTTGTGCCTTTATATGCTCAAGAATCTCTCTCTCTCTCCTTTCTTCCAGGATCTTCAATAATTCACAGACAGAACAAGTCAGCATTGGCACAGTAGGGGGCGTACCAGCTGACAACACATCCATACAGAGCGGTCAAAACAAAGAGAAATGACATGATTACAAAAGAGACACTCACACATGTAAATGTCTGCACTCAAACGCCGAGCCTAATGTCAGAAAGAGAATCTCATGCAGTATTTTTACACACACACACACACACACACACACACACACACACACACACACACACACACACACACACACACACACACACACACACACACACACACACACACACACACACACACACACACACACACACACACACACACACACACACGATCCAGATGCTTCACACCTTCCTACTTCACAAATCACACGTTATTTACTGATCTTGCAGTGAATCGCTGTGCTTCACACTACCATTTGGTAAACTTATCAAAGAGGATTATGTACCAAATAAATGTGATAAATGTGCAGAGAACCTTTTAAAGATGTGACAACCTCTAAAAAACAAAAACAAGCAGATTATCCATGGGTGCAATATGATATGATATAATACAATATGAGAAGTGTGGTGTCTTTGTAGAGCATACGTTTAAAGTGTTCATTTGATTCCCATCCTTTCCATTCTTATCAAACCATTTAGTGACCCCTCATTCTCTGCATGGAAGCATCCATTATGTTTCTCCACTCATTTCATCTCATTCAGCTTTTTTTCTTTAATACATCAACCTGTATGTGCAGTATATTTCACAATGAGAGTGCTTTTAGGTAAATAAATTACACAGTCACGTCCAGGCTTTTCGCTGTATTTCTGCAAACACTACACATACTTGAGATGTCACGTAGTGAGCCTCACTGAGGGACTTCCCCCTGCTCTAAACAGCTAAACCCGAGTTTGCTACAATGCATCACAGCCGACTGCGCTTGTATCAGCAACTTTCCAGAGTGAGAGTTTCCTGTGCGTCTGTTAATTTGCACCACCTTTGAATGACAATGCAATTTAAGAGCTTTCCAGTTCAAAAACTACAAAGTAAATATAAATAAAAAGGATTTTTTTTGTGTTTGCCAACAGATTTCTTAATTAAGAAAACTTGACAACGAAGTGGGTTGCCGCTTGAATTCCTAGCATTTAAGCAGTATTAAGTTAGTTACAGCAGGAGAAGCTGAAGTGGGCAGACTACAATCACTGAAGCAACAAGTTGAGCAACTGTCATCACACCCACCCCTCTTTTTTAGTCTCTCTGTCGGCCTACACACTTATAATGTGAAAATGACACACACACACACACACACACACACACACACGCACACGCACACGCACACGCACACGCACACGCACACGCACGCCTTACAAAGAGAGAGCTGTGAGAGCTCAACTCAGCTTGTCTCTCACCACCATTCACTGTCCTAGTATTTAATAGTCTCACACCCCGAGCCAGCCGCTGGAACATCAAGGACATGAGAGGAGAAGAGACAAATACTGAATCACATGAAACCAATGCACGCTGCTTCGCTGTATCACACTTTGACACACGCACACACACACACACACACACACTGACTTCTGTAGTGTTTATTTCTATCAGACTAAGATCCATTAAACCTTGTGGCACACAAAGCATGCTTAACAAGTTCAGTGACAACATCTCAATGAGGAGCGGGTTTGTTCTGAAGGTTCTTACCTGTTGCCCAAAGACTTTTCTTCCAGTTCGTGTGGCTTAAAGAACCACTTCCCAATCCTCACAAACCCCTTATCCATCAAACATCTGCAGCAGTAAAGAATAAGAAAGAGAAGCCAACAGAGGAGAGAAAGAGAGTTATTCATAAGACAAGAAAAAAAGATAGCTAGAAATGGTTTAACATCTTGTATAAAGCATTGTCATATATGAATCATGCAACAGCTAGTATTCTAGAGGGGCTTAGAAAGGTTTCGATTTAACTTGATGATTTTTTTACGGTTCTGGTGGATTTCATCACATTGCAGTTTCTCAATACAGCTTCCATAATATGAGGCCTTCTTCTAGCTTAGTTTAAATGGGTAGGAAGTGTTTAATACGTTTTTATATTTAGTTAAATCGTTCTATCAAGTGCAAAAAAACATGCAAAATAGAATCATTTTGACTTTATAATGTTATAACATTTTATTATTTCACTTATATACATACATACTTAGCTACATCTAAGCAATGCTTAAGATGCGGCATTTAAGTGCACAGGAAAAGAAGAGATAATCTTCTGCTAATCTGCTTTGCCCCAAAGTGGCGTGCACTTTTCACATAGCTTTCCAAAAGTCTTTCCTTTCGTTTGATAAAAAATTGATCACATCAAACAGTCATCATGCTCCATATTTGGCTATCCTGCCATCTGTGCACTTCTTCACCTCATTTCAGTCAGGTGCCAGTAAATTCCCTGCTGGATCCCCTCAGCCAGGTCAAGGAATTACAAAAATTGTTTTATGGATTACTCTGCAGTCAGCCAGGCTGAGCTATCCAAAGCTTTTTGCCTCCAGCTCTACCATCTTTAGTACAGTCTTATCGACCCCAAACAATTAATTTTAGAATTTAGAACATTAACAAAGTGACTGAATTTAATGTTGACTGGTTACATCATGGCTAGCCTATATCCTTGACATTCCAGTTCCAGGATTGTTCGGTGCTGCTGGAAATTTTGCCGGATGGATGTATTTTCTACTACCCTATGCTTTCTTTGTGTTGGAATTTAGAATGTGGTGAATTAATGAGGATTATTTTTGACTACTCCTCAGATCTCTGCAGGGTAAATTGAGACAGCTCGCTAGACTATCTGTCCAATATGAGTTATCTCTTGCACGACTCTTTGGCAACTGCTGTGTGCGGAGTTTAATGTAGCTCCGCCCATGACGATTCTGATTGGTTTAAAGAAATGTCACTAAACCGGAGCACGTTTTCCTCACATCCCCGAATGCTGTGTGGAGTAGCCAGACCCTCCTTTAGAGCGCTTTGGAGGAGGGTCTGGCAAAGCAGGACTAAATCGTGGCCAATACCCAAGATTAATAATTTCAGTATTGGCCGTGATACAGTTGGCTCGGCTGCCACTATGAGTAACTCCTTTCACATTACAAAGAATTCCATTGTCAATATAAAAATACTCATAAGAGCATTCTTGAAGAGAAATAGGCCAGGAGCATGAGTGCTTGACTGACAGGTGTCATAAGCTGTCACACTTTAATGGTGCCGTTAATTTTCTGGCCACAGTAACTGTCATTAACTGTGGTGAAGTCCAGCCTTCAGCACACACTGTAGAAACCTATTGTCATCGTACTGGTGTGCGTATCATTAGTTTTCAGTCCGACTACAAACTCCACATGGGCAACAAGCACGACATAAAATTAATAAAATGTAATGAACCATACAGCAGAGCGCTGACATTTCTGTGTTATCTTTCTGTGCTTGCTTTACTGAAATATTTATAATTGCTTTACTGTAATTATTTTATTAAAATGTATGTTCATACTTTAGATACTACTACTACTACTAATAATAATAATAATAATAATCATAATAATAATAATAATAATACAGTCAATGAAAGAGGTCAAAGTTTTCTGGATATGAAAAAGAAAGTGGAAATGATACGTCCTGTGTTGAAACAGTGAGCAATAAAAGGAGTCAGTTTCAAGGTAATAGGAAGGTTAATTCAACCTGCCCCCTATGATGATCACCGATGCTTAACTTAATAGAGAGCAAATATGTGCTGCTTCATTTAACAGATGGCTCTGATTCAGAAAGGAGAGCGTCGGGTACTTGAGCAAGTGATTCAGCGCTCAGATTATAATTTCATTAAGGTGAAGCTGCTGGAAGAAAACTCAAAGTGTCTATCAATATGACACAAAGTTCTTTTGTCTGGTGACTTTTCTATTTAATTGAAAGGTCATTCTTGTTTATTTAAGAGACCTTCAGAGTTACATTTAGAGTGCTTATTAAAAATTACTGATGATGTTAACTATGTGTATGTTTATTATATTTATATATGTGTGTATAGTAAAATAGAAAAAAAATAGAATACAATATAAGATTGCTTATAAGTAGTTGTATTTGCTTACAACTACATTACAGTGTCATATACTATTTGCTGCTGTTTATAAATGCAATATAGAGGGTAACTTTTTGGAACAAATTGCGCAAAAACTAATTAACTTCTTAATACTTTAAGATACATACTTTATAAAAAACGTTTAACATTAACTTTGCCAGTTATGCTACCATTTTTTTAAATTCTACTGAATGTACACTATATAATTCCACAGTGCAGCTGATAAAGTGCTTCTTTACCTTTCCAGCAGGTTGTGTATGGCCTTGAACAGGAGGGTCCTGCACTCGTAGGACAGCCCGCACTCCCAGAGCCCCTCCTCCGCCACTGGAAGAAAAAGGAGGGAAAAAAACATCAAATTATAAATCTCAATATTTTATTATCTAGACAATTAAAAAAATAGCAATTACATTTTTCTGTGAAAGCGAAACATCTGCACGCACCAGCTTGAGGATAATAAACAACACACTATTCAGCGTTTTAAGTGCATGTGTTTATGCCTCACTCTGTCAAAACATGCTGCATGTGCTGATGAGAAAACCTGCACATCATACCACAAATTAC
>NC_048422.1:14896771-14898632 GCF_013103735.1 Etheostoma cragini
GCCCCTCACCCTCTTCCTTCTCCTCCTTCCTCTGTTCTGTTGCTTCCAACACCCCTCCACCACCACCTCCCCCAACTTTTCCTCTCCCCACCTCCCCCCACCCACCCCTCATTTGCTTCAGGGCTCAGACAGGAAGCTCACTCTAGCCAGCTCTTCTACAGAGGAGAAAGATAGAGTGAGCACTATGAGCAGAATGCCAAGTCTCCAGCAAATCCAGCTCATTAGCTCTCGCTGTCTCTATATCTCCCTCTCTTTAAAATCCCCTAAGTTTTTTCTTCTTCCCCCACTCTGTCAACCCTCCACAGACCATCTTTGTTTACTCTAGTCATGGCTGGCTCCACAGCAGGATCTTGACCCCTATAACTCCAACACCGTCCCGTCTCCTCAAACCTCGCATCTTCCCAACGCTCCCACCAAAAAGCATGTCATTTTGTAGCTCCAACATGAGCAGGTACATTGTGTGTTTTACAAATCCCAACAGTGGTTGCAGCACATACTTATAGATGCTTGATAAAACATGCAATCCACATTAGACACTGCTCTTCATAGCTGTCACAAGGTGTGACAAATCACTCTTGCAAGCAAACAAGGTCAGGCATCCACACATGCATTCATACACAAGCTCACATAGACATTAGACTGTGTAATAAAACAATAATCTGATACATCAAAGAGTGATATTCTGTAGGTATGTGTGAGGCAAAAGCACAATTTCATCAACAGTCAGTAACCACCATGTCCTGAGTTTTTACTGCCTGTTAATCAGAGAAGGAACACAGATGGCCCATGGGAAAAGCACGCTGTAGACACTAAATGCACAGCTAAGTGCAATAGGGCTTTAAAGCCTCGTGATCCATCATTCAGCCTGAGCTACAGGGAACTGCTGCATGCCTGAAAGATCTTAAAGCAATTGGATGAAATCATCCTAAATTAGTTTGAACTGAAAGCTCACCGTTTTTGGTTTTTACAGATTTTCACTGATAAAAAGCCTTTTTTTTTAAAGAAGATGATCCGTTTAAATAATGTCCACTGGATTTTCAGAAAAGAGTAATTATAGAAAATCAAAGGAAATTGTGAGAAAACACAAATGGACTGACTGGTTATGCAATAGACTTTAGTTAATAAACATATATTTTATAAATAAATAATAATAAAGCAAGTCTGTTGCATATATGTTTTTAAATACAATTTTCACTGTTATTTTTGTATTATTGATTTATTTTATTTATTTTCACCAAAATAAAAATCTAATTCAATAATTAATTTAATAAATACATTTATTGAAAATGGTAAGCACTAATTAAACTTTCAAGTAACTAATGTGCACCTATCTGACATTTATATTGTGCAACCTGAATGTGGAACGATCCTATACTGAAAGGCCACAGATGAAAATGCCTGGGGGTGATGTGGCAATGTTTCAGAAACCATGTGTGTGTGCAGTGTGTACAAACGTTTGCCTCAGATCTACGAACATATCAACATGAGAGCAACATCAGGCATCAAAGGAACCATTATAAATGTGTGCATGTGTTCATCTTAACGATTGCAGCACGTGTGCAAACTGTTTCCCAAAGTGCCTTAATGCCCGTGCATTCTCTGGTTCTGACTTTGCATGTGTGTGTGTTTGTATATACAGTGAGGTAACATTCTCACAAATGGATGTTTTTTTTTGTTTTGTTTTTTACACACAACCTTCCTTCCCCCATCCCGTGCCTCAATGCTCCTAACTGCTGCGCCACCCCAAACACAAACAAGCAGTGATGGAACTGGGTCACCTCTAACACACTCTATATTTCCACCTCACTTTCTCTCTATCTAACCTTATCTTTTCATTTATCTCTCACTTTTCCCAGTGTGT
>NC_048422.1:14898732-14939008 GCF_013103735.1 Etheostoma cragini
TGTGTGTGTGTGTGTGTGTGTGTGTGTGTGTGTGTGTGTGTGTGTGTGTGTGTGTGGTTGGTGCTGGTGCTCAGCAACATGCCTTTGTGTGCTTATGTTTTTGGTACTAAAAGAAAGAGAGGAAAGGGGGACAAGGATGATGATGATGAGTCTGTGAAAGGGGGTGATGAGGGCAAAAGCAATATTACTATAATTATGAAAGTCTCAATATCATAACATTTGGTCTTCCAGTATTAGCTAAAAGTTCTCAAATCATCAGGTCAAAAAATGAAATATTTCTTCCTGTGAGTTGACTTTGTTTCAACTAAATCACTAAATCACTTCAACTGCGTTTTACTAAATCACAAGTCCTTGAGCACTTGAGCATGCTAGTGTGTGGAAATTGACATACACCGTAGGTTCATAATATAATGCATGTAGTGCTGTGAGAGAAACGTGTTTAATGCTCACCCTACATTTAAGTTATTGTTAGTATTGTAATTATTATTATTGTTAATATTATTATTATTAACACTATGATTCAAAGTGGTTTATATAAAACCACAGGTGCTGGATGAAGTCAAAAGATGTTGCCAAAGAAAATTAAGAGGTCATCAAAGCTGACCGTTTTAAAAGGAGAGAGTAGGCTAATAAGTGTTGGACCATCACAAAGAAAAATAATGATGTCATTGATATTAATTAACAAGGCTATGAACCACAGCAGAATTTTAATTAGGATTTAATTTTACAGGTCAGAACAAATGTTACTCCCTCACTAAACCGTCATTACTAGGCGATTCAGATTTTTCTTTTTGCAACTGTTGACTTAGTTGCATTCTCCAAACAAAAGGCAAATTCATACCAATGACAGGTATTGTGTGATATCAGCAAAACAGACTTCTAACAGGGCCAATTCCCCATGATACACTTGATACACATAATAGTGTGCAGGGAGGACCCAGGACGCCCAGAGGGGATTACTTATAGCAGTCCACTGTCTTTGTGCTAGCTGTTAATATGGCAATAATATGCTGTAAAACGCTGGCACTGAGCCAGATATAAAGCTAAGCCAGCTGAGCTAAACAGCCCTCAATATAAAACAGAAAAATGGATATAATCCAAAATCTTTGATGTAGGGACGGGTAACAAAAACACACTGACATTATGGCCCATTTTCCACTACAGGACGTATGGCTGGAAAGCATGATGTTAAGAGAACCTTTACTATTCAAGGTCTTTGCCTCCATTTCCACTCAACAAATCCGCTTCCAATTTGGGTTACTTGGCCATTGCTCTAGTTTGAAATGTGGCAGGCAAACATTTGTGAGTCTTTGTAGTTCCTGTAGATAACATACTTTGAAGTTCATCAGCTCCTGAAACTTGTTTGTTAAAAAAGGCCTCATTAGGCTTTGCTGACAGTTCAGTGAGGAAATCTTGTGAGAGACCAAGTCATTCACAATTTCTTACATCATCATATCTCGCTAATCGTCTTTTTTGACAATTTTCCTTGAGCCAACTTATTACAGGATGCTGCTCTTTGAATATCATTGTTGTCCAGGAGCTGTCACTGTCTTCAAGGGTAAGTAACATTCAACCATTGTAAGAAAAAAAGGAATTTTTCTCATGTTAGAAACAACTTCCAAAACTTAGATTAAATCAAAACTGCAAAAACTTAGTTTTTTTTATTCTAGGGTGAAGCAAGGTCATATTACTCCATAATTGGTACCATAACTCAATAGAAATGCTTCAACATTTGAGTTGAAAAATAAGCATAATACATTTCTATGGAACTTAGTACGCACCATCTATTAGCTAATTATTGACAAATTTTAAGATCAAAGTGATAGCTATGTCATTTCACTTTTGCCGCAATTTCTCTTTACCATCCATTTGAAACAGTAACAGTGTCTTATGTAGCAGTAGTGAGTTTTGAGCTTGGAAACAGTAACTAGCTCTTTGTTGGAGCCCACTCTATCTGGCTGTAGCTGTGCAAATCAGCAGCTATGACATTTTAGGTAGAAAGTTAACCTGCAAACCTTTCTGTTTCTATGTTAAATGGTTGAGAGCCACAGCTCCACAGGCCTAGGTGGTCCATCTGTTATTTTTTTGTTTAAGTCACATCAACTTGGTTGATGTGAAAGATTTTTTAAAAAAAGTTACAGGATCAGGCGAGGTCACTTAAACAGCAAGTAGCATCTGACACCAGTAGCATAAGGACATAGTGTAGATAGATAGATAGATAGATGTTCATTGATCCCCAAAAATGGGAAATTACGGTGTTACAGCAGCACACGTACATTAGTCACACAACATAGAATATACATATAAATGAGATACTAGGAAAAATATACATACATTATACATAAAATAATAATAAAATACTGTAGCATCTCACTGTGCCTTTTATGTGTACAACTGATGTGTATGCTCAACCGTTTCCGTGCAGTCTCCACTGCCTCACTGTGTGCTTCACACATACAGGGGTAAGTATGTTCTCAACAAAGAAGGGATTTAATATGCTTGTTGGAATATAATGCATGAAATGTAATATGCTCTTGAGATGAAAGGTAACATGGGACATATTTTCTTTTTCACTTTCTTACCTTATTTCTATCTGCTCCTCACATCAATAAACAGCAAACAGTTCGGTCCATCTGAGAGTCACCCACACATTCTCATGCTCTAGTGACACCGTTTCCTAAATCTTTCAGAGCCACCTGTCAACTCAACATAAAGTGTCTCTCTGCCATGCCAACAACCACACCACCACTTTGAAAATTCCAGAGGGCAATAAAGAGGAATCTGTGGGGGTTTGAATTAAATTGATTCCAAATCTCTACAGCCTTTAAACTGGAAGCACAATGACTCGCATTGCCTTTATTTGAGCATGGACACAAGTTAGATTTACAACTTCTGATCAGAGCCATGACTGTTGTCTGCAGTCTGCTTATCAAATCCAGTCAGTCCAGTTAGTAACCGGCTCTCTTATCAAGTCATCTCATTTATTGATGACAATCATATTTCAATAAAAGAGGGAATTCTTATGTTAGGTTTAGGAAAGAAATGATTTATCACGCACCAACAAATTATGTTAAGAGAAAAACAATGAAAAGAAACAGAGTGGATCCCATGGCCAACCATACCACACATTCATGAGGACATATAGGTAATAGCAATTCAAGTTCAATGTACACAGGTACTGAGACACAGACAGCCCAGGAAACGGACAGAACGGAGGGGAATGACAGCGAGGAGGAGGCTCAGAGAGTGAAGGGAAGAGGGAAAAGTCTGGAATCAATTAGGTGACTGAGCTGGAGTTGCTTGCATAGTTGTGGGAGTGAGTCAGGCAGAGAGGCAAGAGAAGGGACCAGGGTGTGAGTGTTGTGCCATGAGCATATGTATTCATATAAACACAGACACACAAAATCAATGTGCATGCCTGCTCATTGAGCATTAAGTGACATTTTCTGTGTGAGTATTGGATCGATATAAATGTTTTTTAATCCCCCCCTGCCCCCACCCACTTGGGCCAACACCACTTGGACCAGAGGAGTCAAGTTGCAGCCAGAAAAACCCCACCTCTCCTGAGCTGAGGTCAAAGTGGAGGGTAAAAACGAACGGATGGCTGGCACCGACCCAGGCCATGTCAACACAGCAGCTCTCAATTCCCTTACACAACTTCCCCTCATTACTTCTTTGCACACCATATTTACAGCACTTTGTTTTATATCGATGGCTCTTACGATGGTAGGATTTGACTTCAGGAAAAAGTAGGAAAGCACAAACAGGAACTTTGTGAGCACATATTATAGAAAGTTTACATGTCGCTGTGGGTGGAGCAGAGGTTTGCAGAACCAATCTGAGTTTACAGACCTAACAATATGCACAGAATATATCATGTCACAGATTTAACTTTTATACAGATGATTTATTCACATGGTTTCTGCTATTATTGCTGCACAGCATGTCACACTGGTGACAGCGATGACCTGGTGTGAACACAAGGGCCTCTTCTGCTGGCATGCGTAAGGCATACTGATGAGAAGAGGACAGAGAGATGCAACATAAAGTGAGTGCTACTGTATGAGTGTCTGCTCGTGTCTAACAGCAAGGTTAACAGGAGATAGAAAAGAAAGTATACACAAAGAGGCAGAAAGATAGAGGTCTAAAGTGACTAGGTGTAATTCTCTGAGGAGTCTGCCTCTCCATTTGCAAACAGGATTCTATTTCACAGACAAAGCTGCACATTTTACACACTTAAAAGGGAGGCAATCAGCATGGGCATGTAGGAAATAAAGAGGAAAATAAATAATTGAAAACAACAAAGAATCACTAAATGCGTCATGTTAACACTAGAAAACACCAGCTGCTTACAGCTCAATTTTCCTCCTCAAGCCAACAAGACAGACAGCAGATACCGCTGTTCAAATTTAAGATGCGGTGTGCCACTTTTTGGTTAAATTAAAAAACTTCCTTCTGTACATTTCTACACTGTGAAACAGTGTGTACAAACCTTTGCCTCAGATCTATGAATATATCAATGTG
The DNA here is from genome assembly GCF_013103735.1 of Etheostoma cragini. NCBI lineage: Eukaryota > Metazoa > Chordata > Actinopteri > Perciformes > Percidae > Etheostoma > Etheostoma cragini. The sequence continues at coordinate 14,903,257 of NC_048422.1, forward strand.
AGAGCAACATCAGGCATCAAAAGAACCATAATGAATGTTCATCGTAATGCATGCAGCACGTGTGCAAACTGTATCCCAAAATGCCTTCTTGCCCATGCAAGCTAGGGTCCTGACTTTGCATGTACGTGTGTGTGTGTGTGTGTGTGTGTGTGTGTGTGTGTGTGTGTGTGTGTGTGTGTGTGTGTGTTTAGAGGTTTGAGGTACATGGGAGGAGAAGGATACAAGGGGGATAGTTAAGGGAAAAAGTAGAAACGATAGAAATAGAAACAAAGTATAACAAAAATAGAACTAAGAACAAAAAAAGAGATCTACATGAAACAGAAAGATGGCAGAAGGGTCGTGACAGACAAGGTATGGGAATAAAAATGGGTATGGTATGATGCAGACAGGGAACAATTAATGTGTGTGTGTTGGTCTCTCACCAACCCTGACAATAAAAATAGAGAAAACTTTGCAGAAAAAATATAATCATATGCATAAGCCAAATGCTTGAACCTCAATTAAAATGGGTTTATTTGCTGACCATGTCATCTTTAACCAATAAGATCATTATTGTAATGTCCAAGAACTTTATGGCTCTCAAGCAGCATCATTAATGTATCATCTTGTCCTGAATTAGCATCAACAGTCGGCTGTTTCCTTTCTGAATTAATCCTTTTTGTCTGAATACACAGGAAGTAACAGCAACTGTTTATTTCTGTTTACATAGCTGAATGGGGTGAGGATGACTTGTATTAACAGTTTGCTATTAATGTAAGCAGAGGTTTCTAAGCAACTGCAGTGGAGGTCTGTATGTTGATATTCTTGGGTCCTGGTACACCTGGATTTTATGCTTTTCACTGAGAACTTGTAATGCTCCACTCTCCTGTACATGTTTGCGTAGGAACTGCAATAAGATCACAAAGTCAAACGTTAGGTTGTATGAATGGGTGGGGTGTAAATGTTGCTGTATCAGTAAAAACATGGGGGCAGACAAAAACCTTTGTGTGGACCATTGAGGAGATTGAAACGTCCCTCAAAAGCACCCAACTCTTATAATCTACACAGTAATTGTAAGCGTGCATTTTCTTTTGAAGATTTCTTGGAAATTCATTTGAAATGTTCTGTACATTCGAATGGAAACTTAACAACCGGGCTAGACAACCAAATAACCAAAAAACTGAGTCATATCGTAGCAATCGGAAATGCAGAACATCCTTCTTCCTTAAGATGCTGAAGGCAAACCCTCGAAGATAGACGCAGAGTTAAATATAGGGATGAACAGCAGAGAGCCAGTGATACCAATTAAAAAACGCTATGCTGCTAGAAAATATGAAATACCAATCCTAAGGACATAAACCTGAAACTGTGACACCACCTCATCCTTTCTTTTCACTTGTAGTTGTTTTATCTCCTTAACAATCACAACATCGACCTAAAACTGAAATCTGCCCATGCCTGCTCATACTGAAGAGCGATCCATGTCATTTAAGGAAGGTGGACCTATGTAATTTTCTCTGGTAGTGTGACCCCACAACCTCACTTCACACCAAAGCTTCCTGCAGGGGAGGTTATTGAGAAAGTGTTTGTGAAGTAGGAGACTGGAGAGCAAGTTAAAGTGGCTTCTGTTTGTTGTCTGCAACAACATCTTGAGTGCATGAGGTATGTCCGGGGCCTTGCTATTCTGCGGGTTGTTCAGGTAGAGTGAAGAGAAAAGTCTGATGTCAAGCAGCTAGTAGTTCTGAGACATTCAAAGGTGAAGTATCTAGCAACTACAGCCAAAAGAAAACCTAAAAAAAGTTTGTCATTGATTTTAAAGTACAACCTAAGGATTTGATATATTTAAATATTCTGAGTACTTATACTATATATAATAAGTATAAAATCATGTAAGCAATATACAGATTAATTACATTTATTAATGAAGGAACTGTCAGTTGCAAATAAAATGAGCATTTTACTGATGCACATTAAATGTAAAGACTAGCAGATTAAAATGAAAGAGCTTGATAGCATTAATCACTTTTGGCAGAGCTGTGGAGCTATAGTGGCGTAAAAGGGCCCATTTCTGTGGTGTTGACCCTCATGTTAAGCCACGGATACTTGAGCACTTCATTAGAAGTGAATGGGCCTCGAGGTGGGAGGCAGGGCAGCTAGTGAGAGGCTTAGCGGGACTCCACAGGGCTTCCTAACTGCCACTAGAGGGGAGAGGAGAGAGAGAGAGAGAGACACAGATAGACTCTCTCTCTCATACATATAAGTCTTAAGCTAGGTTTATGGTAGCCACGGTGTTCCCAGCGTGAGGTGCGTGCGCCATAACGTTACGTCACAACAGTTGTTGTTTTCAGCGCGAAGGCTCATGTGGTTGTGCACCTCTGAATTTTTGGAACTACGCCCACTAGGATTGGGCGGTAATACGGTATACCGCGGGGTCTTAAAAAGAGCAACGGTAACAGTTCCAATACAGTCATTAAAAAAATGCAACGCACTTTTACAGGGGACATGGATTCAATATTAAATATATTTTATTTAACGCCTTAAAATACTTATGTGTTGTTGTCATCACGTGACAGTGTGAAAAGACAGAGAGAGGAGGAGAGCTGGCAAGTCGCACACCGAGTGACCTGGTCTCAAAGAAGAAGAACACAACTTCTGCAGTTTGGCAGCATTTCCTGTTCCGACCTAATGAGAAGGGAGAGGTGTTTCCGTATTTGTGTTTGGTATTCGGTTTCTGAACGGTGTAGGCACAAGCCAACAGTTTGGTGATGCCATCTGAGCCTTACGTGGCAGGCTGCCACGTAAGGCTGACAGTCATTTCGATTTGGCAATAAAGGACAGTCAAGTTAATGATTAAAGTAGATAGTCGCAATATTTTGCGGTATGTCGGTGTTTATTATGAATGTGTTTACTTCTGTTTGCAAGGCCTGCTTTCCTTTACTGCTGCTCTCTTCTTCTCCTCTTCTTCCCTCTGGTGTTTTGGAGAATACTGCAACGAACAATGCGTTGAGTATAAACCTCTCCATGCATGCTTGGAGTGGGCGCGCCATCTACAGAGGCTCGCGCAAGTATATCCGCTTTACATAGCGCTGCAGAGAGCAAGTTAAAACTAAAAGGCCGATCATCAAATTTGTCCTTAACATCTCATTGTAGCCACATACAGGCTTAACTGATTAGGAAGCTATAGAAATTAAAAGATAAAACATTCTACAAAGTAGTGGTTATGCAATGTGTCGTCATAATTCAAACCAGCCACGTTTGAAAGGAGTTAGGCATTACTGGTCAAATGTGTTCCTTTGTAGGAACAAAATGTTCCAAACAAACAAACAATAAATACAACTAATGCAATGAGCACATTACATAAGTTATAATCCATTGATTATTCTGTTTATCCATATTGTCTTCCTTACTTTACCACACTGAAGTATGTACATATCATGTTGTACATAATTATGTACATGCAATTTAAATGTGACCTAGCGTTGGAGCTGAAAATGTGTCTTATAAAAAAATGAAAAGAAGAAAAAAAAACTGTTTCCACAGGCTTGGATTGAAATCTTACTCAAACTCAGAAATGATTATTTCGTGTCCATTTTGGCTTCACAAGGTCTCATTATCCAAGTTTTTATGACAAAATTCTTGAGACGTCTGCTATTTAAGCATGAAATGTGGCTACAGAAGATTAGGGGTAAACAGACACTGATGACGAAAGCACGGCCCATCATAAAAGAGTGTGGGAATTCATTTCAGTGGCATCGCCAAGCAACCAGTCTATAAAGTACAGTATATATTGAATGTGACTGAACACATTCTTGAGAGTCTACATGTGCAGGCTTTCAGTATCAGAAAAACACATTTTTATGATGGCTAATTGTTCAAACAAACAGCTGAAGCCCCTATACGAGAATAGATTGCTATTGTGGAGACATTGATTGTACTGCAACACAAAATCAGCATTTCTATGCTGCTGATTAAAACGCCAGGGGAGAAAATCAATTTGGCCGTTGTAGTCACTTGACGCCGGCTGAGGGCCTCACAAACGGCAGATATCAAAGGCAGCTGGCTCTTCTTCAAAAAGGAGGAAGGAAGGAAACAACAACCGTATTCATACCATTTAATCTTCTATCATTTCTTGAAAAATATACATATATATAGCTTATTTTCTGAGTCATCTTTGGTGTTACAAAAATTTGGCTTTAGTCTGCACATCATAATACTTATGTCCTGAAACAAAATATTAACATCGAAGTGAAAGAAGAAATGCTGTTTTTATCTACTATATCTATATGAACAAAAACATTTCCTTGTCTTTCAGCTTGAAGTATTCTTTTGTTTTACATGTTTTTAACTGCTACATTCAACTATACTGCACACTTAACTAATGCTTAACAATGTCTACGACATGCAGTATAACACCTGCTGTTCTTCAATCCTTAATTATGATAAAAATGGTATAGTAGACATATTTACTTAAATAAACTGCACATAGATTATTGTGGGCAAAGGATGTCAGATAAATAATTAAAATGTGCTTGCAATTGATATGTCTATAGGAAATAGACGTGTAAAACCTGAGGCAGCATTTATACTGGCCCACGATCTATACCGTATTTCAAACATCAATCTTCAATTTGTGCAGACATATTTCTCAGACTGTGAGAAGCACTTTTTTTGTATTGTGGTTGTAAATCAACCCAGAAAATATTAAGAAACATTCATTCTTCTTTCGAACTTAAACATGAAACACAGCAGCAGAGGTAAACTACAAAAGAAAAATACATAACGACTATGTTTGTTTTAAGGCATTCCTATAAACCTGTATTCTATGTAAGCACTGGGTTGTTGATCTTCTTGAAGACTGAAATAGAAATGTCATACTCTCCGTGCCCCGTTCTTCCCTCCACCCTCCTTGACAGTTTGCCCCACCCCTTAACATTTTCACTATTTTCACAACACTTACACAGATTCTCTTCACTTCCTAATTCCCTCATATCTTCTCTTCTTTCTCGGTCTACAGCTTTACACTCCTACTCTCTCTCTACTGCTCTTTTAGTCCATCCATCTCTTTCTGTGTCTCTCTAACACACACACACACACACACACACACACACACACACACAAAGCTCTCATTCTTTCAGTTTGTGGCTTTTCTTTCAAAACCGAAAGCTTGCAAAGGAAAAAACGTACACCCCCCCACCCGTTCTCAGTGCAGCTGGGAAACCTCTCAAACACACACACACACACACACACACACACACACACACACATACACACACGCATAGCAGGGTCAGGAGGTCACAGGCCACCACGCCCTGACAACCCACAAGGGGTGGAGAGAAGAAGAGGAGGCGGGAAGGAAATCAGAGATTCTCTGTTCTTGCCTCAAAAATTTAAAGACAAGTAAACATAACTGAGGCAATTTTTCTTAGCTCTCAGTCTGCTTCCTTCATTCCTTGGTTCCTAGCTCACTTTTCCTCCTCTCTCAATGTATATCTGCCCCTGTCTGTCCAGGAGAAGTCAATGTGAACCGGGTGTGGAGTGACCAATAAGTGCTGTCTTTTGCTGGCAGGATGGCAAATAAGTAACCGGAACCGTGCAGAACAACAAACCAACTACAGTATTAACTTCCCAAAGAGACATCTCAGATGTTCTTCTCTCACTCCAAACAAACCACTTTTTTTTGTCTTTTTAAAGCATGAATTCCCGTCCTACGCACACTCCCCTCTCTTTCACCCCCCCCCCCCCCTCTAACTACAACTATCTCTCCCCCGACCCCCTCCCCCTATTTCCCGCCCCTCCTCCCCTCTTTTTTCTTGGTCATGTTTTCTTTTCTTTTTCTTTGCTATTATGGAATCAACGCTTTCCACATGTGACTCACTTTTTCACCAACTAAAGCCAGACAGGGAATAAAAGCTTGTGTCTTCTCTCTGCCTCTCTGTCCCTCTCAGTAGGTGAAGCAGCACTTCTTTATGGGGCTCTTATAACCTCCATAGGTCTCCCTTCTTCAACGTGGTTGTCCCTATTGAGATGTGTCAGCCGGGCGACCTAGTTCCCGATTCAAGGGAAAATTGGGAGGCTAATTATTCATTCCCTCTGCTTCCAAGAGCTGTTCCTAAGACAAGCCCTGCAGGAATAAAGAGAAGGAGTAGGCCTTGATTGGCAACCGTACACCCCCACCTTTTATTTGCCAAGGAACTGAGCGTGCTCACAGACATTCGCCACCCTAACATCATAGAGAGCAACCCCAAATACAAGGGAGGAGAGAAAAAATAAAGCACAACAAAGCCTGAAAAGAGGAGAAGTGGCAGGAGGAGGGGGAGGATGGAGAGAGGGCTGGAAGAGATCGAGCGTCAGAAGAAAGAATAAATGCCAAGTAAAACTTGTTGACACAGAAAAATTGGGTTTGGGAGTTGTTTTAGATAAAGCTTGATTTTCTTTTCTTCATATCAGGTTATTAGAAGCTTGTCCAACATTTCTCTATGTGAAAAGTATTATCAATGTTGAGCTGATTCAGTAACGTTTCAACCTGTGGTGTGTATTATTTATCTTTCATCAAGTGTTACCTTTCAATGCAGCACGCAGTAAAATCATATTACTGCATCTATGGAAAAGGCCAGCTGTGAAACATATGTGCTTTACATTCTATAAAACGATTTACTATCAGGTTTCTGTCCTCAACAACATGTTTTTCTTTAAGACGACCCCATGAAAAATACCTATCCACATTCACAGGTGCATTTTACTTTAATTTACTCTCTTTTATCTACTTCCTGCCTGCTTTATTTCACCATAATCAACCTGCATGGCCCTTGTCTTGTTAATCTTTAACAACTTTATTCCAATTCCTTTTCACAGGTTTATGACTACAACTCATAACCTTAAAAGACTTCCAAACGAAAACCTGTGTGGAAAGAAATTTCTCCCACATTATCAGGTCAGAAACGCACTTCCCTGTCTGCTCACTTGCACCTGTTCTGTCTGACACCATTCAACATGCATCTTGGGAGGATTGGTTCAGCGTGTCTGCACACCCCTCATCATGTGTGCTGTGCATGCAGGGATCACACTGGCACAATGCTAAGCAGGGGGAGCCAAGCTGTAAAGCTCTTGGAACATCGCATGTGACAATCTCACTGGATTCTCTTCTTCACTTGTTAATTTGCCATTGTATGGTATCACTGTGATGTTATCGGTAACAATGGCTGGGTAGGTGGGGTGGAGACAGACAAAAATGAGGATGGGAAATATTAAAGAGAAGTAAAGGTGTGAGACGAGGGCTCATAAACACATCATAACTCACCAACTACTTCCCAGATCTAAACGTTTTACATTTGATGATGGCTGAGAATGTGTGAATGAGCACCAGTTTAACCATAAAGGTTAGATTTCACAGTAAACAGCTGCTCACTGTCAACATCAGTTGGTTAAAGCTCACAGAAAAAGAGTCGTCACTTTAGGATCACCAGGTTGAATCCTGGCTGCGGTAATCAGGGAGTTGAAATGGCCACCGGTGTCCATTCACTTAACAACCGCTGCTGAGATGCGCTTCAGCAAAACACTTAATCCGTCGATGACTCAAGGAGGGCTTTAAGTAGAAGATTGTGGCAGTACTGCACTGGATATAATAGTGCTATTAGGTTGATAGGTGCAAATATCTGTCCCGGTATGAGGAGTTTGCTATAAATTACACACCTGCTCTAGGGCGGGGCGATACAGAGAAAATCAAATATCACAATATTTTGACCCAATACCTCAATGTTGATATTGTGGTGATATTGTAGGGTTGACATTTTGTGCTTTCACAAAATATTTTTACAATTAGATTTTTTATACATATAATAATCAGTAACGAGGATTTTAATAGGCAAATAATAGAACAGCTAGAACAGTATGTTAAGTTCACAAAATGTTTCTGCAATGCAGATGCATTTTGTATGATATTACGATATTATACTATCCAAAATCTAAGAAAATGTCTAGTCTCATATCACGATATCTTTACATTATTGATATACTGCCCAGCCTTAACACGCTCAGAAAATATGCACTAAAAAAAATTGAAAATTGAAAAACAGCACTTAGGGGAAGAGTTTGAATTTTTTGAAACACGTTGTATTCACTTTCTTGATGAAAGGTTAGCCGAAATGAGAAAATCAATACCACTCTCATAAGCTACAGCTAGCAGACAGGTTGGATGTTTCACTCTGTTTCTAGTCTTTATGCTTAAAAAACTGCATCATTAAAAAAAAAAGACTGTCAAAAGGTACATTCTCCTACCTGCATCATTAAAACTCACCGATTAGCATGTTATATCTATAGCCCAACTGTTTGGATCTGATGTGTATTTTGGAAGTTTAAAAAAAATCTGATAACAATATATTGGTAGATGGTGTTGTGTTTTTACATAAACACATAACATTGACAACAGATCACAACAGATGTTATTTTTCACCAATTGTGACCAAGATATAGACTGAGTGAGAAATTCTACAGTTGTCAGGGCTCTCTGATCATTAAACTATGTAATGGTGACAAGTTTGTCACCTAAAACAGGTGTAGGACGGGCATACGCCGAATCCTACGCAAAGCTCGCCATTTATTAAGTTGAATTTGAGCATAGGCTGTGAAAAAATCTGACCTTGTGTACGCAAGTTTTTGAGTTAGTGTTGACTTGCTACAGTGTGTTTATTTAATTGTATTGTCGGTACACCTATATGTAGGCCTTACAGATTGCAATAAAAGCGTATAAATTAATATTAATATTAGGTGTATACATATGTCAAGGATGTATAAATTAAATAAACTTGAGCTGGAGTCCGATTTAATACAGCAACATTGTTGACCGCATCTGTTTTTTTTCTTTCTATTACGCATTCTACAGCCTAATACCAGTTTTTAGGCTGCCAAATAGGACACACGTTACTGCAAATTAAACTGAGATGTCTGGGTTTGAATCTCCACCTCTGAAAAGTGCCGCACTTTAGCCGGATTACGTCTGGCCAGGTCGTAAATGATAAGGGTGGGGCCTCAAAACCGAGAATATTTTTGGCGTGATATTTAAATTACGATCATTTCAAGCTGCTGCATTCATCAATGTACGATTATCCTTACGCTCCGATTGGTGTAATCCGAACGTTTCATGAATCCCATGTGAAGCCTGACGTAAAAGGATTTTTACGCCGGTTTCTATGTTAGGTTGATAAATGAGGGCCACTGTTTATATATGATTTCTAAAGCTAGTGTGGCATTTATGTGTTTCAATTTCATGTTACTTATCGAAAAACATGTACAGCGTTACCAGTATATCTGAATTTTTCAAATATTGGTTGATATATTGGTCTGGCTCCAGTTATATCTTGTTTAATCTGCAAGTGAAAAAAATTACTTTAAGGGGGGTTATGTGCCGCACAATTTCTTGGCAGGGTGCAGTGATTTCCTGTAGTTTTGTCATCACTGTTAGGTTGCCAGGCAACTAGCGGAGACAATAAATAGTTTAGCACTTAACCCCCTGTAAATCGTGTGTACACGTCAGTAAGTATTTCCAAATTGTCAAACAACTCCAGTAATGAAACAGACTTTTTAATGCTTTAATTGCATGGGATGTACATGTTTAACTACCTATCTTGAATTAAATACTGTCTTTATCTGGTGTAGTTCCAACTGAAGGTGAAATACATAACATGCTACTCATTCATTCTGTTACTGTACACAGTAAAGTGCCCGCAATGACAACTTTAGGCAACGCTAGACGTGTAAAATGCAAAAAAAAATCCATTTTAAAATGTTAAAAGAGTCCCTAAAATAAAGAGGAAATTAGGTACGGCACATTACTAACCGAGCATCCTAACCAGCGGATCCATAACAGTAATAACCTCGATCTAACCTGTATTTCTGAAGCAGGTGGCAAGTGGTGAAGAGGGTTTGTCTCCACAGGCCAGATTATGAGTTCACAGCCAGACGTGGACAGATGGAGGCAGAGGTTAGCCCTCCTTCCTGTGCTCAGCCACACACACACACACACACACACACACCCACACACACACCAACCATTTTTTCACAGGACAATTACCTCACGCACGCACACACACACACACACACACAGAATGATAACAGTCACAGTCAACCCACACAAATAGAAACCTGTCATAGTGTGTACATACACACTCCACAACCCTTCCAGCTCCACAAAATATGGCAACCAGCTCTGTTTATGAAGGGCACAGCACCCAGCTGCAGCTTTCGAACACAGAAGACAGAGCGACTAAGACGCTTCTCGACATGTTTGGCAGGGACTTTTTTTGGTTTAAACCCATTGCCTTAAGTCATGTCCAATTCACTCCCGCTCTCTGTTCTGTTAATTCCATTATCTCTGATTATTTTCTCATAAGCATTGCTGCTCTAATCCACTTGTTGGTCAGATATCTTTGTTGCACCAGCCAACCACTGAGCTGATAATGGGTATGCACGACCCAGGTTTTTAATTCAATTCAATCTCGCCTGCTCTCATTTTGACCTGTAGCTGTAATGACAGCAGAATTATGCTGAATGATGCTGGAATTCGTTTAAAGTCAGATAATGACAACAAGGTGGTTTACAGGTGACTGATTTGTTTGTCTGTTCTGCAAATGTAAAATGATCAATTGTGGTGTTAGACTATCTCTCTACTACCTTGTATCCCTGTGCTATTTAGTTAGTAGTTTTTTAAAGATCATTTCTAAATCAAGTATGCACATAATTTCTCATCTCTGGAACAACATTCACCCCCAGCTAGGATTGATTCTAGTCACAATCTTTTTCTGCTGGATTTCTCCTACTTTGTATTCCTCTCAGCTTTACTACAGTTTCAAGAAAGAAAAGGAAAACTCAGGATAGTGGAAGTCTCACTCTCGGTAATAAAAAACAAGTAGATATTTCCAATGGGAGCCTCAATTTGAGGGCAACACATTTAGCTTAAATACCATGAAAAATAACATTTATTGTGACATGGTTCTTATTGGTATGCATAAGATGAATGTTTCAGCAACCTCAGCTGATATTCTGATCATACAGCATAGAGAAATGATGCTAACACCTGCTATGCAGTGTTCAGTGAACGGTCATCTAAATCTTCCTCATGCCCCTGCATTCACCTTCACCACATGCCGTTTTGGTGGCACACAGGAGCACCGCCTATGGTGTAATCAAAGTCATCAGCCCTTAGTGTTACCGCTGTAGAAAACCCTAACTAGATAAAGCTACACACACTCCTCTGCAAATACATGCTCAATCATATTATAGTACTCTTGTCTCATTGGGAGTTGAGCATATTAGTGGGCTGATAAACAAAACTAACATTACCATTATTTGTGATCTGGCTGATACTTTTCATTGAGGGTAATTTGTGATGAATGCAACAAAGGAATCATCTAAAATTCATAAGTCACCAGCCCACTGTAAGGGCTGCAGGGTTCAGCGCCTACACAGCACACATAACACTTATTACAGAGAACAATAGAAGGCATCTGCAAATTTAGCTTTGAGGATTTTTTTGTGTTGTCTGTGAATTGAAAAAATAACAAGTGTGTCTTAAATTAAGTATCTAACCACCACAACAGCATTTTAGAACCTTTGACACTCAGTACACCTTTGATTTAGATAATATATGAAGCTCTGGAAATCCTGAAACAAGGACTGGACAAAGCAATGGTAAGAGGTTTATAAAAACTAGTCTTATGTAAGAAAGTGAATGAATAGAGACTGAGATATGGCTTAGATATAGGTTTTGAAGTTGTGATGGAAATGAGGTAATGACTCATGTTCATCTAACTCAGGTAGGAAAGTCATTCCTCCACAGGAAAGAAAGGAGACAGCAAGGCCACTGCAGGTAGAGGGATAAATAATTGGACAATTGTACCAGAACAGAGAACGTGGACAGAAGTCTAGGTCATGACCTGAAAGTACAGAACAAGTTTTGTTTGTAAAGTCAGTATGTATAGCACGAGCAATGTGACAGGAGAAATGTAGAGACACCGAGGACAATTTTGGCTGCAGCTGGATTTGCGGACTGAAGAAACATTCTGTAATGTGGTTGTGGTTGTCTCATTTGGGAGATGTGTTAGGTTCTGATAATGTCGATGATGTGAGGCTTACACATCAGTTTGTTATCTAAGTCACTGCAGTGTTGTCAGTATTGACAGGGATGTCTTGCACAGGTTTTGCCAAAGAAAAACAGCAGCACAGTCTTGTCAAAGTTGAGCTTAAGGTAGTGGACAAGCATCCGACTGGAGATGTCAGGGAGGCAAGAACAGATGAACACTGCTCGGCTGAGATGAATCTTTACCAGTCCCCATGATACTCCTAGCTGCCAGAGCATTGAAGGTAAAAGGTAGAGTATTGCTGGTCTCAGAGCAGCAGGAAAAAAAGCTATGTGATACGAAGAAGCAGAAGCCTAGGAGTGAACCCTGGGGAACTCCAGTGGAGGTGATGAGCACTGAAAACAGAGCTCCTCTCTGCAGTCTAAGTTTGATTATTTGGAAATAAACAAATAAAGCATTATAGAGGATATAAAGGTAATGAAAAAAATTCATTGTTTCCTACAGCTTTTTCAAAAGGTGATTGTCATTCTCTTATAATTCTTAATTCATAGTCATTTTTAAAGTAAGTGTTTTTAAGCGTGAAGCTTATTTTTACAAAACTAACAATGGAGTTATCTTTAATGGTGATTCCTTTGCACTTCCTAAACAACAGATTAAGGTTATATGTCCAAAAGAAAAAAAGAGTTAATATTCACTGGATACCACGAAGCAAGTCATGAGAAAATCAAGGTAGTTATAAAAAGATAAATCCTGCAGTTTCCTGTAATATTATTTTCAAAGATTTGCAAGTCCTATGTGTTAGAGAGATTTCAATAAATGGACACTCCATTTCTAAGGATGCATCTTTAACCAGCCAATACTAGGCTACTAGGCTTTTTTGGTACTTTCCAAATCAGATAAAATTAAGGCTTTAGAACTTTTTTGCATTACATTCCTAATTTCAGGCTCTGTAAATTGCCTGGTCTGGTATTTAAATGCTACAGCTTTGTGATCAAATTTCCATTTGGTACAACTGATTACATGCAACTGCAAACAAACGACCATATGTGTACACCACACTATTTTGTTTAAAAGGCAATACATTATAGCTGTACCTCAAAGGCTAAGTAAGCTATCATGCCCATCTTTGGTCGGTGTGATGTGGCCACTGACTGTGGGTGCCTACAGTCAGCTGTGACTGAAGCTTGTTTAAACCGGACACGACTCAGACACATTTTTTAGTCATTTTTCTTCTCATATCAGAAACACCTATATTTTAAACAACGCTGCTGTCTGCAGCAGGTCTTTACACTTCCATGCTCCATCACCTTCATACACACATGCCACACTGACCTAAAGCATCCTTTTACACGCTTGATTTCATTTCAAACCTACTGACTAGCCCTTTAAACCATTTCGATTTGTCTTTTTTTCATGGCAGACATTTTGACACGTCATAGCAGGAAAAGCACAGGTGGAACTAGAAAAATGAATGATAGCTGCATTCCATTTATGTGTATTGAACAGAGCCATAATTAATGCTATTACATCTGGGGGGGGTTTCCTGCAATGACAAGTTGAAATATCAAAATAAAGACCTACAAACATACTTCAAGAAGCCCATAAATAATGTAGCTCTTTCATTCACAATAGTCATTATAGAAACATGATAAATTATACTAAGTTAAGAATTGTGGTTTCAGTACAGCCAATTCTGTCAATAATTACATAGAGTAAATGCAGTTGTCAATGTTAGTAGTTCCAAAGCCATGAGCATGTGGCGCTTCTGCTGGATAATCACAAATCCACATAGTATGGTCAGTCATACTTACCCATTGTGTGTTTACGTACTGTGAGTGTGTATGTGCTGCCACCCAGCATACATGCTTGTGTGTGTGTGTGTGTGCATTCATATGAATGACTCAGACTGGCAACATGCTGACAACTCTATTGATTCAACACATTACCGTAATCCTGTTTCCCACTTAACCCCCAAACACAGGCCAACACCATCTCATTTTAAGAAAAGCAAGCCGCAGTGTGTTGGACTTGATGTTCAAACCCTTAACATTAAACAAATGACTAAATCAAAAGAGGGCTGAAGTACAGTGAAAGAAGAGGAGAGTGGTAAGATCATAGCTGCTCGTACTGCTGGCATGATCTCAAAGGTGTGACAGTTTTCCCTCTCTTTCAGCACTCTGCTGAGAAAGTTCTTAAAAGGTGGTCATCCAACACTTTGACTGGTTGACTGGTTAAATAAGTGCCCTATAATGATAGAGTAAAATGTCAGTGCACCTTATCGCTATTCTTGAAGAATTACCACAATGACAATCAGAGTTCATCAATCTCCGTTACAGAGTAAGATAAACTTCTGACAATTTTTTAAAGCTTCAAGTATGACTAAAATATAACGATTATGCTACTTACCTATGGCGATTAATAAATAATGGCTTACACATTCATATTTTTATGGGAATTGATACCAACCTTTTTGGCTGTAAGGGTATGACTCTGTTCCATTTGGCCTCTTGATTTCTATTTATTCTAAATAAATACCATCTCTCTCTCTGCACCCTGTCTCTGCCAGCTCAACTAAATGTACCACTTATCCCACCTGTTAGAGCAGCCTCTGTGTGTAAATATGAGCCCCTCACAGTTTCCAAGTTACAACACAGTTTATATTATTTATATACTGTATGTGTAATAGCTTCCGGCGGCTATACTGAAAACTAATGAATGTAGTGTAAATATAATGAGGTTGTATTTTTCTACATTAATTTACTTGAAAAAAACTGTTTAATGCGATGACTTTTCTGAGCTGGTGTATTTGTTTAACACCTTTGCCACTTTTAATGTGTGTTATGGTTATCAGAAATTGCAATTAAAGCGGTTGTTTTTCATGCTGGACTTGACTGTAAAAATATAATGTCTTTTTGTCTCCTGTTGTTGTGTAAGAGATGTTAGGGAGCATCCTCTTCTTTGCCATCACAGAGCAAACATCTTCTGAAAATTCACCCATTCACTGCTCAGCTGGCAGACAACACTCTGAGCCATATAGCCAGCTAATTTAAAACATGCCAATGTACACTGTTTTTATATTTTACTGACTTTAAACATATTTAACCTGCTGATTATTCTCACTGAATGTGCCTGAGGTGGCGACAGCTTTAGCTGTTCAGTCAAATGTGTAAATTAGCATTTCTAAATGGATGGGTAAGAATAAAAACATGCCTATTCCGTTTTGACACGCCTATTTGGATCTGACATGTTTTAGCAATAACCGTAGTTAATTTGTTACAACTGGCTTCTCGGTTGAATTTTATCAAGATTGGGGCAGACTGTGACTGTTGACTTTTTGTTTTACAGAGGAGGTGAAAGTAAAACTTAACACTCACACTGTAGTGAGTCTACTGCTGTATTTTAAAGACGTTTTGAATGTGAATTTAACTACACATTGTAAACTTGGAACCAAAACTAAAGAGCAACCAGTGGTGGGAGAACTACTCAGATCCTGTACTTGAGTAAAAGGTACCAGTACCACAGTGTAAAAAAAAAGATTACTACAACTCCTGAATTTAAAATCAAACAAGTATTTAATTAAAACCATGTGAGAAGTTTAAAGAGGAACTGATTCTTTGGTTGAGTTGTTAACTTAATGACATCTAAAATGTGACAAGAAGCCACATGACACGGCTTTTTGGTTGAAGCACCACTAGTTTGATCTTTAACTGTGCACTGAATTTTGTAAAATCATCGTGCGTATTTAAGTACAATCTTAATCTGAAAAGTGACTATAGCTGTTAAATAAATCTACTGGAGTAAAAAAGTACAATATGTTTAAGTAAAAAAATGCATGAAAAGGAAATATTTAAGTCAAGGTCAGTTACATTTACATTCACTTATCTCTACAATCCCCACATATGAGCATATCAGGACTGAGCAATGTATCAAATATCAAGAGAATCTAAAATATCATAATATCAACTGAACAATTTGTCTTAATAGAAAAATAATTGCACACATTTTTTGACTTTTAAACAATTTCCCACATTATACAAACACTGCATTCAAACTGAGCTCTAATATTGTATATCTGCTGTTACACAGTAAACAGCATCTAAGGTTAGCTCACAAGCTGTCAGACAGAGAACATGCGGAAAAATGAACAGACCGTAAGGGAGAAATCCCACAAGGACAAGACTGACACAGGTGAGAGAGAAGAGAGGAAGAAGTCAAGGAGACATGAAAGCAAGAAATCTACACAGAAAACGTTCCCACAGTGAATAGAAAATTCAGGTGTGTAGCTCTTTAAGACTCGGTAAAACACTGATATTGCCTGTGTTACAACTGATTCTAATTTGGAGGAAATCCAGCTTCACTTTAATTAACAATGATCAAATCCTTCTTCTTACATCCTAAGTGCTATTTTCAATCCTAAATATGGATGAGAGATTTTACAAGAGAAGTAAAGAAGTTTTATTATCATAACTGTATGCAGCATGTGTGTGTGTGTTTGTGTGTGTGTGTGTGTGTGTGTGTGTGTGTGTGTGTGTGTGTGTGTGTGTGTGTGTGTGCGTGTGCGTGTGCGTGTGCGTAAAATTTTCCTCAAGAGTCCTTTTACACTAACATAGGCTCTTCAAAGCAGCCCACTGTATGATGTTAAATTAGTGGTAATAGCTGGACTGTTTAGTCATTTTTTAACCAAAAATGTCAAATGCTCCTCTGTTCCCATTAGAGAATGGGTTGCCTTTCATTGTCTTAACAGAGTAAATTGAATATTTTTTGGTTTTAAACTGTTGATTTGACAATACAAGACATCTGAAGATTATTATTTCTTTTTTCACAGTTTTCTGATATTTCATAAACCACTTCATTGCTTCATCAATTAAGTGACTGGCAAATTATAAATATAATCATAAGTTGCAGCCCTTAATGTAACACATAAGAGATTAATTTAAAAGACAAAATGTAGCTGGGCCTAGAGTCAGAGCATAATTTCCCAAAAAATGCTTGACTTTGACTTAATTAAGACTTGAAAACAAATAACAAATTAGCACTCTATAGCAGAATACATCCCCATGGTCTGCACAGATTTACAAACAAATAGCAAAAAATCCTCCGACTAGTGACATCTTCTTTCCTCAGTAATCAATAACTATAAAATATAATTAAACAGGCCAGAATTATTATCAACTGTATTAACCTCAATGTGCTACTCAAAAGGAGTCATTCAATTTACCAGTTAGTTTCAGCTAACAGTTTGCAAATTGGTGGGGTAATGATAAAATGTCACACTGCTACATACTTGTTATGTGGCTTCTTCCAAATTCCTGCCACTCTGTACTCACCACATGGACAATTTGTGATATATTTGATTGCTCAGTGTGCAAAATGAAATTATTAAAAAAAGGCCATATCAGAGTTATTAGGTCTTAGAGGATTGAACACATAGCTACACAGTGTCTCTATTACGCATGCTTGTGCAATCTGAGTAACAGGCTCTCCCCAACAGCAACAAGAACATCTGTCAAATGTCTGCTGCAGTGCCTGTGAGGCCTTTTCACATCAAGTCAGCTTTTATAGGTAACTGAGGGCTAAAATCCTCACTCTCGCTTTAACCTCTCCATCCAATATTCCTGCTTTTTTTTTCCTCCTGACTGTTGTTCTGCAAAACCAAACCCAATACAATCCCCCTCCTGTTTCCTCCTCTCCCTGTTTTTCAGAGGATCAGTCGATATGTTAGACTTCTACACACGTGCTCAGGGAGATAACGAAAATGTTTCTATAAATAGGGACAATATTGCTGACAGTAGCACTCTCTCAAGTGAGATATCTCAGTGTAATTTACACTACACACATTGACACACACACACTAAATACTGGCGAGAAAAATCTCCTCAAATGCTGTGTGCTTCATCACAGCGATAGTCCTGAAGCAGCATATAAACACTGGAGTTGCAAAGCAAACGCATTTCAGATATGTGCTATATGAAGCTCAAATATAGGACGAGATCAATGCGCCCTACACGTCTTGAATAAACAGCAGGCAGCTTTACTCTGCAGCAGACTAAACAGCTTGAATTTACATAATACTGAACCCTGCTTTATGTCAGACAATACAGCTCCTGTATAACATACAAGCGTTATGCTACACAATAACCCTTTTTGCCACTTTTAAACCTCAATAGTACATCTACACACAACACATCTTTCATATTACATATTTCTATTTCTCCAGTCCGTTTTACATACAATCCGCTAAAACCGTGACTGTTTTCCACCTAATCACTCTTACGTCTATATAATCAAGTGCAACCTAATCAAAAGCAAACATACAATTAAACAGTCTCTACAAGACTCTAAAGCAACTTTCAGAGCATGAACAGATGCTTAAGTGAAGAGCGTTGTGATAGAAAAATAATTGAGATGGGAGAGAAGCTCTTTCATTCTCTTTCTCACCTTCTAGCTCATGATGAATGACATCTGAGAGGTTGGGCTCTTCCCCCCACCAGAAGATCCACAGCTCCTTCGCGTCCGGTTTGATTTTGCGTCGCCATACACACAACAGGTTGGCTTGCACACAGCGCATGAAGCTGCGCAGAACTGGGTCGTCCTGGGCCGGAGCTGAGATCACCGGCCCATACTCTCCGCTGCCGCGAAAGCTGTAGCACCGCCATTTAATGCCCGTTAACTCCGCCTGCAGGAGGAGAAGAGGTAATGATTAAAGTTGTAAGCGGTCCATTTACCTTAAAATATAATACAGCATTGTTATTATATGCAGTGACTAATGAAGTCATTTCACACTGTCTTCAGTCCAAACACTGTTAAATGTATGTAAAAGCGGAAACAATTAGTTGATGTGTTGGTAAATCAAATCAACAGAAAACATAATCCGCAATCATTTTGATAACCATTAATTACTTTAGTTATCTTTCAAGCAAAAACACCAAATATTCTCTCATTCAAGCTTCTCTGATGTGCTGCTCTTCTCTGTTTTAGATCATGGTAAACTGAACTGAACTAATATTTGGGCAAGGTGACAAAGTGGCATTTCTCTCTATGT
Source organism: Etheostoma cragini (assembly GCF_013103735.1). NCBI lineage: Eukaryota > Metazoa > Chordata > Actinopteri > Perciformes > Percidae > Etheostoma > Etheostoma cragini. The sequence goes on from NC_048422.1 coordinate 14,922,349, forward strand.
TGTGACATTTTATTGACCAAACAAAGTCATTCATTGCAACCATAACTGATATACAATTCCATATATCAGTTAATTATTTTGATTCAAGAAGCATGTTTTTATCTCACTTTCAAACATTTATCTCACATCCTGTAGATGGAATGAAACAACCATTATAAATGAATCCATAATGTTATAGAAGCCTCATTAGTGTTGTCTTGACCTTTAAGTATTGTGCTTTAGTGTACATAGATTTCTTTCATATAAAAGAGAGCATCAGACAAGTTGTTTCAATCAATAATTGCACAAACTCTGCCCAATTATGTTACATTTTTACTGGCTTCCTAGATACACAGCTATGATCCTGTTGTGCAAATGTTTTAGCACATTTTATGTCTCCCTGTTGTGTTCTTATAACCTTATCTAGACACCTCGACTTGCTGTCGTTGATGCTGTCAAGATAGGATATTGTGGAGAGAAGAGGTGGAGAGTGACGGCGAGACATATGGCCTTGAGTGAAATGCAGGGAATTAACTACAGGAGAGACAGCATTGAAAAATAGGAGGGCGCTACAGGGAGTGAGAGAGACATGAGAAGAGGTAATAGTGGCGGGGTCAAATGTTGGAGCCCGGTCCAATAACTGACATCTTCTCCATTTAATCAAATGGGGTGATAGGTGTTTATGTTGCCTATTGTAGACTTGGGCGTGAAGGCTCTCTACCATGCTACATTTAGTGATGAGCCAGTGAAAGAGCCAGACTTCTACCTCCTTCATTTTATGTTTTGTAAAAGAGGATACATATGCAAACAAGCAAGAGTATACAATTGTCAGTGAGCCTGTGATGCCCCTGTGCGCTGTGGCAAACTCTTTTTCGTGTTAGTTTGTGTCCTTGCATTTCTGTTTCTGCATGGATGAGTTGAGTCCACAAAAGGCATTGTTGAACAGGACAGAGATTTGGCAGTCAGAGAGGAGGGAAAATCTCTTGGTGTGTCGTCGCGCTACCCTACTCTCCTGTGTTCACCCAGCTGTGAGGATCGTGTTTGGCACACTGGCTAGGGAGCCAAGACATCCAAGACCAGCTGAGTGAGGAAACAATACTGACCCATTTTAACAGAGACAGGTGGAAAAGAGCAGCGCAAAAGAAATTAAAGCCTGCAGTGTCTTTGAGTGAATGAAGAAAAGAAGGCTCCACAGCTTTGATAACCGTAAAGAGAGGAACCAAGGAAGCTTGTGTGTCTTTTCAGTGTGTGTAAGCAAGGGTTGCAGGGGTTGTGTCCGAATCAAAAATCCAGCCAAAACCTTGCCTTTGAGGAAGCTTGTGCACTAAAAACATAGACAGCAGCATCTTATATGCGAGTATAAACAGAGGTATGCACATGACCCCCAGGAACATCCTTACTGCAGCATGCACCCATAATTACAAGCATGTCCCTCCTGTAATGACAGTGTGTGTAATAGGAGATATAAACATTGGCGCTGTGATAAGCCAAGCCCTAAAATTAGCCATGACAAGGTCAAGGATGCTGTTTCTCCCAAAGCAAAGAGGAAGACATCTGCTTGCACTACCTCGTCACTCCCAGTCAATGTCAAAAGTTACTACGCTGTTTGAGACAGCTGTCTGCTGCTACTGAATCAGGAAACGAGACGAGAAGATGAGAAGTGAAATGTCAACAAAAAAAATACAATAAAACTTATCAGTTGTTGTTTTTTTAATGCAACACATGCTCTCTGGTGAATTGTTTGTTAAAGATCCCCTTCAGACAGTTTTTTGACATTAGAATACTGCTTGGGATACATATTTTAACAAGTGACCTACAGCCACACCAGCAGCTCTGTGAGGCTGTCCTCAGGTTTAGGGCGCTAAATAATAACATGCTCACAATGTTCAACATTTTAGTTTAACACGTTTAATAATTAGCAATAAACAATGTCGTTATTGTTTTACAAAATCTAATTTTGACCTGATGACACGGTTAGATGAAAAATTAAGAGACCCACAGAGTTATTAAAATTGATCCTAAGGGTAGTCGATATCAACGACGTTCCACTTTCAGGCTTGTTCAGGTGCCGCCGGAAATTCCGCCAGATGTCCCTATTTTTAAGACGGATGTCCCACACATTACTCTCTTTGTATTGGCATTCTAAACTCCTGTGGATTTATGAGGACTATGGATAACTGTTCCTTAGATCTCTGCCGGGTAAATCTAGACAGCTAGCTAGACTATCTTTCCAATCTGAGTTGTCTGTTGCACATGTTCCACCAAAACTAGTTCCTTCCCGAGGCTATTTTGCAGAGGCACCTGGTCATTGTGCCTGGGGATTAGCGCCGGCCAAGACGCAATGCCAATAAACCAGAGGACGTTTTTCTCCCATTCCAGGATGCTTTGTGGATTACCCAAACCCTCCCCCGCAGCGCTGTGGAGGAAGGTCTGGCAATGCGAGAATATTCTGAGCGTAACATGAATGAGGGCACCAAATTTCATGGCTATCCATCCATTAAATGTTGAGACATTTCACTCAAAGTCATAAATGTGCTGAAGAAAAAGTCAAGGCCTCAACAAAGTCAGTGGGATTCCTCGTCTGGGGACCATGGCAGTCTGTACACAAGTTCACAGCACAAAATTTGGACCGGTAGCTGGAGAAGTTCCAGTTCACCTCCTGGGCACTGCCGAGGTGCCCTTTAGCAAGGCCCCAAACTGCACATACATAATTCTGTGTAAAGTGATGGTCAAACACTTAAGTGCAGTCAAAATAACCACGACTCATTATTGAGTGGCATGGGAAATTAAACATTTTAGATTTAGAAATCAAAGTATCTTGGTGAAGCTCTAGGATTTTAAGTGTTTTTACGTTGTGAGGTTGTCAGATGAAAGTCAGCCAACAGTCAAATTCATGTGTGTCTAAAAATACCTTCAGACCCCAGAGGGTTAACATTAAAGGGCCATTGTACTGAGGAAGGGCTAAGGTGGTGGACAAATGATGAGTTAATGACTAAAGGATATACAAGGCAAGGCACTCTTAAGGGACTTCGGATTACACAATGTTTGAGTCGTCTCTCCATGCTGCATAAAGTAAAGACATTTTGACAAAAGACACTTTGTAAGAGAACTAAAATAATTCATTGACAGAGGAGTGGGGCTTTAAAGAAAAAAATTCTCACTTTCCAGTGCAGAAATGTGGCTGAACAAGTTCTATTTTCAGGTGGAATATTGCGCTAACGGCCAAAGGCTGCTTTCAAACAGAGGTTCTGTGTATTTGTTGACCATGTGTAAAGCACTAACCTAACACCATGCTGAACCCCTGTGGAGAATAAGCTGTGGCATCGTTGCAGGAAGAGGAACAGGGCTGCAGTCACATGCTCCAAGGCAGATCCACGCATGCACGCACACACATGGACGCACGCACGCGCACAGTGCAGACCAGAAGCGCTCAAAGACTCTGATATGCATCAGGAGGCAGACAGTTTCCGGCTGATGTCCAGTTATTTGTTGGTGATGATAGCTAATTTCTTTGTATATTTTAGCTGGTCCTGTCCTGTATGTGGACAAATGCATCCACATGTATGGAATTGCAGTTAAATTCCAAATACGTTTTAAAGGCCAATTTGTATTTTACTCTCATAAATATGCAAAATATTGCACATATTTGACAGAAATGTCCTTTTGTGTCATGATCTGTGCTGATGCTTACAGTAGCTAAGTGTTCAGGGAAACAGGGAATCTATATGTTTGCACTATGCAAATTTGCACTATGCTCCAAATTTAAAATAATTGTATTGATCTCTTCATGCACTCATGCTTCTATATTGTTTCTGTTTAGAGTATGCATATATTGTGTACAGTAGATATTAGTGTGTATATCTCTGTTTTGGTTGTTTTGTATGTTTAGGCACAGTGTGAGTAACGATGCTCCAAAGAAAAATACCTTGTAAGTGTCAACATACCTGGCAAATAAAGCTGGTTCTGATTAAGATAGCAGGCAAAGACCAAAGCAAATATGTACCCAAAGCACTATATTCCTCGCCATCCAAAGCGCGAAAGAGCAAATCAACAATTATTCTAGGCAGCAGTCTCTGTCTCTTTTAAAAACTAAACCCACAAGGGTAAAATGGCAAAGAGTTCAAGGAAAAAGAAGGTGGATGTTTGCTTCACTGTCAATAAAGCAAACACTCCACTTCTGTTGGTTAGCTGGTACAATTTCTGATTGAGTGCAGGACCAAAAACAAGAGCTTTTCCTTCCATTGCTAAGACGGACCAAAGCTTTGACCTCACTCTCACCTCTATTATCTTTCTTGTCTCCACTCTCCCTCTCATCTCTCAGCACTCTCACTGTCACACGGATGCCTATTGAATACAGCCAGGAGTATCTTGCATTCTCCCTCTCGCCTTTGTGTTTTTCCTCTCTTAATGTCTTTTTGTCTAGTAAACAGAGAAAAGATAACAGCCAACCTTATGTTTCCTGAATATTTTTCGCATTAGCACAGAGGAGATGGAAGAGTGTGCTCTATTCTATTCAAATCCACTTTTTCAGTTCATGGCAGTTAAATGGATTCTCTATTACTTAACATGCTTTTTTCTTCTTTGAACATGGATTTCGAATAGGAACCTAACCTTACAACCGGATGGTTAAAAACAATTTCCTGTATATATAAGGTGAACTGAGCCCCGACTCTGCAAAACCTAATCTGTATTCCAACAAGAGGTTGTCTTCAGTGCACCAGACATGTGCTTGTAATCAAAGGAAAGTATGGAAGTCAGAACTTTAATCTTTGGCATACATTGCTCAAAACAGAAAGTACAGGATAAACCATATGACTTCAACAGAAAAAGAGAATCAAATGATTTGTCATACTGCAGGTCTAACAGAAACATTCATGCGATATATATTGCATGTTGTTTGATGCACAGGAGCTCTACAATGCAGAGGAAACCGCCGCTACTTAGATAGCAGCGCTGAGAGGAAAACCCACTTGACGTGCACTTTACAGGAATACTTCAGCAAACTGAAAATATTTTTGCTCCTCCTGTTCTTTCTCAAAAAAAAATTTGCGGGACCTTTTGAACGGACTACTTAAACTTCCTAACATGCAGCTGACTGTATGTTTGTTTTGGACTTTTTCCACACTGACAAGGCTCAGCAGCTGCCTGGGACAGAGGAAGGCGTGTACTGACAGCATGTTTAAAACGCAACTCTGTACTCGTAGAGTACTTTCACTTTTATGCCAAATGACTTTTAATAATGCATCAAGATATATGTGACGCTAACTTAACGAAAAACACATAAAAATGCAAACAGTGGAACTACTAAAAACTATATTTAGCCTGGTAATATGCAGTTCTTTGAGCTTTATTAAGGACACTTTTCTATCAGAACTGCAGCTGATGTGGACATTTTCAAGTGCGTTGTGCTCTATCAGAGCTGACAGAAAGCGTATGAGATACGCCACTTCTTTAGGAATCTCCCAACGTTGTAAGAGCCTCGCAGTCTGATAGTCTGACAAAGGAGGCACTTTAATGCAATTGAGAGACAGCTTGTATCAGCAGTTTTACCTACTCTGGCACAAGTGAAACACTTATTCTGTCAGAGTGGCGTAGCTTTCTCATCAACGTCAAATCAGTTTAGACACTTGACAAGCTGCCAATATTTGGGGTGTGTTCAGATCGCTTGTGATGCCTGCGAGTCTTTAGATAAGACTCAGTCTTTATCAGACACATGCAACACTATCTATCTCTCTTTCATGCTATGTCAAAGAACAGGGTATAATTGAATTATTTCCAACAGAGAGAGAATTGACCCGATACAACTTATTTGAAGTTTCAGCAGAAACACCTTGGTTTATAGTTATAATCCTAAAGGATTTCTTGAAATTGAACCCTGTTTGTGATTCTATTGATGGTCTGCATTTTTGACCAATGTATTTACATTCTGAATTATCTCTCTATATAGTAATTACCATTGTTTGTGGTGGAGTCTGCATTTCTGTGCTGGATTCAATTTGTCTATGTATGCACGGAAAAAAAACATATACAAATAAATACAGTGTATGTAATCCTGCATTTCTATTTACTGTTCATTCTGCTAGTTCACAATTAAAAAGCATTCAACAAAACACGGGGCAGCTTTTATTGTAAAAGCAGTCACAGGACATGAAATGCATTTGTCTTGCAGCATCCGTGGCATGAAATCCGATGCTGGTGCTCATGGCATTATGGAAAAGCAGACACCATCAACCAGGAGTGAACTCTCGAGGATTAAAAGTTTAATTACACCATAGAGTGCTGGCACTTTGAAGCAGTTTAATGAAACATCACATGCAAAGAAACAAATATGAACAAAGACAATGAAGTATGGGATAGCCTATGCTGCTAAGTCAGCAGTGAGAAGTCACTAGTAAGTAGAGGCAGTGGCAAAAATCAGAACAGGCATCAACTCCCCCTTCATCAATTAACCCATTGAAATCAAATTAACCCACAAGGGGTCGTGCTCCCCTGTGGCATTTTACAACACAAATGAAGAGCGATGCACATTACTGCACTTGTGAGGGAGCGAGAGCGACACAAAAGCACCAAACAGGTGTAGAAAGAAGGCCTCTGGGGCTGCAGACACTAAACAGATGCCTTTCCTCTGCCTTCTGCTGCCACCTTTACAAGTCCCTACAAAACAAGGGGCCGTCATTTGATATGTGTTCTGCTGTAGCATCCAGCCCTGGGAGGTGAGCAAGCCAAGCGACCTAATTAGAGCAGCGAGAGTCTCCTGGGCTGAGTGATGGATAGACCTGCCAATCACGCTGCAGAAAGCCTCCATCAAGCCATGACTTCTCACCTGACACAAAGAGAGGCGGGAGGCGGGAGGCGGGAAGCGGGAGGCGACAGCAGCGGAAGACCAATAAGGACAGCCAGACGTGTACAGTGCACTGCAGCGTCTGAAAGGGCTGACAAGATCCCCAGCCATTTGGCAAATAAAACAACACAAAGCTGCAGAGTCAGGCTGCCTTTAAAGCGTTATGGGACAGGCTAAAGCAGTGCCCGCGCTTAGCCTAAATTATTAACGTGCAAATAAATAAAGCAGTTTCTGCTTTACTAGTGTCTCTGGCGTAACTTAATTAACCGTGACAAGCCACTTGAGCGCAAGGAACAGAAAAAACACAAAAAACTGAAGAAAAAAAATATATTTTGCTACGTAACATAGAACATCTAAAGGAATTCAGCAAGGTATTTATTTTTTGAGAATTCTGTCTCCAGGGTTACTGTGAAAATAAAATGTTTCCAGCACTTTAGCGGTCTCTTTCTTTTCTTTTAAAAAACACAAAAGGAGTATACTGCACAACTCTGTACAATGTCTCTCCTGAGCACAGCTACATTCACACTCCATTTGTTACCATACAGCTGGAATTCATACACTCAAATTTGGCTGAAGATATTATCAGGCACGTCATAAGCGAATCAGGAAAGTCCTGGGATTACCAGAAGCAAGACATGAACATTTGCAGTGTAGGCTTACTCACTGAGTTTCTTTAGAGAGAGAATGAGAGAATTTGATGCAGTAATTGTACAATTAGCACTGCATGGAGGCTTCTGAAATGCCTACAAGTAGTTTAACAGTCTGATTGTTCCTTAAATTGGGCAAATGGAGCATGAGCGGTATAAAAAAATATCTAATTTGGCTTGTAATTTCCTGCATTGATTTTTTCCACAGGGATGCCATTTCAGATAAAATGACATCGCTGCATACATCAGCATGACTTCTCCTTGTTTCATTACACACCAGATAAACAAAATATGAAGGAGAAAAACTGGAAAGCAGCACAATGCCTGTTTCTGTGTGTGTGGTTGGCAGGGCCAAACCATTAACTTTGCCGCAGGTCACACCTGAACAGGTTTCAACCTGCAACTCACCTGGCTGCTGTCTGTGATCTGTTGTTTGCTGACTAAGTGGGCGTGGCGGTCATGGCGGCCAATCAGAGCTTTAACACACACACACACACACACACGGTACAATGGTACCATAGCATGTTCATAACGTTGTGCCCATGTTCACTTAGTCATGCCTGGTAAATACGTAAAATATCAAACCCCTTGTGTCTTACTTCTACACTGCAACATTTATTCTGTGAGGCAAGCCAGGACTGAAATTGAGCTGTACAAATTTTCATTAGCATCTGAAAAATCATGGGTGTCTGCCTAATTCAAGATGAGAGGGATCGCCGTTTGGCAGCGCTGGGAGAATCAATGCAACACAAATGGCTGTAAATCAGCAGTCTGCACATAATGTTTTTGTTCTCATCAAGTACCCGTCTGATTGGTCGCAGATAATCTCTCAATGGAACATGGACACATGATAATTAGGATTTGCAACAACACAACAGCCAAAATTAATGTTCCCGTCTCCCGTTGTGTTGCAGCTCTAAAATACACCCTTTAACCTAAGTGTGCTTTAACTGCAATTGAATCCCAGCCAACCATGATATTGGCAAAGCTGTCTGGCTTGCAGGAAATATTTGCCCAGTAACAAGCAGGGCAGTATCTCCCTTTAAAGAAATTCTCTTTGTCAAGTTGTCTGCAGTCAGCTGAAGAGATTGCAGACAGATTGTGTGATGGCACAGAGAGCCGCGTCATCATCATCGAAAAACAAGTTTCAAACCATCTTTTTAGTTGTTTCTGGAATGTATCTAGCAATCAGACAACAGGCCTCAGACTTTGGGTTCGGACCAGAGGCAGTGTAGCAACACACATCCAAAATGTAAAAGTTTAAAGGAAAGTGGTGTAAATCCGTAGGGGTGAAACCCTCCTGTTTGGTGGGAAATGTGTCTCGCTACGTGAGATGGAACAACTAAATTCATCAAGCACAAGTCTTCTAATGCATTTGTACTTCACTTTATTATTTCCGTATTATGCTACTTAAAACAATATTGATTACTAAGGACTCCACTAAATATTAGAGGAGAATATTTTACTATTTGCTGCACTGCATTAATTACCAGCTATTATTCCCAGTAACCTTTCTGTACATACTGCACACATTGAAAAAGTCTCAAATCTTAGCAAGTGATTTAGTCAATAATTGAGGTTTAAAAATCATATTTTCTTAAAACAAGTGAAAAAAAAGGATCAAATGTAGGCTTAAGTTTCTTGATGAGAGTGCAATGAGCTTTCTTATTTGGATTCCTAGGAAGTTCCTGAAACAAATTTCTATTTGATTTCTATGAAATGACTAAAGACTGTAATATGCCGCCAGGGTCCTCACCCACACCAAGACCTGGCAGCACATCACCCCAACCTTCATCCACCTTCACTGGTTCCCATTTAAGTCCCGCATTACATATAAAATCCTCCTTCTCACCTACAAATCCCATGCCCTGGCCCCACATTACCTCTCTGACGTCCTCCACATAAATGATCATCACCCAACAGGATATGTAAAGTATCCAATTAGCTCCACCTCAACAACATTAAATTGCTGCTTACAGGAGTAAGTGGAAGTACATTTTGGTGATAATACTTTATAAAATTAGCATAATTAAAACACAGTAACAGCAGCACTGTACCTATCTATTTATCTGTCTGTCTCTCAGTGTGAATGCCAGATACTCGCCAACTTTTCAGCAATTACAAGCACTTGGTGGCACCAGCTACTGTCCATTCCTACCAATCCTCCTTACCCGCTCAGCCTTGTGTCGTCCTGCACACATGCAGGAACACCAACGGGCGCTAAGAATAGAACACAGCTGGCACTGCAGGGCTTACATATTTCACACTCAAGCCACCATGCTCTAAAGTACTCCTGGCCATCTCGTACCATTTCCAGCTCCCGGACCAGCGGTGGTTCCCTCATTCTTCCCTCCCTCCTTCCTGTCCATCTTTGAACCATTCTTCACCACTGTGGAAGGGCCCTGACAAGCCTACTAGATAAGATCCATGACTACACTCTGGGAGAATTTCATTAAAAAAAAGAGATGTGTAGTAAAAACAGATGCATGAGTGAGCAATCCTTAAGTCACAAATCCTTTTTGATATGGCAGCAAACTATTTAAAGGGCCCTGTATGTGCGTCTGTCAGAGAATGCCATGTTCACACAGGTGGGCCAGTGACGGGTTGTGTCCTATTGCGATGACAAGGGATTCCCACAGCAGTGACAGGGGCAGATTAGTGGGAGGCACCACACACAGACTCAAGGTGAAGCCAGTGCTAGCTGTCAAAATTGCAAGAAGGCAAAGCCAAAAGCACAGTTTTGGCATAGGGGATGGACTGTTGAGTGAGAAACAGCCAGATGGAGCTGCTCCATAGGGCACGCAGCAAAGACTGGGGGTGATGTTTGGAAACCTGGACCAATCGTCTCCTTGACTCAGAGGACGCTGGCATGGTTTCAATGTCATCCTTAGATATCTCAATAATATGTAGATCAAGTACCAACAGCTGGCAGATTCACAGTGATGTTTACTTATCAGGTAGTTCCTTTAAAAGGATGCATCTTTAATCTTCTAATTGTCAAGAAATCCTGTGTAAATTACAAAAATAACAATCAACTGATCCTGCTTAAAATTTGTGGCCAAAGCCAGATGCATCTTATTCCTCTGTGGTTTAGACATCAACGAGCCACAGCGCTGACCTGAGTGACTCCGTTCCTTTACAATGAACACGGGCACTGTAGATTAATCCATCAAATCCTATAGCCTTTTTTTTTTTTTAAAGAAAGTCTAATAAAAAAAAAAATTTGGTCTTATATGAGAATTGTTGACAAAAACTAAAACATAGACTATTGCTAGCCTGACAGACAGTGGATAGAAAAATCTGATGATATTTTTACATTTAACCATGATATAAGACTATACATCTAGTAATCAAAGTATTATGAATAAGACATTTTGAAGTTTAAAAATTATCTCTATTGGAAAACATATGTAACACTGTTTCTAAATTGCAGCGTTTGCAATTCTCTACAGGAATGTGTTGTTACCCATCAACACATGCTCCAATACCAACATTTACACAATATCCAATATACCGGCCAGCATTACATGTAGCTTACCATCAATTTATTTGTCAGAGTGTAGTTTAAGATTTTCAAACTTCATTTGAGAAAGTGGCCCTTTGATGTGTAATGTAACAAAGAGGTTTGTGAAGGAAAGATACACTTTATTAAAAGATGTCCAAAATAACTTTTAGTACCAACGCTCAGGTACTGTATCAGTGCAAACGATGCCCAGCCATTTACAGTAAGAGCTCCAACTTCACTGATTTTTATCATGAAACACACGTCATCCAACCACTGCCTCTCTCTCATCCATGAGCCTCCTTGCAATATCCACAACCATTAATGAAGAGGAAATGCACACAGACTAACCGACACCACCCTTGTTTACCTGCTTCTCCTTACAAGGCACGGCCACTCACCTGCCATAAATCAAGCCACTTTTGTTTATGGTATTCCCTCTTCTTCATCCCTTACCACTTTATTTCCATGCCAACAGTAGCATCATGTTTATACATGCAAGATCTCTATTGGAATACAGTTTGGCTAATGAGCCCCTCTTAGTTGATCACATTAGACCTCCACTTGAGGACACTTAATTACCAGTGTTGCACTCTGTCAAGGGGACAGAGCAAGTCCTTTAATTAAGGGCGCTGCCTATGTTTGTACAAGCCTGCATCCTTGGGATACAGTTTTTTTTTTGTCAACCTAAAAAAAAAAGGAGATAAAAAAGGTGAGTGTGGGGGAAGATTTGGTGTGTGCATGTGTGTTACATAGGATTGTGTGTGCATATGGGGGTTTATTTTTTCCCCTCTCTGTGTCTGTGGATGCATCCGTGTGTGTATTTGTCTGTGTGTGCATAATGTGATGGGTGTTTGAAGTTTGTCTCCAGAGTCTAGATGGTTTACAGTGTTTACAAGAGACACACACACATACATACACACACACAAAATTGTGAGGCTCTCGACCGTCTCCATGCATTTCATATTCAGGCTGGGACTCTGGCTCGAGTCGGCATAGTAAGAACCGGCCCAGTCCACAGAAAGATGACTGTTTTCTCTTTGCCTCTCTCTCATTACGTTCCTCCCTCTTTAATTTTCTCTCTTGCTCTGTCTCAAGCTCACCATTTCTCTCTCAAATAGGCTGAGGCTACCAGTCAGGAAATGCACATCAGTCATAATACTTTCCTAAAATGAAAACAGATTCTGTTGCAGTCTCACTCACTCCTTCGGCTGAAAACATTCCTCTGTTTCTCCTCTCATCCTCCACCCTTCCCTCCTACTTTGCCACTTCAACTTAGCAGCACACCAGCTCAGATCTTTTCTCCCAGTTACAAGAGTCTTGTTTGCTTTCTGTTACAGATGGATGATCACCAGCAACACAAGACAGTTGTTTTGTGGGTTGTGTGAGGGCAGCAATCTCAAGTATGTGACACCAGCCTCACAGAGCGCATGACAGTAATCTGCTGCATCCCCATAAAGTCCCACAGTATATGCACTTATGCTTTCTAAAAGGTACTTTTTATTGATGCGTGATGCAATAACAACCGGTAAATCTGTGCTAGGACCGAGGTTAGTGCATGTTGGAAGACGGTTTAGCAGGCTGTCAGGCCAGAGTGCTCACTGTTAGCCAAGAGATCTTTATGTAAAAAGACAGCCATCGTGGCCTGGATGAAGACGTTAAGAAATAGCAACTACAGGGGTTATGCTTTGCAGCTAATACATATGTTTTTCTATTGATTCTTCAGTCTATAAAATGTCAGAAAAATGTAAAGAAATGCCCATCACAGTTTCTTGGGGACATCCTCAAAAGGTATTCTATTTACAAGAAAACAGAAAAAAGCATGTTTGATATTTTTCCTAGACACAAATCTCCAATTATTAATACAATATCAAAATCTGCATCCCTCTTTCAGTCCCCACAGTATCTTTGTCTCATTTGTAGGCTCTAACCGGGACACTTGGAGTGTCATTAGGGTTTTGTTCAGTCTTGGACTTCCCTGCAGGAGCCCTGCCAGCTGTGGCACTAGCCAGTCATAAATATTCTCAACAAGCCAGCTGATGGATGGTCTCAGTTTGAAAGGGATGTTCACAGGGCCAGCACCATGGCCGACAATGCCACGGCGAGTGAATGAAAGCTTGTTCAACGAGGGAGTAACTTCAACTGAGACGTTGACAGAGACGTAATGACTGTTTTCCACTGTTACATGTCAGACTGAGTGAATTTAAGACGGCTGATAACTGAAGCGTTTTTAATTGAATTGAATTCAATTCAAAGAATTCAGTAGCTTAGAATACTATTTTGAATCTGTCTCTCCCTGCTTACAGTCACAAAACACTAATGAAAAACGTGAGAGATATAATTGCCAGTGCTTTGTTTGAAACGTCAGAGACTTCTGCAAGCTGTGTGATAACAACAAAGTTTCTTTCTCCTCTTTATCCACCAAAAAGAAAAATCGAAATCCTACCATGTGACACGTTTTTCTTTTGCTCTAGCTTTGGTGTAACCTGTGTAGCGTAGCAGGGGTCAGCTGCTGGATGACCTGCATGATCACCTAAAAAAGCCCTCAGGACCCCTATGTTGTTGTGGTTCTCAGCAGCCTGTGCCTGAGCTCAGTCTACCGCATGCCTTTCCACTTGGCTGCCTGTTGTAGTACAGTAGGACAGTTAACTCGCTGATTGCAGGATGAAAACTGGGAAAACACACCGCTCAATCTCCTCCGCCGTCAAAACCAGTGACGACTGCAAAACTGATACTGCCTGTGGAGTCCAAAAAACACCTTTTTCAGTGTGAAAGTGTTGTTTCCACTGTGTGCTGATACATGCAGAGGTCTGTCAAAATCGTATTAACCTTCCTTTGTGGGAGACGTTATTATTGCATCAATTTGTATCTGAAAGAAAATAGCTTTTATGTGCTGCTCAGTTCACATTCTGACAAAATTAATCCCTAATCTTTTCATAATTAACCTCGCAAGCCATTTTTCATACATCAGCATATTAAACTACAGGAATATTTGCTGAATATCCGAAAACCCGAGAAATAATAATTCTCGGGCTATAGAAATATTTGACAAAGGCAGCAGTACGCCTTCTTTCCAAGTTAGTTGCTTGGCAATGCAACAGAGTTCCAGCTCCAGTAAAATGATTGTTTAAAAGGGGGAGGAGGATAAGGGCAAGAGCACACTGTGCTGTTGATGGGGGGAAATTAGTGTTAATCTGCTAAACCCATGCCAAAACTGCAAACACTTGCCAAATAAAGTGGTCAGTTTGTTTTGGTAGCATTTGAAACGTAAAGCGTTATGAGATGTGTTTGGGGTTGGAATCAGATATTAAATTGTTCTTTTTAAATCACGTTGATTTTAGCCTTTGGGCTGAGATGTTTTACTATAAACGGCGTAGAGAGGAAATATGGTGCTTTTTCTCAGAACATTAACCTGCCGTGTTAATGATTTCCTAATAACAACATCAGCTGTGGTTCACCTTTGTACAGCAGACACACATGTAAGCGTGCCTCCCACGGTCTTATGACTTGTCAATCACAACTGGCTCGCGTGTGTTTAATGAGCATGATTTATGGATACGGTAGCCTACCAGAGAGAAGATGTTGGAGTGGCAGTCCTCAAGGCTTGCCCCGTTAGCCACCCAATTCGCTGTTGTAGTCATAATCGTCCGCCGTTGGGGTCGTCAGCGCTGGGCATGTCGAAATCCTACATCGGTATCAAACACCGAGCAGGGCTGACTAATCGGTTCCCGTACGAGTCTGCCAAAACAGGCAGGCTTAAAACCTCACAAGAGGTCCAGATAATAGACTCGGGATGGTCAGGCAGAGGAATGGGCGTATTTAAAAAGAAGTGCAGAATGTATCCATGAAGCCCCAGCGGATATAACGTTGTAGGCTAATGTAAATCCAAGCGTGTGTGTGGGCAATCAAAACATGATTACAAAGCAGGTCAGGCGGTTCCAAATGTGAGCATTGTCAAAGACGGAGCGCACACAAATGTATCCATTTCAATCAACACAGAGAGGAAGATCAGCCTGTTTCCATATCAGTCTTTCCGCTGATAGTTTCATCATTAAATGAGCATATTCCATTGGGAGAAACGACTCATTTTCTTCCGCGCCGAGGTACAGTTCCAAAAAAAAGAGAGGCGAAATTAAGAGTCGAAACTTCTTTTAAAAATATATATTTATATCACACGCTCGCCGCTCTGCTAAACAATTCACTTAAAGCCGAGACCTTACATGCAGGATATCTGATTCCGTCTGCTCCACAAGCTGATGCACCACTTGTGATAGTTTTCGAGAATTGCATGAGCTATTTTTAGCCTTCTTTCTTACCACAACCGTTCCTCTCACAATGTAAGCTAGTCTGCCTCGCACAAAACAGCCGCTGCGAACAGGAATGTGTAATCCCCTCTGTTGCTCTTCAATTAAACGGACCGCAGACGAAGGGTCGCTGGAAAAAGAAAAGCCCCCGGTGCTCCTCCGTGGCAGGGCGGACAAAGTCGAGCGGGTTCCCGTGTAACCCCGAGGCACGAGTCAGAAGCGTTCAGACAAGAAAAAAACTATTCTTATACTCCACCACCAGGAAAACGACAAGGAGGCTTCTGTAGACCGAGGTTTGAAAAAAATCCTTCCTTCCTTCCTTTCAGTTTTATATCATTACGAAACGTCCTCTCGCGGCCACAACAGCCTCAATGGTGCATAACCAAAAATATCAGATTTTTTCTTTTTAAATGAACAGTTAAAGCAGAAGTGACAGTCATTGTGTGGCGCCGATCATTGACATAAAGAATATTTTGCATGATGCAGATTGGTTTTCTCTGTAAACCACCATGGCATTTAAACGCGAATATTCCTCCTTTTGGGGGAAATGATTTGATTATTGATTTAAATCCTCCAACATGTGCACGGTTTCCTCAGCGGCGACTCCTTTTCCTCGTTGTTTATCTCCCGGAGCGTGTTATTATAGGCTATCGGTACATAAGCGTGCGTGTAGCTGTAGCCTGAGTGTGTCATCCTCACCCTCTGTGCTGTTTGCTTTACGCCAAGCGCCGCTGTAGCATTTTTTTCGCGCACGATGGTCCAGCCCACCACGCATTGCAATGTAATGGCGGTCGGAAGCGAATACTACCCATGGTAGGCTACTACCGAGACTCGCCTTCCCATTTGGCCAAGTTTGTGCTCACGTGATCAAAGTGTGGGATTACAGTAGTGTTTATTATCTTTGATGCGAGAGTGGATGCGACGCTGAAGACGCCGTGCCTGTCGTGCGCGCTGACAGTCAGCAGTTTGTTGTTAAATGTATCTTTGCTGTTTCTTGTCATCTGCCTATTAAAAGTGCTTGAAGAAAGATTATTTTATGATGGGTTTTTTTTTTCATCGCTGTATGGTGTCTCTGTGATGCATCGGTTACATAATGAAACTGTGTTCTCACAACAGAGGATGTGACAGAATAGAGGTCAAAAAGACTTACTGAGCTCCCATTGTTTCATAAGAGGCATCCATGTAGGTTAGTCTTACACTCACCAAATTCCCCACATCATAACACTTTAGGATTTGAGAAGAATAAAAAAGAGGCCCAGATGACAAATTGATATGAATTTAAATCAAGCATTGATTTAACTGAAAATTATCCAAACTGGTTCTATCCAGGGCCATAGCCAAGATTTTAGCTATTGAGGTCCCAATGAGGTAGGACCCCCCCCCCCCC
>NC_048422.1:14939018-14949606 GCF_013103735.1 Etheostoma cragini
CCCCCCCCCCCCCCCACCCCTACCCCCAAGACACACTATAGAAAGCGTCTGATTTTATAAAATTATTATTATCTGTTGGTTTATATTTTATTTGTTGAGTTAGCTGTTCAATTTAGTTTAAGCTGCACTAAATAATATCTTCATTTTTGCAAATATAAATAAATACTATGTGTGCTGTGAAAGTCATCACTTATTGTGAGCTACAGTTCCTCTCCCTGTTTTTCAGTTCATTTTGCGGCCGGCAGCTTTAATGTTCTGGTTAAGGTTAAGGTTGCTAACCCCCCCCCCCCCCCCCCCAAAAAAAACATTCTTAGAAACAATACTGGAGACTTGACCATAGTGTCCGCATTGATATGGCGCTGATTATATCCCAACTATGCAGTCATGTGTGATGTATTGTTATATTTATGTAATCATATTGTTGGAGGTTTTGTCATTTATTAAAGCTTCAATTGTTCTTTCTGTTCTAGAGGATTGCCGGTGTTACCCTTTTTATTACAGCCGCCGTTTCCAGAGGTAAACAGAAGAGGCCATCCAGGAGTTGGTGCCTTAAATATTAGCGTTGTTATAAATAATTTATTTATAACAAATATGTATTACATACGCTTGGATTTTCTTTATGTTTGGACTACAAATGTAACTGGAGATGCTGTATTTTGGTTTTAGCTTCATGTCCTTAAATTTGTTAACTTTATTCTCTTTTGACCAATAAATTAATGTTTTCTAAACTCTGCAAACTGTTTTTAATCTCAAATATAATTTTAGTCATGAATAAACAGGGAAATGAATAGTCAGTAGCTACAGACCTCTGCACATGGATCCCCTAAAGGTCGATAAAAGATTTGTTAGTTTATTCAGTCATTAAGCTTTTTATCCCTCAAATTCATTGCCCCTCACAGAAAAACATTACATTTCCCTCTGTGGAAAAGAACCTTCATTCTATTATCTTCCCAGGGATTTATTTTGCGTGTCAGTGTTACTGCAGGAAGACTCATCTGAAACCATGTTTAAGACTAAATTAGTTATCAGCAGTGACAGGAGAAGTTTCTCTTCCCTGCCAGGTTTTCTACAGAGCATTGACATTTGAGTGAAAGACCATTAGAACCACTGTAGTCAGGCAAATCCTTGATAAATTTGTATGTCGCAGCATTGGGAGTTTCACATTTTCTCAGAGACACATTTGAACATCAACCCACCACAATGTGATGTTTATAAATGGATGCATAGTGGCAGTAGTTTGATGTCTGTTTCATAATTTATATAGGCTGTCCCAGGCTGTACATGTAATAGATGTTACATCTGACAGAGCTATTTATAGACAACCGTATATTCTTTTTGCTGCCATGCATCTTTAGAAAACATCACTGACGTACCTTTATAGAGCTTTACGTATTTGAGGTAACAGCTTGCAGATGGTATATGGCCACAGAGAGGAAGCCTTTAGTCCAGTGATTCCTCTTACATCTGAAAAGCAGGATGGAAAAGATATGAATCAGATGGATGAGCGAGGGCTTAGCCTGACAGTTATTGATCCCTTTGCTCCAGGAATGATAAAGAACTAATTTGGAGACTCCCTCTTTTGTTCAATACATCCTTAGAGGTTTTCAAAAGACTCTGGCACACAGTTTGGCATCACTTGGGGTGGAGTTAATGGGAGGAAATGCTATCAGTTTGCATGAATCTATTTCAATTCGCCACATGTTTCTTCTCATCAGGCCCCCACTGACTTGATTTGTGTGTGAGGAGAAAAGCTGCATCACTGCAGAAATGAGATAATATGTTTGTCTAAATAAAGTACATGTGGATCTTTCATTTAATATTCAGTCATAAGAGCTGAAAAGGTGCAGTGTGAACATGTACTTACAGACGTGACAATATGCAGACGTGCAATCTCTTCGCAAAACATAAAATAGGTTATTTACTACTTTAATGGTTCTCAGTAAGTAGTAACTTAGTTTTGTCTTTGTGTCCTTTAAAAATGCATTTGTCAATTATTTAATAAACGTATTAACAGGAATTGAAACTGCTAAGAAACAAAAAACTGAACTATCTATTAATTTTCTATTTTTAGGAGTTTAGTAACGCACTCAAAAACCTTATTACAAATCTTAAAAATTGATCTATAATTATGAATGCTCATGATTAAGGCAACAAACTATCAAAAGCTATAGTTATAATCCGTAGGTAAGGTAGCTAAGTGGAGCTTTACACTTTACATAACTGGTTGTCATGTAGACATTTATAAAATATTTACACCCAGTATTAGTCAGTTGTAATGGTTGGGTAGCTAACTGACAAAGGGGCTAATTTAGGCTATTATCTGTTAGAGTCAGACCTGACACTTAATTGAATAGCAGTGTAATACTAATTATACTGAAAAGATTTTGAATTACATTTCACAATAACAACAACGCCTCAAATTACAAAAGGTTACACCAATAATGTTAGACTAACTGATTACATAGTGCCGGTTGGGTTAGCATAATTAGATAACTCATGCTTTTATATAAACTCTGACACACCTATTTCTCCAAGTATGCATATATAAATTAAACAAAGTACCCGGTTCTCTCAGTTCTCTCAGGGTGTGGTTTGACCAAAGTAGATTGACAGCACAACACACATGTCATAAATGTTGCTAAATCATGATTAGTGTATAGACGTATATGGCATCACCTTTTTCCAACAGAGCTACGGCCACTTGTTGTGAAAAGAACACAAAACAGTAAAAAACTTTAACAATAGATTACATAAACTGTTCCAAATGTGGAAGAATTTTGTGTTTTTGCAGTTTCCCATTGCTCGCAGTAAGATGCTGGTTGAGAAAACATGTTTTCATGGCCTTTGTCACCATGAGCTATGACAAATAGCTCATGGTGACAAACACAGCTTCTACATGTTTTGCATACAGCTAACTGTTGGATTGCTCATTATTAATTTAGGACAAGCATATTGCAAGGGATTATGCTTGCATGGACAGCGAAGGGTTTTCTATCATTGAAATCCAGAAAGGGATGTGTTTCTTTTTAGAACAAGCAGTGGCCTCGCAGTATCTTCATTAGTGATTGATGGATCACCGAGTGCTAAGTTAACGCACACCTAGCAGCAAATTCTCTCCATAAAATCAGATGAGTTTCTCCTCTCGCCGCGGCTCCAATACCTCTCTGGCATTTCCTGGAGCACGGAGAGTCTGGCTGAGAAGAATAGATGGTGTGCATTATAATGAATATGGGCTGACACCACCTCATCCATCATTCACACCCAGGAAAATTATAGCAGTGCCAGCGAGAGAGAGAGAGATAGAGAGAGAGAGAGAGAGAGAGAGAGAGAAGGAGGGAGAGACTTTAAATCACAGGACATCTGTAGTTCTCTTCTTAGACTGTCATATGCTTATTGTTGTGGTTTTCTAACTGTCCAGTCCACTTCTGATTTTGCTCTCCTAAGGAGATGACTGTCAGTTTACTTTACATCTACTGTAAATCTCCAAATGTATGTCAGCTAGAATGTGCTTCGGTGTTTTTGCCTTATTTGTTTGTTTTGTCAATCTAATTTATTCTCCTGTTACTGGGTCAGCAGCAGCTACCGATTATTTTCATCATCAAATAATTATTATCATTATTACTTTCTTGATTAATATGCTAAATGTAATGTTAGGCGATTAGTTTTTTTAAACCTGGCTTTCACACGCTCCATGAGCCCAATGTGAAATCTTGCTTTATCTGATCAACAGCCCAAAGATGTTCAATTTACAACAATATAAACGGAACAATGCAATGATGGTCTGTTGCTCCACCACTTTGGTTGAGACTGAAATATCTATATCTATATCTATGTATCCATATCTATAATGGATTGCTATGAAATTTTGTACAGATATTCATTGTCCCCAGAGGATGAATCATACAGACATTGAGGATCTCCTGACGTTTCCTTTAGCATCAACTGCGGGTTGATGATTTGTTTTTATTTTTATTGAAACATCTCAACACTTACTTGTTGGATTGGCTCACAATCATGGCCCCCAGAGGATAAACGGTCCTAACTTTGGTGACCACCCACCAGTATTGGCGATTCAAGAACCCTTTAAAGCCCCCCTAAATTTCATCTCAGACCCCTCCAAAAAAGAAGAAAAAAAAACACTTTTCAGAGTTTACGAACTTTTCAGATAGTGACAGAGGAAAAACAATTACAGGTTCAAAGAGCTTGAAACAGGTTTGGGTCTGTCACTGATACCCTGCACCTGTAACCCGGCCAAGGAAAGGGTTAACAGAATCATAGTTTTGACATATTGGAGGTGGTTATGCCAGACTCTCGCCTTTGGCTAAGTCTCTATCTGATCTATCAGAGGGAGAGCAAGAAAGCGGTGGTGAAGTTTAACGTTGGTAGTCCCCAGAGAAGAAGTTAGTCATTTCATGGCGCAGATTAGAACTCAAATTGAAACGTGAGCAACGTGATGATTTATGTTCTCTCCCTCTGTACTTTGCCGCTAATGACTGTAGTGTACTGTCTGTCTGTTGGCAAAGGACTCCACTGACCATGATCCTCTGCCCCCTGTGAACCCACTACACCCAGTACTGTATAACTCATCCTGATACTGGTTCTACTCTTGTGTGATTTTATGCACATTTCTTAACGTGTCAAAGATTTGTCTCTAGGCAAGACGCAATTAAATTACACTGACCACTTGTGCTTTCCGGGCTTTTTAATTAAGCTGGTCATATCAAAGGACACACTTGAGGTGACAGTGTGTATGTGTACATGGGTGTGTCTCTGCGTCCGCTAGTGTGTACATGTTCATCTGTGATCTCGAATGATTCACTCAAGCACTGTGAAGACTGTTGTAATGGTGTTTCCGCAGCATATTGATTTCACCATGAGCAGACGTTGTCTTTGTAAGATTACTCGAGAGAAGGGAAATTAGATGTTATCTCATGACAACACAGATGAGGAATCATATGGTTCATTATCTGATTTTGAAACGATGTCAAGCTGTCCAACTCACTGATACACAGATGATGTGTGTGCTGCAAGCCCCCTTTTACGTTAAACAACAAGGGGGATTACAATAGGAATGCTGTAACTAGTAAATCAAGTGCAAAATGGGAAACACAATATAGATTTTAATTTAAATTGCAAATTGCAGCTTCAAGTTATGCAGGGTATGAGGTAGCCCGAAGGTTAGAGCAAGGCCTGTTATCCCCTGTTGCCCCAGTAAACCTCCTCTGTGGCCACTATAGAAACCTGGTTGTATTGCACATTTCAACCTGCAAGTAGAAGAATGTAGTCTAAGCCGCATGCTGTGCTTTCATGTAGAAATATTACCACAGATAGTGTGCTTTAAGTGACCAGCCAGCATTTCCACTTGGCTGCACCCTCTGATGCCACCTGAACAGAATTCAGTAGGAGCCTTCAAGCTCCTCATACATAATGTATTGGTGAAGGTCTGCTCAGTTTTCATGTTCTCCTAATTCATTTCACAAAGAGAGAGGAGAGGAGAGAGAGCGCTCTGCCAGCATATGGAGCATGTAGCCAGTATCATGCAGTACACTGTCAAATCAGGAATCAACACGGACACCTTCTTTGTTGAATCAAACACTGTCATGTTGTTCTTTTATTGGCTCTAATCTGTATTGAGACAATCTTTATTGATCCAGTTAAATTAGAATTATTCCTTGTGTCATTCTTTCAACATAAAGGTCCTGATTTCCAGATGTATGCTGTATTTTAAGGTTGCCAAAATGATATTAAAGACCACTGGTTGTTTTTCATAATACCAGGTATGTCCAGTAGTTATTTCTGTCTTTAGTGCCAATTATTATGCAGTTTGAACTGCATTATTAGCTTAAATATTGTAATTATTGTCTTTTGACATGTTTTCGTTGATTGAATGATGCTTGCCTTTATTTTCTAAAGATACTATTTCAAAATAAATCACTAACTACAACACCAGTAGTGTGCTTTTTTTTACCTCCCTCCAGGGTTACGAACTTGATCCAATTAGCATAACAACATAATCCAGAAGAATTCTCCATGCTCTTTGTATTCACGTTTCAGAGACAGAAACTGATATTTATTAGTTTAATGCTCAGTGACACAGCACTGGCCTTGCCTTTCATTTTTTATGTGGCCTTGCCTCATTTCTTTTGTGGCGTGATTTGATGTGCTGTGATTGTCTTTTGTTTCTCTTTTGCTCACAGCATAAAACCATTTATGAAAATCAATCCAAACATACCCCGCTCTTCTGTTTCTCAAAACGTAGCCTTCTGCTGACCTCAATAAATCGACCAGTGAGCGTCAAACATTTCAGTTAGTGCCCTTAAAGTGGCCTTACCACAAACCTAGTCCTCCACTAAAGGGGGGCACTGAGAGCTGTGTGTGTGTGTGTGTGTGTGTGTGTGTGTGTGTGTGTGTGTGTGTGTGTGTGTGTGTGTGTGTGTGTGTGTGTGTGTGTGTGTGTGTGTGTGTGTGTGTGTGTGTGTGTTTGAGAGAGAGAGAGGGAGAGGGAGAGGAGCATTATGGTAACCACCTCTGTAGCTAATAAAATTATGGCGTATTGCCTATTGCTAATGATTGTGTCTGATGATTTATTTTATGTTAATATAAGTGGAGGAATCCTGTTCAGTCTGACCTTTTATCTGAGTGTCAAATGAAAAAGGAGAAATTAAAGCAACGATGTTTAGTAATGTTAGCAGCATGTTTCTAGGGATGTAAGTGTTGCCCTGTCGGTCAGTCCACCACCACTGAAATATTTTGTGAAATATCTCAACATCCATAGGATAAATTGGGTTGGCACCAACTTTTGTACAGACTTCCCAGTGGATAAATCCTACAAACTTTGGTGATCCATTCACGTTTTTTCCAGCAACCCCATGTGGTTTTGAGTGAGATATCTCTACAATTATTGGATGGATTGTCATTCAATTTGGTAAACATTCTATGGCCATCTTAGGAGATGGCCCACACTCTTTGAATAAGGAATTCATTCCTTCTATACGGAGGCTAAAAGTCCCTGGTTGTAGAAGTACAAGATTCAAAACAGTTTTGTCTTACTTGCACAAAACGCACAAGCACCTTGGTCATGTACTGTTTTTTATTCCTTTTTATCCATGTTTTATTGTCTGTTTTTTATCTTTTAATGTTTGGTGTAGTGCATGTTATGTGGTGGCTTACAATGTTTTAAGGATGCCCTGCCTCTTAGACTGTAAACCTAGTTTACCTACAGGTACCAATAAAGAAACCTGAACCTGTGCTGGTCTTATAGGGAGGTGTGTTCAGGTGAATTCTTGGTGTGTTACTATCTTAAGGCAGTTGGAAATGATCGTGTTATTTACCACAAAAAACTTGATCTAAAGTCAATAACGCAGCATTTCATTGTTGTTTTAACAGCGCATTAGTAAAATGCGCCTAGGCTCATGCAGAGCGCATGCACACTGTGCTTGTTACATACACACCTGGCATGCGAACATGCAAAAGATTACATATAAAAATATGCTGGTACAAATCCACCATCATAATAGCATAACAATAGTATGTATATATATATACAGTATATATATATAATAGCAATGTGCTAAGGTGCGAACATGCACTTAGGTCGTTAAAAGAGGGCCCATAGTCTGCTTTCCAACCAAGTATGTTTTTTTTTATTTATCCTATCCGGTTCAGGTTTGGTTCAGTTCATCCCACTGCAACCATGACCAGATATTTCCTAAGGGCTGAAACCAATCCCAGCATGCACCAGGCAAGAGGCCCCCGGATTCCATTGAAATTTATTCATGTCCTTGCCAGCTTTTCTCTTGGTCATGGACCTCTTCACCCAGTGCCCTTTTGGTCTAAAGTAGGGGTAGGAACCTGCATGGGTGCCACTAGTGGTCGCTCAATCAATGGCACACTAGCAATAAGGGTGCAAGAGTTTTTTTTGTGGAAATGTTCCAATCTGCATGTCAAACGACCTCCTCACAGCCATTGGCAGGAGTACAGCCTGTTATTTACAGTAGTTTGACTTTTTCCCCATCCTCATTCCCCAAAGACCCGCCCTACTCCTTCTCTGATTGGCTTGTACTTGTTGGGTTCTTGACAAAATGCGACGCAACCGAAAAGATAATGGGCTTGGTAGGGATGGCAGGCCTAATACTGACATGGTACACATGTACAACATTTAAAAATGGTACTTTCTATTAAAAAAGGTTGCCGACCTCTGGTCTAAAGGCACTGCCTAGAAGTATTCATTTACAACAGATACTGTATTACCTTCTCTTCAAACCTCTCCAGTATTCTCCGCTCTCAGTCGGCAGATATTATCTTATCTCAACTTGTAATCTCACATAGCACAAAAGCAGTCAAAAAAACCGAGCTCTGTTGTCTCTATTGAATCCCCTTTTAGCACCTGTTCCTTTAGACGGGCAACTGCCTTTGAAGGAGCAGGTGCTTGAGAGAAACAATGGAGTCTAAAGACTCAGAGCCAAGTACGTTAAATTGAGGCATCATATGACTTTCTCTGTGTCCAACACATATTTAATGAAAAAGAAAAATGCATAAGCTCAGACAACCAAGTACAATCATTTCAACATAATCTTGTAAAAAACCAATATGCATATAGACATCAAAAGAAGTACTTTTTTCAGCAGCTTATCTTGACATAATGTACTAGGCAGACTTTTTTCCTTTTTATTGGACTCATGTTCAGTTTATTTTCAACTACAGGCAAGATCCAGTTTTGAATTACCGTATGGAAATAAAATGTGAATACATTGTATTCTATTGTGGCAAATATATAACTACGTTTTAATTTTTCTCAAATGACATTATGCTTCATAATGTAATTGCTCACCTTTTGCAAAGTATGACCTGGTCCTAACTACAATGTAAAACAAACTAACTGTAAAATAAAGCAAGAGTGACAGATATTTACGTTTGCTTGTCCTGAGAGAAGGCTTGTTTTTCTGCATCTGGCTGTTTGGATATCAGTGTGGGGGTGGAGGCAAAGGCCAGGAATTCCTGAAAAAAAAGCAGTAAAACAAGTGAGAAGGAGAGAGGGAGGTCTTTTAGCCACTTGTGGCCTTCACAACCAAGGCACAAATCATAGAGGGACATGGCAATCTGAGTGACAGATGAACAATGCTCCCATTTTCCAGCCCCCTGCGAACAGGCCCATCCATCACAAGAGGGGAGATTAATTCAATTCATCAGCTTTTTGTCTCCTTTGGCCTCCTAATGCTACCTGATATTGCTCAAGGGGGGCTTATAAAGGTTTGGGGATTTGATCTGAGCCCGCTTGCCTGACACTGAATTAAAACATTCTTCACTGTGTACTCACAATACACTGGTTTTGCCAACAGCTTGCCAATCCTGCCATAATTCTGATGAAGATGAATTCTTCTGAAGAGGAAAATGTTTGCCAAAGGCAGTTAACAATAACATCAATACGAGTCTGCAAAGCGAGAAGCACTTTGGCTGGTGGTTACAGAACAAAATACAAGGTCCTGTAAATGTTTCCTAAAAACAATAATGAAAAAAGATGACTCATCACTGTGACGATTCAGCTTTAATTTAAATATTATCCAGGCACAGAAGAGCACATTTAGGCCCATTAACATAACACTGTAAAAAGCCTATTCAAACAATGAGCAATCTAATTTATATGACTATTCCCTCTCTACGCTGCTTGCCAACATAAGAATATGTTGTTTCTATAAATCTACACAAACATAA
This sequence comes from Etheostoma cragini, assembly GCF_013103735.1. Taxonomy (NCBI): domain Eukaryota; kingdom Metazoa; phylum Chordata; class Actinopteri; order Perciformes; family Percidae; genus Etheostoma; species Etheostoma cragini. The sequence goes on from NC_048422.1 coordinate 14,948,730, forward strand.
TATACATTAATTAAGTACTGATTGGACAAACATCCAATGATTATTATCAATTACATTTGTTTTTTCTAAGTTATTCTTAGATTAGACAAATATGCATATCCATAGAGGAGCTAAAGCCTGATTAACGTTGGATTCATGAAATGTATTCAGGTAATCCCAGATCAATATGCTAACATAAGGACCCAAAGTTAAGAGATCAATGCGCTAGGGTCCCATTAAATATGAAAATGATATACATAATTTAATTTTAATTGTTCAATAGTTATACAAACAACCAAGGCACAACGTGTTTGTCTATTTGTCAATAAAAGGGTTGACAGCTTTGAGGTAAAGACAATATATACAACCAACCATAAAGAAAAGTGAAGATCTTTCTAGTCAAGTATGGAATATTATCTTGGCGTTTTCCTTAGTCATGCATTGAAGAGATGTAGCAAACAACTAAAGCTCATTTTTCCAGCCGTTGGTGTGGGGTTTGACCTTTAAATACTTACACCTATGAATAAAATGTTTACAATGTTCAATAGAGTTATTTATCAAAAACTATTTTTTTCCTTTAAAAATCTTCCTGCTTTGACATTTCATTCAATGGATGTAGCAGTCTACCTCTAAACACTGAAAAGACAATAATCATTAATGGGGTCACACTGAAAGAAAACTTGTTTAACCGTCTTAATATTGTCCTCCCAGAAAACACAAAAGTTATTTTCCCCCAATTAAATTTCACATGTTGGAAGTGATTCAATTGATACACACAACATTTGAAATGTAATTTCTTTGGCTTTTGGTGGGAGAGAATGAGACAAGTATCATTTCCTAATTTTTCGTGCCTCTTCGTCACAATAAAGTTAGAATATATTCTCTTCTGGGGGGGGGG
>NC_048422.1:14949616-14984616 GCF_013103735.1 Etheostoma cragini
AATTGCTAACAAACTTGTTAGTGAACATTTGCTATTCTAGCTGACACCTTTAACACAAAGAGGCCTCATCTCTGACACATTTGATTGCACCAAAAGTTGAGTCGTGGCTTGTATCACTTCAGTGTATTCTCTAACCAACAGCGCCTAAAAACAATGACTTCCTATTGGATAAAAATGTACCGTTGTTCCATAGGGTCGTATTCTGGAGTAAAAGTGTTTAAAATCAAATTCCAATAGAGAACTTTCTGGTGAAAACCTGATAACTTTGTGCATAGCTGCATCCCTGTCATGAGGACACGGTGGAGCATGTCCCAATGCTAGGGATGACCTCTAGTGGCCATTACAATAACTACAGGATTTGTCAGAAATGGATTTCAAATAACTTTCACTAAGAAGTAGTTTCAAAGTCAACCTCAGACAATTTCTTTTTTAAATCAATTCAGTTTTATTTTGAAGTCTTACAGACCAGCTTTGATTATGAAAAACCTCTGCCATCATCAGAATGTTAGACATGGCTGTGAACCCATAGAGAGAACATTCCTTGGGTCAAGCATGAATACATAGCTAAAGATACAGGCTGTGGCTGCAAGTATCCTAAAACTAAACTTAGGACATTAGTCTTAGCTTTGGCTGAAGAACCAAGAGCACCTGATCAGTAAGTGTAATTAACTGGCACTGCCATTGATACTGTTGCATTCCATGCATCCGGTCCAGCCTTTAACAGCCCATCAAAGGAGTCTGCAACGCCAGACTCAAATTAACTTCTTACATTCTTGTCTTTAATGCACTCTTGTCAGAGATCACAGACAAGAGAACATGCTGTAGAGGGAAGAAAAACACAACATGCACAGTCCCATTTTTACTCCATGGACTAAAGCTTTTAAAATGACAAGACAAAAGTTTCTACACAAACTTCTTTATTTTAAGCATTCTCCTCCTTCTGAGGCTTGTAGTAAATTCTTCCTCCTCTCCAGACACACATGTAATAGGCCATGCTCAGAGATCCCACTATAGACACCAACAGGACAACCACTACCAGGCTAATTTTCCACACTGCTGATTCTCCTTCATCCAAAGAATCTCCATCTGAATCTGACAGCAATGAGAAGGAAAAATAAAATTAAAAAAAAGCTCAGTGAATGTTTACTTTGGACAGTTTTAACAAAGAGACTAAATGCACTGTTACCAGCCCACCTTGTTCCTTTCTACCATATGGCTCCATAGCATATGGCTCCGGAGTAGTTAGCAAGTTCTGGTCCTCTGCTGTCACAAGTTCAACAACCTCTGGGCTCTGAGGCCATATCCTTTCCTCTACTGCCACAGGTTGTCCATCAGTATATTCATACTGTGGAATCTCATCAGTGAAAATCCACTGGCCTTCAATGTATCGAGGAATGCCTGTAAACGTTAGAACGTCAGCAGTGTGGTAGTAGAACGGGTGCTGTATTTTCAACAGGTGCCTTTAGAAATAAAATGCAACCAAATTGACACCAACAGAAGATAAACATTACAATTTCCTTCTTACCCGGCTGAGCTGTTGATAAGGACAAGAGGGCCAGTAACACAAGATTTAGAACAAACATGACTGTGCTATGCCGGTGTGAGATTCCTTAGCTCTTTATGTGGGCTTTTCATCTATGGGATTGGCTTCAGCTGTGTGTCACTGACTCAATCAAGGTAAATTACTGCAACTAGGCTCTCAAATCGCCTGGTCTGATGTGAGTTTGTGTGCTTCCATTTCATTGGTTGAACCTATCCCTTGAATTACACCTCTTTCATCTGACAGGAGGTTACTCAGGAAGTGGAAACTGCCTGCACACAAAGCAAGTTGTTGTTCTGCCACTTGAAACCACACTATAGAAAGGTGTTCTTATAGGAAGGCCTCAAAGCAGACTGTGTTTAGATAATGCTTCAATATTTTTCAATAAACTGAGCTGTCAATCTCTAAATCCAAAAGCTGCAATGTGGGTTTTCCTTACTTGTCAATGTTTATTTTGTAGATGATGATACAAGAATACAAGAAAAAAGATCCATACCCAACATCAAAAATTAGCACCATCTACTAGCCAAATGCTGGTAGAATAGTGGCTGGTAGATTTGCTGCATTCAGCCAAAAAGCAATGGTAATCTACTGAGTGGCTGGTAAAATTGGAACATTCACTAGCCATTTGGCTGATGAATGGAAGAAGTACATTTTGGACCCATCCCTTTACACAAGGTGAAAGTGAATGAAAACATCCCACACCGCACACACTGGAGCCTTGAGCACATGTTTTTGAATCTTTTGAAATGACAACAAAAAACATTGTGCACTCTGACCTGATCTGGTTTAATTAAATAATATTGAACAGATTGTATCCGCAAGTAAAAACATATTTGGTGCACCCCAAGTTTTAACAATTGTGTTTCTTTCAGCATAACTCTCCATGACAAAGGATGAATATGGATCGACACACACACATTAAACTAAAGTTATTGCTAAAACGGTACATTGTAAATATGTGTTGGCAGAAAAAAATGGCAATGATAACCATTACCAATACAGCATGTTCCTCTGTATAATTTCAAGCTACATTTTATATCAGATTTCCCTTCTTATTTCACAACAGCGGGAAAACAATCCCTGTCATTTGCAAATATAATATATGTACACATTCCAGAGTTTCCCTTGCATAGTTCAGCATGAGATACAGTATATTGACTCTGTATTGTATGAGGTACAATCCCAGCGAAAATATGACGTAATTATATAAGTACAGTATATGACTTGGCTCCTTAAAGAAATGCATAAGAAATTATACAGATGTACAGTATCTGTAAAAGAACCCGTTTCTGCATAGGTATGACACTGACCTCCACAAGTATATGAGAAGTTCAACACTAAATTCAATTCACATGTACTAGATGGGAATCTCCTGATGGGAATTCCGTTTAAATTGTACAGTCATAACTAAAAGCTTGTTTGGAGGAGTATAATAATTCAGAACAGTTTTAAATGAGCTATGTCTTTTCAGAAGAAGTTACAGTATTGTATCTTCAGAATACAGATTAGATATTGGTGAGAAATAATTCAAATACTTGAAATTCTATTTGATGGTACAAGTATTCCCACTTTAAAAGACCATTATACCATTTAGAATAATATAGATGGTAACCGTGGTCCCGGTGGAAACTTTAACTCACATGACCAACAGCAAAGTAATATGAAACAATGAAAAAGTCCATTGGAGGACTATTTAAAGTGCCGGTAACCTTTGTTTTCAGAAAAAGAAAAAAAAAAGAGTCAAAGACTAACTTTAAGTAAGTAATGAATAAGAAAGACATTATGGCAAACTGGCTTTTTTGGCTTGTAATAACAGTACCACTATGGCAAATAAACACAGTAAGTGTGGATTTGTATTTAATCTCCTTTACATCTGGACATGAGGTAAGCTCAAGAAGCAGGATTTCACTGAGTATTCATACATATATCCTACCGTTACATTCCTGTTTTAGAACATGTTGGTGTCACTATCCAGATTGCCCTAAGAGGTTGAAATTAAGGATCCCCAAGGGGATATTTCATGAAGCAAGAACATCTTAACTTACTTATATAAATGTTATAATTATAAAATAAATGTTTTGTTTATATATTTGAATAACTGTGGTGTCTGCCCCATGAAATTTTTCTTCACAACAGTGCTTCACAGTGGTGGATGACCAGCGCATGTCGGCGTAGACTGGACTGGTCTCTACCCAGGAGGGAACCTTTTGGTCGGTACGGTGCATTCTTATTTGTGCTTCTCTTCCTCATTGTAGACCTTCCGAAGGCTTGAGTCAAGAAAGTAATCCACTGACCTAGAGGGCACAGAAAGTGGAAACATTGTGGACACAAATACGGCATTTCTGAATCCATTTCATAAAGAACAAGAGCAACTTTAGAAATACATTTTTAATTGTGTGTATCTCATGTGTTACTACTATGTTGCCTTTCTTTGTGGCACTATAACTTAGTCACATTGATCTCATTGTCACTGGTGGTAAGATCAGCGCCCTGAGGGTAAGTATTATAAACTTATTTTTTGTTTTTGTTTGTTGTTTTGAAGGTGTTTCAAGCCATTAAAATAAAACTCAAGTTTTTGCATTATTTGAAATATGATGGAAACACATATTGTGATAAAATACCTCTAAATAAAGGAATATTGTGGATTAAAGCTGTAGTGCAGAACTTTTGTCTCCCCTCTCTGGCAGCGTGAGTAATTACACAAACACTGTTGACGCGATTAAGAAAAGCAGTGGGTTTCATAATAACGCGGGTCGCTGCGGCCTCTCACCCCTCCCTGCTTGTCAAAGTTTTGGGTAATACAGATAGACTTTAAAGGATCCGTCTTTTTCTTATCATCAACCCATTCCATTAAAACAAACACAATGTATCCAGTTCACTACCTCAAGTCTGGGGCACTCCACCCCATTTGTTCCTACGTAAGATTTAAAAACATCTCAAAAATATATCCTCAGTCCTTTCCTAAAACAACTGAGCACTGTAGTTTTTAGCAAACATGACTCAACCAACAGCAAATACTGGGGACTATTTGCAGTGGCGGATTAATACACATTTGGTGCTCTACTCGGCATTTCCAGCAGCGGGATGATGTGAGTGGCCTAAACTTTGAAATCAAATATTTCATCATCATTTCACAATGATCAATTTACATAATCCACAAAGTAACAAGTAATCCAGTAAAGTAACAAGTACATGTGTATACCTGTCTATAGGAGAAATAATGAAGGGGATCGTGGAGAGGCCTATCGCTGTAGTGGTCCACTTGCGGACGGGCAGGGGCCACTTGGTGGTTCTGCCCAGCAGGTGCAGTGACGCAGCACATACACGGTTAATGGTGAAGCCCGGGATGATCACAGAGGCGAGGGCCTGCCACACAAACGTGTCCACCACTGCCACCGCTACTCGGGTTGTCTTCCCTGGGTTGTCCCCGTGGACCTTGAGGGCCAGATTCAGGATCAGCAAATGAGTGTAGTCACAGCTTAGGCATTATATGTGGATATTTGTAATATCTTTGCATCTCGAGACCCCTTAGAATAATCTTGTAGTCTCTTGACTCTGATCAGGTTGGGATTCAGTGATCTAAAATCATGTTGACATCATATTTGTTTTTTTACTACTTTCTAATAACATAGTTTTATTGACTTTTGACCAATATGATGATATACAAATGGATACATCTTACCAGAGCTGCTTTCTTCCCTTTGTCCACAGCATCCGCAGTAACATACATAGTGGCCACAGCATAGCTGCCCCATACCAAACTCACTGGTACCAGAGCACGAAAAGCCTCCCCGACTTCATTGGCATAACCTGTAGGCGTGTACAGATGCCGATAAGTTATAAACTGTTTAGTCTACTCTAAATGCATCATAACCATAGCTTATTTTAGTCCTATACATTTGTTAAAAGATAACTGAAGTTTAATGTCATTCTGAACAACATTCTGTTGAGTTCCAACAGTCCACCGAAATCCCTGTCCTGATCTTACCTTAAAAGGGGAAGTGTTTTTTTAGCTTAATAGTCTCGCTCCCCCCTAGCGCCTGTGAGGTAAAAATAAAAAAAATTTGCAACAAGTATCAGGAAGTATCGGGTGATAGCAGGTCCCGCAATGTAACGAATTGCTTCACGGCAATACACACCATCGTCATGGCTGAAAGCATTGTTGAAAGAAAAGAGAAAGAGGAAACAGCAGACTGACAGTAGAGTTAGACACAAGTAAACATAGAAGCTGCCAAACATCTATCTCAAAGCTGTAGGGGGAGCTCTATAGGGAAACCTGCAATCAAAAAGTGAGAAAACAGCAGAGAAAAGTCCAAAAACTGCACACTTTGCAGTTGCACAGCGCTTGTCACTCCCCAAAGCAAGTCGAGTGCAGATTTGAGTTGTGCATGCATCACTTTGCGACAAATAGCCTACGAGATGCTAACAAGAGACTTCTGTAACAGTAAAAATGGACCTTCTTAATGAAGTTTGTTCACTGCTGGCTAAAAACTTAGCAATAAAACACAACAAAGGTTGTCAGTTGAATGGCATTTGGAGCTAACGTTAGCAATCAAACAATCACAGATAGCTTAAACATTTCTGAAATGATTTCTCTCTTCTTTTACTGGTTTTAATGAGAAGTTTACTATATCATGGATTTCGCAAAATTTAATGTGACGTGTTATGCCGTAAACCATGTAAAACTGAGCATGTGCGACTCAAACTGCACTCAACTTACTCTGGGCAGTGACAGCGCTAAAGCCCATCTACAGAAAGCCTGTTCACTCCCTTTTTAGCCCCACTGTTCCACTTGTTTCCTTCATGAATTTTATTGAAATTTAGCCTTAAAATAGTGAATCATGCTTCCTCAGCTTCAAGAAGAGAAATGACAGCAGTTTGCACTGAGCAATACCTGGCCTAATGATGACAGCAAAGAAACTACTGAATCCGGAGCTCCCGTGCACCTGTGAGAAAGGCTAGGCAATATATCAATATTATATCAATATTGATACGAGGCTAGATATCGTCTCAAATTTGGGATATCGTAATATCCTGATATTACACAAGTGTTGTCTTTTCCTGGTATTAAAGGCTGCATTACAGTAGAGTGACGTATTTTTTTGAACACACCAGACTGTTCTAGCTGTTCTATTATTTGCCTTTACCCACACAGTAGTTATATCAACATACCTGATCAATATTTATCAAAAATGTCATTGTGCACATATTTTCTGAAATCAACTCCACCTGTGAGCACAAGGTGATACGAGCTGTAGTGGTATAATACAACATGATAACAAGGAGAGTTCAGATAAGATTAGGTTGATTAATAATAAAATGTGACATGCCCTGGCAAAATAAGCTGGAGTTCAATTCTGACCCGCAAGCAAACGCTAAAAGAGCTTATAGGCCCATGGGGCTGGCGGGAAAACTCATACATCATTATGTCAGGGTGTTGTAAATGTCTGTGCCTGTGAATATGTGATCTAGCCCAAACCAGAAGAACTAGTATGAATATTTAAAAATGACAAAAGAAGAAATGCTATATGAAATATGACCAAGCACGGCTCATATTTAGATCAAATTACCATTGGAAATCTCATTTAAATGGTTAAATTTCTGTTTTCAACCACGTCAATAGAGATATTTAACTGCACAGGCAGGAATAAAGATATTTGCGAATAGATTGTGATTTTTGGAAGGGGATTAATAGATTATCATGCAATATTATGACCACTGCTGGTCCATGTAAACTGTGGAAGAGCAGAAGATTAATGGCATGTTCCCCAGGAGAACTGCTACCGTATGAATGCCCTTTACAGTAACGTTACATGCCCTTCTCAACAACTAGCTCAATGGGTCATAGTGTGTCCTGTTAGTAACGACCATAGGGTGAGAACAGCAAGCTGTACCTGCCACATATCAGCTGCAGTCTATTCATGCTAACGGGCGTTTCTTTGTGGTTGTCTCAACTTGCCAAACAACTAACGTCGACGTTCCCTTTATTGAGAAAGACCTGAGTTACAGACACAACTCTAGCTAAAGATTTAGCTAGCAGTAAACGTTTAATACGTTTTAGAAACAAAGCACGAACAACGATATTGTCGTCCAGTATTGGACGTCCGTTGCGTCCTGTGGTAACAATATTACCTTTTACTATAAAAAGAATTTTAACAGAGTGCTTAGCTAGCTATGCTAACTTTTAGCTAGCTAGCATGCAGCTCCAGGGTCATGACTGTTCCATGTGTTACTGTCCGTCTGTTTAAAGAAAACAGTGCCGCTACAAATTATACAGATACGAAATACGTACCTAGGAAGCGGACCCATGTATCGCGATAAATGTCGACTGTTTTGCTTGTTTTTTCTTCAACTTGATCCATGACTTCTTTCCTTTATTACATCCCCTAGTGTTGTAACGTTACTACATAAACTCGGTGAGAGCTGTGAGAAAGCCAACACAGTGCAGAGACAGGGAAGTGGGCGTGATCTCTACTCACTACAGCAGCATCCGAGTGGCTGCCCGAGTCCCAAACTGCTGCTCAACACACCACAGGGACAATGCCAGTAAACTACAACTTTCTTTTCCATTTGAATATTCACAGACAGGGGTGGACAGTAACTACATTTACTTTAGTAATGTAGGTACCTTTACTTGAGCATTTAAATTATATACTACTACTTAATGTATACCTGCTCACTACATTCATCTGACAGCATATAGGCCTACTTGTTATTTAATAGATTAAGATTTTACAAACTATACATATGATCAATGTATGATACAATACTGTTAGATTAAACAATCCAACAGTATAGCTATAACTGTAGTTAAAATGTGCTCCACTTCAACAGCTGTTAGAATACTGCTTAGGTTAAAGCATCAGTAATAGAATATTATAATATTATGTAATATAATATAACTTTCTGAAAGGGACAATTCTGCTGTATAAGTAGGCCTGTTTTTTCTTTAATACTTTAGGTAAGTTTATGACAAATTCTAAAATCTATTACTAAATCAAGTAGGCCTAAAACAAAACATGTTCCTATCTTGGAAATTCCTTTTTTTGTATAATTTGTGACTTTAGCTCTGTGTGGATACATTATTCCATTAACAAACTATTCTTGGTATAGCACTCTAATGCTGCATATTCCTTTATAGTTTTTAATCAGTATTACACAGACAAACTGAAAAACTGAAAACCTGGGACAAGCTTAGTGTTCCAGCGGCATGAGTACTGGGTGGTTCTTGGTGAGTAGTTACTTAAAAAATACAATACATGCGTAATGCAAAGAGTGCGGAAAGGTCAATATGGGTCAATATGCACCCACAGTTCAGTTTTGCCCGGGGATTCTGCATATATGTGTCCCTGGTGTAGTAGTCATTATAGTAACAAGCAAATAGCCCTCAGCAAAGACAGCTCACAGAAAAGGCCTAGATAAAAGAGGTAAAAAACGATGTAGGTCTAGTATAAATAAAGCCATGGTGACAATGTCACAGCAAACTTACTGTTATTTTAAAAAACAGAAGACAATTGCCTTTCATTTCTATGATAGGACAGCACTTAAAAGTAGATACAGTAGCCTTATAATAATGTATAGGCCTACTTTCTTATACTTTATTATAGACCATGAGCATTTCCCAAAGAAATACCCGAATTACTAATAGGATTAGATTTCTTAAGATGTCCTATTACAGCTTTTTACAGCTCTGCTACAGCTGCACACTTTCCAATTTAATACATTCATTGATTAATTTTCACTATTTACAGTGTCTAAAACGATCGTATAGTGCATCCAATAAGAAGCATGCACTTTGATTGACAATTAAACGAACCAATGGCGATGAGCCATGTGACACAGCGAAGCTATGGGAAGGAAGCTGGCGATTTAACAGGATGAGTTTTGACCTACGATGGCTGCCGCCAGCAGGAGCCATTATTACAGGGAGCCCAGACCACCATTCAGACGGAAAATAATGCCTTTTGAATCATACTGGACTTTCGCTTTTCTAATTTTGACTGCAAGCAAGTGTTTGGCAGACGACGATCATGAAATGGAAGAGTTTTTGAAGCGAGAGTATTCCCTTTCCAAGCCATACCAAGGTACCGCTATCTTACCCCGTTATAACGTTACACCCCGTAAACTGTTCCAGTGGTGCTGATGCGCACACACACACACACACACACACACACACACACACACACACACACACACACACACACACACACACACACAAACACTGAGGGACAGATGTTTCCAGAATAATGCATCTATTTAGCGATCAAATTAGGCTACATCTGCTTTAGCTTTGTACTGATATAATGTCTTGATTTGATTTGTCTTACAACGCTTTCATTCTTCAGATGAATCTTGCTGCTCTAACATTAAGCCTTTTAGACAAATACCTTCCATTGGGATCCATTAAAGGCCCGTGTGTGCTTGTCTACCCGTTCTTGTGTTGTTTTGTTAAGTAACAAAGCGGAGGCTCAATGAGCTCTATTGCACTCTGTCATCTGTTTTTCATGCTGATGGGGCTTTTTGTGTGCTCAGGTGTGGGATCCTTAGGCTCCTCGCATTGGGAGCTGATGGGGGATGCCATGGTAACCACCGAGCAGGTACGCCTCACACCTGACATGCAGAGCCGGCAGGGGGCAGTGTGGAGCCGCCTTGTGAGTACACACAAATACTGGTAAACTGTATTACTGTTTCGTGATTTTCAGTGTTGTATAATTAAAAGGGTTTAGCAAATATATTCACTGCCAGGAAACACATGATGAGGGGCCCTCAGGTGGAAGTTAAACATTCTTGTAGGATACACACTCAGCTGTTAGTTTATTAGGTTCACCAAGCTTAAACTAATGCAGTGTAATAAAACAGCCCTGCATTAAAATCTACCCTCATGAAGACCTAGCCAATAGGTAATCGTGTTAATGATTGCAAGTAGGTATTTACGGTATTATTTGTGGTTTATGTTTATGTTTTGTTATTAAATTACAACTGGCTAGCCAGTAAAGCAGAGATAGTTAATTATGGGTTTGGGATGTTTCAGCCAATGGTTTTTGCTTCCAGGCAGTGTGTGATCTGCTGAGCATGACCTGAATACTGACTCAACGAAAGACCTGAATGTTTATTTGGCGACTGAGGGCCAAAGGGCTCCTCTTGTCTTGATGTCAACCCAACAAGTCATCTCTCTAGCACTCAACAGTGCAACAACAACAACAAAAATATTAAAAGTGAAACCAGACTTCAGTATTACACTAATTACGTTTTGGTCACAAGGTATGTAAAGGTGTTAGGTCTAACCAAAGACCTTTCCAAAATTTGAGAATCTGAATCTTGCCCTCTCATATGTTGCCTAGTTGTTGAGAAAACATTATGTATTTCAGTGGCTTTATTTAATTTGTGTGTGTGTGTGTGTTTAGCCTTGCCATCTGACAGATTGGGAGATGCAGGTGCACTTTAAGATTCACGGGCAAGGGAAGAAGAACCTGAATGGTGATGGGCTAGCCATATGGTACACTAAGGAACGTGCACAAAAAGGTAAGTGCTGTGGGACATTTCTTTTACCAAACCTTACTATTTATCTAATAAAAAAAGTAATTTTGATAAATTCTCAATATATAAGATATATTGTCTTATGTTACAGGTCCTGTATTTGGAAATATGGACAACTTCACCGGCTTGGGTGTGTTTGTGGACACATATCCTAATGAGGAGAAACACCTAGAGGTATGCTGGAGTAGCACTGCTTAGATCTCAAGTGTTGAGGGAAAGTACAGTAGGGTTGAGGGTTTGCCATGGTCAAGGTCTCTTGCAAATTTGTGTAAAATGGCTGTCTTTGTGTTCTTTTGTGCAAACATTTGGAGTCAGGCACAGAAGAAAAGATATACTCCTCGCACGCAGGTAACCAGCTTTTGGAACATTTGATTTGATTCATTGGTCCTTAATGCTTCTCTGACTGCAAACATTCCCTTGTTTTCATAACAGTACTGTGACATGTTCTTAATCAGATTAATATGAAGGAATACAAGGAATAAAGCATGCAACTAAATATGACAAGTGAATATATGTCAATGTAAGTTTGTAAAAAAGAGTTTTTAAAATTTGAAATAATGAACAGCATAGATTTCTTTTATGCTGTCTCTTACAAAAGGCCTACATGACCTAAATGCAAAAGTATCATTGCTACATCAGCGTATGATGAGGGTTTAATTAAAATCAAGACACTTTCTTCATCTCTCTCATTTCCCCCTGTGACCACAAGAGAATTTTCCCCTTCGTCCTGGCCATGGTTGGGAACGGCAGCATCAGCTATGACCACGAGCGGGATGGTCGGCCAACAGAGCTGGGCGGCTGCAACGCAATGGTGCGCAACCTCAAACACGACACCTTCCTCTTCATCCGATACGTCCGCCGCAGGCTCACGGTGAGAGACTCTGTCTTCAATTATCTACAGTAATAACACTGCTTAGCACACGCAGACACATCCTTATGTCCCCATCCGTCCAACCGGTTATTAGCATGCACAAGGTAGACTGAGTTTGACCCACTATTACTTATTTATAAAGTGTAGGTTGGCTGAGAAAACGCCCTGTTTAAGGTTACACTGGGAAAAAGAATAATGTATACAGACACAAACAGAACACACTTCCATTATGCTCCATTTAAGCAGGTACAGGCATGTACCGGGCAATTATTGAGGATAGTCTGGCAGCTACACGGAGGACAAGACACGTTTTGATTTTCAACATGTTTCCAATGTTTTCAGCAAAGGCTTTGAAGATAGATACATACCAAAAGTTCTTACATTTCTTTGTCAGTCAGGAAAAAACAGCTGGCTTTGTCTTATATAATGCAGCATTATATCATGTAATAATTTCTAGGAAACTATGGGCTGAACTCTTCATTCTCCATTGTCCTCCAGGAAATTGATTCAGTGTCCAAGATTTAAGGGGATTCTCTGTTTTACTCACAAAGTCGTTCCGATAATTCAGTAAACCTGCTTTTGGAAACAGAACTGAGATGAATTAGATGGCCGGTTATTTACATTCATAACTCTCTAAAAGTCTCTGAATGAACTCTTGTTCCTCAGGTGATGATAGATATTGACGGGCAACATGAGTGGAGGGACTGCCTGGACATTCCCGGGGTGCGGCTTCCCAAAGGTTATTATTTTGGAGCCACAGCCATCACTGGAGACCTCTCAGGTAAACAGCTCCCCAAGTAATGGGGATTTAAAATCACTATTTTGCCTGCACTTCTTTCTCTCCTAGTTTCAAAGTCTATTTCATCTGATAAAAGACATATTGTTCTACTACTACTGCTTGGCTGTGTTTGCATCATTAAATAAGGAGGGACAAACAGAGTCTTGTAGAAGATACAGACATCACTCTGTTGTATTGATGCGTGCAGAGTACTGTAGCTTGTCATGCCGTGTTACTGTTGATGCGGAGAGATAAGATTAAAATTCAGTGAACTAATCCTTTGAGTAATCGGACTGTAGACTCAGGGCTAAGTACAGAATATAGAATGTAGCATCAGAGAGATTAAGGAGCTAGATTCCGCGGAAAAGGCTTTGCACTCTGCCTGAACTAAGGCAATGCTTTTATTTTTGCTCTGTTAGGAATATGCGGGGGAAAGTGTGAGGCCTTTTAACCACACATAATCACTTCTAATTGATTTGTTGTGTGTTTTTCTAAATGTAAGCCTATTTTCTGATTCTCAACTTATAGATAACCATGATATCATTTCCCTGAAACTCTACCAACTGACGGTGTTGCGGAGTCGAAAGGAAGAGGAAGAGGAGGAAGAAGAGGAGATAACCATACCCAGTGTGGATAACATTGAGCTACTGAGATGTAAGACACACACACACACACATTATAACAACGTCATTCTCTTCCTCTCTCCTATTCTGTCTTTTTGCTTCATGTCACTCTTTCCTCCATCTTTCCTCACCTTCACTGTTATTTTCTTCCGTCCTTCTCTCTTCCTGACTATTGTCCTCTGTTCCAGTGGGTCAGACTGAAGAAGGGATGAGTGGATTAGCTATTTTCTTCACCGTCTTCTTCTCCATGTTGGGCTGCATCTTCCTCATCGTTATCGGCCTAGTGGTCTACAGCCACTGGAGCGAGAGCCGACGCAAGCGCTTCTACTGAGAAAGACCAAAAAAACATGGTGGCGATTGTGATGACTACTGTGGACCCAACCGCACTGAGACGGTGAGCCACCAGTAGAGTGCAGCAGGTCGTTTTTATCCTGAGGACAACACTGTTTGAACAGAGGACGAAGTAGATACATCACCTGCTACAAAAAGCCATTGTCCAACTTTGCCATTGGTCGTCATGAAGCAGTAGGACTTTATTTTTGTCCTGCCTGACACACACCAACTCGGCCTTACCATCTTCGCGTCTGTACTTGTTACACAGCAGCGGACATGCATTATGACATCTAACGAGCAGCTACATTTTTATTTTCATTGTTCGCAGCAAAATGACAAATTCAAATTTCTTTTTACTATTTTTCAGTTTACTTATGTGATTTTATGCCTTTGTGAAACTGAAATATATAAGAATCTAATGTGTTCCCACTCTTTAGTGTGACTTGAAGCGCTAACCGTATAGCACTAAAAACCAATGATGCTGTGCTTACTCTAGGTCCTTGCTAACTAAAGATGCATCCAGACTTGCATTAGACAAATGTCTGAGGATACTATGTAGTATGCTGTATATTCTCATCATGTAGTTGTTGTGTGCATGACATGTGATGGATATTTTTTGAGGAATTGTCTCGGCAACCACTGTTGTTCGTTAACATGATGCTTTAACTTTTATGTAAAGCACATGCAGAAAACTGACTTGTCCCATTGATGCATGTGGCAAAGCAATTTTGCTCCCTTCACCAAATTTTATGAGTATATAAGGAAATGGATCAAAGTTTTTGTTGATCAGTTTAGAGCAAACTCTTCTAAATATATATTTAAGTACATACATTTACATATCTGAAATGGACTTTGCACTGAAGAGAATTTGAATGACTACTTATTTGTTGTAAATCATTTTTCTTTGCACACTGAACACTAAAATTACTTTGTTTGTTTCTTTTTTGTTATATGTAAAAACACCACCTCTGTGTTTCCGTCATACGGTATATGCTTTTGCAGCGAACTGAACATGCAGGTTGCCTCCTTTGGATGGAGGTGTTGGCCGGGCCCTCTCGACATCTGTACGTTCTGGAAATGGCTGCAGGCCTCATGTCAACATATTTTTTTATGTGGTACTTTGTTTTCAATTGTGCAACGAGTAGGGATTTCCTTATTTCCCTGTAACCACTTTAACAACCGCCCTACCTTATTTCTGTTGTGTGCCTCATAAATCCAATCAGTGATCCATAAATTACAGTTAGTAACTACTCTCGACTTCGTCCTGAACCATTTCTACTGCCTCCTTAAAGAGCAAACAAGACCTACATTGATATTGTTGATAACCTTTGTGAAGTGGGTGACATGCAGGTCAACAGCATACAGATAGTCTTTGTTTATGTGCTCCAGATAGAAAGTTAAAGAATAAACCGTGCATCGTAGAAACCTCATCAGACCGTTTCAGCTTTCAGTGTGTGTGGGAAACAACATCCTAATTTTAAGATGACATAACATCCCATCAATAATCCAGGCCAACTGTCTGAGGTGCTTCTCACGCAGCCATGCGATGAAGCTCCAGATCAATATCTTAGCTTTGTCACACATCTGGGCAGGGGCATGATTTTCACTTACAGGGCACAAGGTTAATTTCTCAAATGTTTCCGGCTTTACAAATGTTTTTTTTACAAGAAAACACCAGGATCCTGCAAAAGACTACTTGAGATTAAATGGAAGAAATGTTGGAGTCAAGAAATGGCAAGGGTCGGTCAGTTGAGTGCCAATCTTTGTTTTATTAAAAAAATAAAATACAAATGATGACCCAACGAGTACACAGCAGACTTCTTACTAATACCAAAAGCATTTTTATCTATCATTCAGTGCTTTATTCTTTTTAGACTTTAGTCATTTTGGCTTGTTTAAAGTTATTAAAAAAAAAAGTAGAAATAGTCTGTTGTGAGTTTGCAGATGCCTGCTTCTTTCTTAGACTAGGAGGTTTCTAAATTTTGAAAAACAGAAAATCCACATAGCTCAACCATGCACCTCCATCTGTGTGGTATTATCTATGGTTGAGAACAAAACAATGGACAGAAACAATGACACTGATGAGTTCAGAGCGTTCTGTATCTGTTCTGTATTATGTGTCCTGGACTAATGTAAGTCGACTGTGTTCCATGTCGAGGTCTTTCATATGTATAATATACAAAAGTTTTGATGGTGTTGTAAGAACTGAGGATTAAAAGGCAATAGGTCAATGAAAATTCATCATAATGGAAAAAGAAAAAAGCTGTTGATTTAACTGAGAGAAACCAACACGTTGAATTAGTGCAACAATAACGAGGGATGGAAAAGTGGCAAACAGATTAAAAGATATCAAACATGAATTAATCCAACAAAAACAATATATTCCATTTTTTCCTCCAGCTTAAACAACCTAATTATGTGGTTTATCCATAGGGCCGGAGTAGAAAGTGTTAGTGGCTAATTTTTTCAGGCAGGGAAAAAAAAACAGAATGGCTTTTTAACTCAAGCCCCTCAGCTGACACTGAAGCATACGTTCCCACCACATCATTGCAGTAACATTACGGGTTGCCATTTCTTTTTTTTACAGGTTTTCTTAAACAAACATGAACACACACCAAACAAAAGTAGATTACAGTACAGTACAGTGCCACAAGTTATATTGCTTGTACTGAGGCCAACATACAAATGACAAAGAAAGGGGTCGCAGCATATAACAGTAGGTTTATGTTCTTGCATAGCCTAGATGAGTTAAAGTATAATAGACTACAGAGTTGCGCGATGCAACACCGAAATACGAAACAACACCATACAACAAGGGGGAAACAATGATCACAAAAGAACTGCTTTGGCTTTACGAGACTGGTGGGTCCAAAAAAAAAAAAAAAGGGTTAATTTAAAACTCTAGCACGGCTTGTTAAAGATAACCCTGAGAGTGGGAAACAAAATCGTCATGACAACCACACGCACACCGGTGAAAACAGTGACAATCTGTGTAGCATGGAGATGGCAGCGACTTTGGTATATCATTTTGTCCACACTTCTGCATGAGCGGACATGCCCTCCTGTTTCCAGGGTTGTTTTCAGGGTCCACATGCAGAGTGCTTGGCTACACTTTCTGTTACCAAGACAGAGCCTGGTGGAGGGTGGAGTCCCGGTCCACAAAGAGCCAACGGCCCAAAGTAACAACCACACATGCATCTAGTCGCATGAGGGAGAATCGTTCTCATTGGGCGGGGAGGTTGAAGGGATGTCGCATCGCGCACCTCCGTTGACAAAACAAAAAAGGCAAAAGGTAAAGCCTATAATATATACACGGTCATAAACCATCAGCTATTGTTAAATATAAACTCCACTACATTAAATGAACATCCAAACCCAAACAGCGACCGAGGGTTCAGATGGTGGATCTCGGCAACTGTGGCTTTAAATGAACAGCACAGAGGAGACAAATCAGTCAGTGAAATGGATGGATATTTGTCCATGACTGATGACTGATATAGCCCTTAATATAGGTAACGTGAAAAACAGGAAGGCATAGTGGGTTTCTTTGGCAATGGGAAAACTATGGACCTCCAGTTCACTCATGCACAAAAGATCCCATATCCTTCCCCTCATCCCCGTCCCCCATTATTTTGTCCACATATGTATACAGATAAGCAAAAATGCACCTTAGCTTGAAGGTTAGAGAGCATTCTCTTGTTGGGAGTTCATTTTTTTGTCCTCCAAACACAAAACACAATTAAGATTAATCGCAAAAAAAAAAGGTTTCCTCATGCTTTTAAGCCAGGTAATATCACAAACTAAATGCAACCACATCCATGAAACTAAAAAACAGAATGAGCACAAAATCAGGTCTGGACTATTTCTTTTAGTGCTACAACTAACTAGACACACAATATTTGAAAATTCAACACAGCCACCCCACGGATACAAAACCAAGGCAAGTAAAACTCTACAGAACATGTGACGGTTTAAATCTCGTGGCTTTATATGTTATGAAACCACATCCTCCTCACATTCTCTAAACAAGCTCAGATGCTATTTGCCATCGATACAGAAGCACTTCCCTGCTCTGAAGCAGTCATGCTAGGAACAACAACTATTATCATTCAAAAGAAACTACATCTACTCTAATAAGGCAGTAGCACATCTATTTCTGCATACAGAGGCCCTATTTTATTGCGCAGATCCATAATAGAGACATTTGCTCTCTAGAGATGCAGCAAGGCAGCTTGAGGTGTGTTAGTCAAAAAAGAAATGCCTTATATTACATATGCTAATGGCTGTGCAGTCATGCTCACAGCGTAACAGCTCATCTGAAAAGGTCGTGGTCATGTTGGTTTGGCTTCATATTTAAGCACCTGCCCGACTATGGCAACACAAGGACGGAAAACAGCACAACGGCATGTTTGATTACGCCTGTTCCATGAACAGGAAACTACATCTTTCAATTTAAGCCTTAGACAGCCGTGCGTTCATTTAGCGTCACTCTATGTTGATATTATCGGTGCATCGGCCCAATTGCATTGGTTTCCTACTCTTCAGTCACAGCAGTACATGGTGTAGCTCAAATGGTAGAAACAACCACAACCGGTGCAGAGCTCCGCGCTGCTGCTAGTTGGAGGAAACACTTTCAGGGGCCACAGGACTGCACGTGTCTTACGATTATATACATTTATGTGCCGAACCCAGTGTCACGTCTTGTGAAGAATTTAATCTAAATGATTACATTAATTTCAATGCCTGAATAAATATATCTGGCACGCCTGAAATGTTAGCATTTACTCCCCCCCACTTTGTCAGCTGGCATTACTTTGTGAGCATGTGTGCTTGTGTGAAGCCGGAAGACCGACCTGAGTGTGTCCATTTTGACACATAGCATCAGAGAAGACAAAAAGTGGTTGAAGATTATTCCAAACCAATTTTTCTGTAAAAAGAAAATGTGACTTATCAGTTAATGCTCATCTCTCACTGACTTATCTGCTAACAGATCATAATTTTGTCCTGCAGTGGTTTTCCTAATGATGACAACCAGTTGCCACGGCTATACTTTGAATACACACTGTACAGCATATTGGGCAAGCAACATGCAACACAGAGAAGCATGCAGTTAATCACAATAGATTCTGCAGCTGTGCCAACATTGCACAGGGCCTGCATCCATCTCAACTAGCCCTCGGTCGCCAAAAATACCAAAATACCACTGCAAATCCCTCACACTGCTAAGAGCTACAGAGGCCACCGACACCGCACCAGATAACTAGCTACCAGCACCGCACAACAGCATAACAAGGCTCACACAAACACACCACCACAATGAAACTAGATCTAAAACCAGTCAATTTCTTTACCCCAACATCTGGGTACACAGTGTGTAGCCACAGTAGCCCACTATCATGGTGACAAACAGTTGAGCAAAGCAAGTAACACAACTGCTAGGAAATGCCAATGAACTCAAATATACACAGAAATTCAAGCCTCATGCAAAATACCAGTGCTTTTAATAGTTAATCCAACTCAGTGCTGAGCAAGTGTTACCAGATGCTACAGCGCTATACAGATATACAAACACACAAGACTCAACCCTTGCCTACTGCACTAGAATATCCACTCATTAGTACACACTCTAGCAGCCCCCGCCAGGAGCTTTGTTTCATTAATGGTGACACCAGCGGCATTTACAGAAGTGTAGCTGGTTATGAAATGAAAAAAAAAGCACATCCTTCGTTGTGACCATCCAAACTATATACTTGTTTAATAAAACACAAAGTCACCAAAAGGCTTTTCATTCATTACAAAACTGGTGGCATAGCCCTCTTGGCTATCTCTATGAATATAATGCAGTCAGACGCCGAAGTGGTGCACACAATCAATAAATCATTCAAAGCTGGTTGCTCCTTACCTACAGTCATGCTAATTGGTGACCACAGAGCTGTGGCGACCACAATATGTGTCAAAATGGAAGAAAAAAAAAAAAAGGACTGGGGGTGTACACAATTTAAAACACATAGACAAAACAAAAAAAACTCAACTCCTTCTCGTCTCTTTGCTCTAGTGTTGTGGGTGTATAGTCTCCCCCACTCTAGATGTGAAAGGTCCCACAGACTTCACACCAGATGCTGGTTGCCATGACCGCATAGCTGACATCATCAGGCAGCTGTGCCCTAGATTTCACAGCACACACAGCTTTGGGGAAAACCAATTGGTGTGCTCTTGTTAATTCGTCCAGTTTTCAAGAGGTTTGTTTTTGCCTCAGAGTCATAGTGGCGAGAGGGGAGAAATGTTGTTGACCGTGGTGGTATGCTCCCAGCTGACCATCCCACCAGGGTTAAAATATCAGATGGAAGGATGCCTGGAAACTTTCTTATCAAGGAGCGTGGCGAGGCGTAAAAACAGAAACACAACAGCAGTGCTCAAGGAGAAGGCAGAAGCAAGGGAAACAGTCAATTCTGGTTTCGGTCACAATCAGTGGCTGCCCTCTCACTACCCAGTGATGTCTCATTTAGCACTAAGGAGAAAACAGCAAATGGAGTAACGACATGTGTTTGTTGGTTTCCCCACTAAAGTAAAGCAATATTATGTGTCCACACAATGTCTTTTTTCCGAATCAGGAGCCATTAAGGATTAGTCATCATCATCATCATCATCAACAACAACATGCCTGTGTATTAATTCAAAGAGTTAAAACACAAACAGTCTCTGTTGCGGTGATGACGATGCAACAGAGATCTTGTCTCACCCTGCGTGGAGCACAAAGCCACGCTGGTTAGTTGCACTGTGCATCACACCATGTGGTCTCCAGTGCTGGTGCTCGCGCTCGCGGTCTGACTGGGCAGCTCAGAGGAGTGCTCTTTTTGTCTAAAAGTCTGCTGCCGATGCCCCGGGCAGCAGTCCTGACCGCTGACCTTGCACATGCGGTGCTCCTCGTCGCTTTCCTCCTCAAGCCCCGAGCCCTCGTCTACTTCTAGCTGGCAAACGCACACCTCAATCCCCGAGTCGCCGGTGACGTGGCGACGCCGAGTCATGAGCTCCTCATCCTCCTCTTCCGCCGCCATCAGCGCAGCCTGTGCGTTCCCCTCTGCCAGACATTGTGCTGGGACCGACATAGCCACGGCTTCCTGGTCTGATGATGAGCCTGAGGCCTGACTGTTCACACTAGGGTCTGTCTCAGGCAGGGGTTGGGGCACCGTGGCGTCTGGCTGGCTAAGTTGTGGAGGGAGTGCTGGAGCAGTCTCAGGAGGGTTTTCAGAGTAGGGAGGAGGTGGTGTCGGTGGGTGACCTACCACCTCTTCATAATCAGGGAGCTTGCAGTCGTTCCAGAACCCTGAAAGTCAGAAAATACAAAAGGGCTTTACCTTTCAAAGCATCATGCCCATAAGGGCAGTCATACATCCACGTAGAGCTGCAACAATTAATGGTTGAATCAATTAGCCAATCAACAAATAAAAAAAAAAAAGCATGAACAGAAAATGAAAAAAAAAAAAAAAATTGATATTCAATGAAGTCTTTTTTTTTGTTGCTAAAATGTCAAAAATAAATGAATCATAGGTCCAGTTTCTCATGTGTTAATTTTGCTGCTTAGGCCTCAATGACACTAAAGTGTTTTGCTGCTGATTGGACAAAACCAGGAGTTTGAATAGGTCAACTCAGGCTAGGGGAAATTGCGCGTTTTGATATTTGCCAACATTTTATGGAGCAAACAAGGAATTCATTCATTGAAAAAATAATCAAATTAATCAGTAATAATAATGGTTGGTTACAGCTCTACATTCATGCTCGCAACTGTTACATCTGTTGCTAACTATTCCAGACGTGTTCTAAAGGCAAACCTATTTCACAGATGGAACCACAAACACTTGGAACTACAATACTGTCACTTCACGCAATTGTTGTCCTAAAAACCACCTTTGGTGACTGAAGCTTCACTAGTTCCCAGACCCTCTGTTATTTCCTCTCCAAGGACTGACAGTAACAACAACCACTGTCAAGTCTCCCTAGGAGAGTCCATCTGGTAAATATCTCAAATGCATTTTGTAAATAATGTGACTTACTTTTGCATTATATATGCAGAAGAGAAGGTTGGAGATTATGCAACCGCTTCAGTAATGGCTAATCTAATATGCCATGGGCTTCACTTGTGTGTGAGCTGTGTACCTCCCTTATATCAAAAAGCCTATTCTAACCACTACTCAGAGCACTGGGATTCAAAGTCCGATTTCTAGAACCTGTTAATGTTGATTAGGGCTGCGACTCACGATTATTTTCATTGTCGGTTAGTCAGTTAAATATTTTCTTGAATAATCGATTAGTTATTTGGTCTATAAAATGTCAGAAAATGGTGAAAAATATAGATCACCGTTTTCCCAAAACCCAAGATCACGTCCTCAAATGTCTTGTTTTGTCAACAACTCAAAGATATTTAAAAGTCGACCCACATGCTTTGGTCCTGTCCCGCTCTGTCGGTGTTCTGGAAATCTATATTTGACTCACCTTCAGCATTCATATCCCTTAACATCCACCCGTCAGCCTTGATCGGACTGTTTGGTGTCCTGCCGACTGACCACCCACTACCATCCTATCTGGCGGAATATGTGGTTTTCTTGCGCTATGAACAAGGTGTGTGATCCTTAAGCTGTAGAGGCGCAACCCCCCCCCCCACACCTACATGAAAATATTTGTGACTGTGCATATTTGCCTATTTGTTTTGAAATCATTTCAAAAACTGTTGTAACATATGTTTATAATTCGTTTAGTACTATTTTTTGAATCTTTATCAATGAATTATTTTATCTTTTACTTTATTTTAATGTGTGTATATGTAGAGATTATTATCTCAATCACTTGAGATTGTCTTGAAAATTGCCATTTTCCATAATATATATATATATATATATATATATATATATATATATATATATATATATAAACTTTACTGTCAGGTGTGCAGAAACCAGAAAATATTCACATTTTTTAAGCTGAAATCCTTTTTTCATTCAAAAAAAATGACTGTTTATCAAACAATCGATAATCAAAATAAAGGGCAATTAATTTAATATTTGAAAACCAATCTATTATCTTTGCAGCTCTCATGTTGATTACACTGATTTGTTGATCTTTTCTGCACACACACTTTAAATTCCTCTTGTCTATTTCACAAAATAGCACTTCACACCCACATATCATTGACAGACATCAGTGGAAAACTAGAAATATATAAACATATCATTGACAGACATCAGTGGAAAACTAGAAAATATGTTGTCTCAAAACACAGCTTGACATGAAGATACATTTCAAATAAAGATAAATGGAACATGTCATTGGATACATTGGGTTAACAGGTTTATAGCTGCAATGCTGGAAGGCATGCCTAAGAAAAAAACCTAAAACATACCAAAGTATTTGGGAAAGGCTAATTACTACGCTCCCAATAATATCTTGTGGGAAGAGCTGCAAAACTCAGTATGTTACCAGGGTCGTTATGGAAGTACCTGTCTCTTTGTTGAGTTGTGTTCACATTCTTGACATGATTCAAGCATGTTCAATGTGGTTCTCGGATTGTTAACAAGTGTGTCCCTTGTCTAACTCCCGTTTGTGAAATAAGGGGATACAATATCAACCAGTGACATCAGGGTGGCATCTCTGCTGTCTGGTGCCCTTCTGACAATGTGAGACCATGACTTCTGTGACAACTTCGGGATGAGATCAACCCCTTAAATATATTTTTCTCACTCTCTCTCCCTCCCTCACAACAGAACAGAGAACAGCTGCTCCAAGGAACGTTTATGTATCTTGTGGATGTCATGTCTCTTGTGGATGTGAGTGCCAAAGATTGTGAGACTTGCCGCTGTGGACGTTTCATTGAATATATCCTGACTGAATAATACTGTGCATTCAAGCTGTTTACATGAAACCTGTAGGATGGCCTTAATTTGCCTGATAAGTAAGACTAAGGAGTGAAGTTATGTAAGAAAATCCTAGTCTAGAGCTGCAGCAATGCAATGATTCAGGGATACCTCGGAGCACACCCAGCATACACTGAATCCCCAGCGGGTCCTTGAGCAAATGAGGATTCCATTGGAGGTGGTGGATGAAGTTGTTTTGGAACAGATTATCTAGGCTTCATTGCTTACACTATCAAAACTCTTGTTTGTAGCACCTTGTCTGTATTGTGTTTTTATTCTGAAAGGCATCACTGACGACCCTACAAAGACTACTCACTTAGATTGAGGGGTTGAGGGGAAATGAAGGAGCTGGAGGCTCCCTGGTAGGCCATGAGGCTGATCTCACGTTGCCGTTGCTCCTGCTGAAGACGCATCTTAACCCTCCGGTGTCTGTAGGCACAGCAGCAGCTAAGCATGATGATCAGGGTCCATACCAACCAGAACCCTATGAGGGAGGACAAAACCAATGTAATTCAAATTTAAAAAAAAAAAGACAGGCAACACCAATCCTGAGGAATTTGAATATCAAACATCTGAATTCAATGGCCAATAGGAATGTGATTTAATAATTGGGAAAAGACACAAGAAAACATAGGAACTTACACCAGAGCTCGTAGTAGTAGGTGCAGCACTCTGTCTCTCCGCAGCAGTACCCCATGTCACAGCGGTACTGTTCATTGTTTACCCCAAAACAGAACTCCTTCCCCTTAAATACACAAAGCGGCATTCAAGTGAATGTCAACATTACACAAGCCAACAAGAAACTGCATAGCACGCTCTTGAAAGAATTTCTAGGACATTGTCATTTGTCACTTCAGTGCCACATACTTTTTGCACATTTTTAAACGTGTATTGTGACACTTATATAATATAAAATACAATGAGATTCGAATGGTACCGAGGCAATGCGAGCAGTCACTGCTAAACGTTGCCAGCGGTACAGGACAATTTTTTCATTTATTACTACAAAAACAACATTGAAAGTGAAAGTGAATTTGAAGAACAAAATGTATCAATAAAGCAACGCTGTTGTCAAACACTGTCAATACTTCAATAAATGTACAGATAAAATGCTAAATTGCTCAAGTACCATCGTGGGTTGTAATGTCGTTTTGAACTTATTTTGACATAAAACAGCAAGTAGCTAGCTAACTATATCAAGGAAGGAAATTTGACCAACTGGGACTGACTGTCGTGTCTAACTAACGTTAACGTTAACATCAAGAACTCTAACGTTATTAATTAACAATAGAAACAAGCACGCCAACACCGTGCAACGTTATCAGTTAGCAACGGCTAAACCTATTCGTGATACCCTTGGTTCAAACAGTAAAACTGAGGAATTAAAATAAATCAGTGGATCTTCGAGTTATAGCTTAACTTTTCTGACAAGTTAACTCGGAATATGAATGAAAACTTTGACTAACTGACGTCATCCACAGCATACAATAGCTAACCGTGCCCAGTTTCCTTTGTGGAGGAAACAAAAAAGATCGGTGGAAGGCCTTCACCCATCCCAAGAGCAGCGGCCTCGGCTGGAAGAATCATCCGGCCCCGGGAGCTCTAGCGGTGGCTTACCTGCACCAGACAGGTCCCGGTACAAAGAAGACCTACAATGGATCCCAGTGCTTTCTGCGGCATCTTTCTGGGTCTTCGACCGGAATCATATAGCAGTCGGTCGAATCGATGACTTGTTGAGGTGACTGCAGGTGGCAGTTGCTGGTTAACCTTTTAGCCTGTCGCATTCGAACATGTTTTTGTTGTTCCTTGACACGAAACAGCACCAGTAGTAACATGAAACGGAGTCGGCGGTTGAACTCCAGAGGGCGCTGTGTATGCGTGTGGAAAACCCTATTTCATACAGTCTATGGTGAAATCGGAAGAAGTGATACCAACTGAAGTGTTACAGAAGTTTTATATCTTTGTTTCGAGTCCTGTGTCTTGAACTGGATCGGGGATGATGCTTTAAAACTAAATATAACTTCAGTGCAGAAGATTGGCCTGCTTAGAAACGTTAAGACCAAAGATGCTTATCTTTATTTCCCATTCAATTGTATTAATAATCGTATTCGCGAGGTAACGGTATCTCTCACTTTGCACCGCAATTCTCAACACAGACGTTAACCTCTTTCTCACTTAAAGCTTTCTCGAAACGACCCTTTGATTGAACAAAATACATTTAAAAAAAAAATAATTTTCGTACTTTCATACTCGTATTAAGAATTTGAAGCAATTTCCAAAAAATTAATTCAACAAAATTAACCGATCAAATAACGAATGCCAATTAAGTTTATTCTTTATGTATTCATGAAGAAGCCATACAAATATTTGTAGGGTCATATTTTGCTGTAACCCTGACGTCACGGTTCCCCTGGCAACAGAAGTTAACAGCTGGGAAGCATGGTTAGAATGTTGTTAATCTATTTAGTCTGAGCAAAGGGACACAACACCAACACCTGAGGAAACATGGTGAGTCATAATGGTTTTAGTTTCTATTGGTATTGAATGATAGTAGGCCTAGTTGTTAAATCAGTTGTTATATGACATAGGCGTGTTCCTGAAAACTGTTAGCTGCAGCCGGCAAGCCCTACTTGGCAGGGAATGGGGCACCTAAGTAGTTTAAAGAGAAAACACTGCACTGGTTTTGTGTCAATGATAATATGGGTTGTCACTAAAAATAGCAATTGCAAAAAAGTAATAGTTTTCATTTAAACAAAGGGGATCATTCAATAACAAGCATATTTAATTTGCAGGCTATAGCACTTTTCAAAACAGTTGTTACCGAGGGAGAAAGAAAGATAATAGAGATAAACAGGAGACAGAGAAGACAATATATGAAATCATGAAGACAAACTGTACAAATCGCATATTCCATTGTGTGTGTGTGTGTGTGTGTGTGGGGGGGGGGGGGGGGGGGGGGGGGGGGGGGGGGGGGGGGGGGGGGGGGGGGGGGGGGGGGGTGTTGATTCAACACTATAAATAAAATTGAGAGGGTCAAGAAAAAGCCAAACACTGTTATATGTCAGTGCACATGAGGTCATAAAGTGCAGTGACAGCAGAAGACACAGCAAGGTAAATGGTTTGACCAAAAGCCTTCCTTACCAACCAACTCACTGTGCCCATGCTTAATCTTCAAAGCCAATGAGAGCTTTTGCTCTGACACGTGTAGGTCACTACAAGCAGCTAACAGTTAAGTCCATGCTCTGGAGGGTTCTAGGTCACTGCAAGCAGCTAACAGTTAAGTCCTCGTGCTCTAGAGGGTTCTCGTTGTGGGGTGAGTGTTCAACCACATGTATGTGCTGGGTTCCTCTGCCGACCCCTGACGCCATGCTGGCCTCTGATGACTGGTGCTTTATTTAATATAGTTTAGGCCATCTAACAATGGTGAGAAAAGGTTTGCAGGTTTGTTTACGTCATCTTTGAACCTGCTTTCCCACTGAAGGCTCTATTCCAATCCCCCTGCAGGGCCTGTTGTCCATTCTTCGGAGGCTAAAGCAGTCTCCAGAACAGGAGGTGCGTTTACTGTTCCTCGGCTTGGACAATGCTGGCAAGACCACTCTGCTGAAACAGCTGGCAGCAGAAGATATCAGCCACATCACCCCCACACAGGTACAAAGAGGCACACACTCACAGACATCTACTAGCTGTGTCACACACTGTGGAGATGTCATCTTTTCACAGTTGTTACACATTTCCTCACACATTTCTTAATTTTCCAGTCAAACAGTATTCCAAATCAGACTTTAAATTTATCTGAGGTGAATAAAGCATTAAGCATCCACTTTATGTTTCAACAGGGCTTCAATATAAAAAGTGTTCAATCATCTGGCTTCAAGTTGAATGTTTGGGATATTGGAGGTCAGCGCAAGATCCGCCCCTACTGGAGGAATTATTTTGAGGACACGGATGTACTGGTAGGTTCTTAACCTTACTGGTGCTATTGCCAAAATTCAACAGTTGTCCTCACAATCCAGTATTTCTTACAGGGTATGAACCGTTTTTTATGTAATATCTGTGACTGTTGATTGCAGATCTATGTGATTGACAGCTCAGACAGGAAAAGGTTTGAAGAGACAAGCCTGGTGAGTTACAAATGACACTTTTTTTTTTTTAAATAAGTGCAATGATAAGATATTGCTTGTGTGATTACTAAGGACCGTATTCTCATTATAGAAGTGCAGACTCAAGTTCAACCATATTTCATAATGGTGTTGGGTGCAATTAAAGCCAAAAATGATTATTTAGTTTCCAGCTCAACCAGTACACACGTCACTGACTATGTGTGTATCTGTTCCTTCAGGAGCTGGCTGAGTTGCTGGAGGAGGAAAAGCTTGCTGCTGTGCCACTGCTAATCTTTGCCAACAAGCAGGACCTGGTGACAGCCTCCCCAGCGTCTGAGCTGGCAGAAAGTCTCAGTCTGCACACTATTCGGGATCGAATGTGGCAGGTCCAGGCCTGCTCAGCTGTCACTGCTGAGGGAGTGCAGGTAAATACAGTACACACTGCAACAAGCCAGGGTTGTGACAGGTTGGGCCGCAGAGTGGCACCAACCGTCTTTGCAGCCAGTTTCACAACTCACAGAATTTGTAAACTTTACTTAAATGTATAAATATATTATGTCTATTTATCATATACTCTAAATGTTAAATCTGAGAACAAGACTACTTCCTATGCAAACTATAAATATTATTTATAAGATCGCCCAGATTAAAGGTCCGGAGTCAAGCATGTTTCTAAGCACCTTGCGGATGTGTCTTCATCATATGTTATCAAATAGTTCAACCTATAGCAATGTCATCCCCAGCCACAGTCATATTTTGAAAATGATGATGTCATATTTCCCTGGACATCACCAGTAAACTCTGGCTTATAAACCTACTTTTAAGCCATGGCTCACTAATTTTCATAGCACAAACTAATTTTCTGCTTCTTTCTAGGATGGCATGACCTGGGTTTGCAGAAATATAACGTTGCGGAAGAAATAATTCAGGAAGCAAAAGATCCATGAAGAATTGCACTTTACATTTGACCTACACAGTCATCATGTTGTGTTATTTTTTCCATGAAACTTTCTCTTGTCGTTCTGTCTTCATTTGGCAGTATAAAAACTAAGTAGACGTTGTCAATACAGTGATGTTCTTCTTATCCCTGTCAATGCCTCTCATTAAATGTACATACTGTATATATTAGGTTGGTTTATTTAAATTGTTGTTTCAGCACACAATTATTTTTGTAATGTACTCCTTTTAATGCAATGGTATGTAGGCGTCCACTGTATTAATAAAAGCCAGTATTATTCAGTAGTCTGTGTGGTGGCTTCTTGACTGATAGGTGCTGTACGCCTGCAAGTCTCTCTACCTACAGCTAGAGGGCGGCCTTGCGCTATGTTGTCTCTCACAGTCTTATGCCCAATTATCAAATCCCCTACTTCCCATGAATGATGTGACATCCTGTGCCATATTTGATTTGTTTGTTTCATAATCATAGTTTCTTTAATCAATATATTAGTATGCTCTATTGCCAACCACAAAGTCTAGGTTTGAAATATGAAGCCATAAACAAAGCAGTAATTCATTTAGTGATGCTTTGATCTTTTTGCTCATTTACACATTCGCAGGGCGGCTTATGGTCACACTGTTCATGCTCAGGGACAGAAATGAAATCAGTATCATGAACAAAATGACCATAACACAGGAAAAATGCACACAGGAAACAGACCTCAATACATCTCTCTTGCATACACAATACAGAAGCACCTTGGCCATTCAATTACTCAACAATTCACCTTGTTCACCATGATTTACCACAAGGCAATTGCATTTTCTGTCTATTTTTATATTTTGTCTTTTGCAGCACATTTTCCACAAACCCCACTAATCTGAACTGGCCGAGCGCTCCGCTGTGGTCCTATAGGGCATTTACATACAAACCTTTTCCAGGACTAATAGCTCTCCAATACGATTTGCATTTATATAGCCCTCTTCATACCAACATGATTTGGCGCCTTTGCCCATGATAGAAATAAACCTCCTCCTTTGGCCTTGAGTTATTGCCCTGCTGCTGCTGGAGAGTGTTTTCATGTGCGTCCCTCTATGTATGTAAGGGTGGCTGATTTTAATATGTCAGAGTTGCTTGATCCTTCGATTGAGACTGAAACAAGTGCAGAGCCTCAAAATGGACCTCATAATGATTCAGTATGGGCTTTGCTCCCATGTGGTAGTGTACTATCTGCAATACAATACACTTGAATGTTGTTGATACAGTGTGGGACACTTGACTAGGCCACAGAGTCACAAGTTAAATATTAAGCCCCAACTGATTTTCGTGCCTACCCTTATTCAGTGAAAGCTGCTTTCAATTTGCTTGTACAAATGCATTCAACACTGTTACAAGGCTCTATCAGTGGTACATCAAAAGAGAGAGAAAAAAGTAATGCATAAGGAAGTGAAAGTCTACCATGTGAGACTGAGAATAAAATGCCCCCTCTCTCCCTTTGGACTGCTTAATCATTGACATCTAATCCATGTGATTATCACCCGACCTGTAAGCAATATTCCCAATTACACATGCCAATAGTATGTGCATCACACGGCAAACACTGTGAAGTGCCTTTAAATCCCAATATAAAACTGGATTTAGCAAATAGAAGAAAGGATTGGATCAACCAATCCTTGTTACCTCTGGCTCTATCATCAGCGAGGTGAGGGGCATTCAGGCCTGCAAATGGCCATAAATCATGGGACTTTCCCCAACTACTCAGGCCAGCACACCGGTCTCCCACACAGGGGAAACGAAGGGCAGGGAGTCTGATGGACTCTCAGGGCCAAAGAGAGAAAAAAGGGGGAGGCAAGATCCTGTGACTTAATTAAAGTGTTGTATATCTCACACAGTGTAACTACAGCTCAGTCACTTTGGTGTTACAGCAGCAGTGTGGGATACATCCGCATTGAGGAAAGTGTTTCAACCTCAACCACATCTAAAGAAAAATGCATGCGATTTTAAATTGTGTGTGGCTACTGCCATAAGGAAATACATATTTAAAGACTGTTGGTGAAGCAAACCTATGCTTTTTTTTTTACATGCAGTTTATGTGACCTGTCATGTCGTTGACCACACTGTCTTTTTCTTCTTTCAGCAGACGGAGTAAGACCATGATTACAATGGTATTGCAACACAGGTAATTCAGCAACATAATATATTGCAAGGCAAACATCTACAGTACACTAATATGTCTGTATAACAATTGCGGGAGGAGAAAAACATGAAATGCTTCAAAAACAATCCTGAATAGAGACTGCTTTAAATTGAGAAACAGTTTTTAACAAAGTGCATCAGTCTTAGCATTTTTTAACAGTAACAGCTCTGTTGCCTAACTCCATAATCTTAACAATTTTTTAAAGGTGGCTAAAGGCTGGAGTGAAGACATCACCAAAGGCTCTGAGAAAATGTTAGGGACATTTTTCCAATATATACGTTTTTAATTTTTAATAGACCACACAATTAAGCCATTACTCAATAAAATAATTGGCAGATTAATCAATAATTAAAATAATTAGTAGCTGCCTTCATCAGGCATGGGAACCATGCCACTTGATGCCAAGTGGATTGATAATGTATCATAAAGTTGTTATTGTCAATGTATCGGTAATATCTTGCAAGGCAACCTATGTTACTGATAATTGGTTCCACCCCTATTCAACCCAATAAAAAAGGAACGTATTGTCTAAAGTGTTAAATTGTCTAATGTTAAGGAGCATAAATACTGGACTAGCTGCGGCTGAATCCCTCAGATGCATCTTCACTCGGCCTGGGCTTGCAATGTTAAAAGTGTTCAACTGTTTAAATAAAACTCTAATGTACCTTGTAAGCTGCTACAACCAAAATGAATCTGGCTCATCCCTCCAGTAACAATTACAGTGTAGGGGATAGTTTGTTTGGCCAGAACAGCATCCCTCCTGCCTCATTCCCAGGGCAATCCTTTATGATTAAGCAGATAAGTGCTAGTACTGGATGATAAAACAAACAACAAATGTCCACATTCCTCTCATAGCTCCTTTGATGTGTGTGTGTGTGTGTGTGTGTGTGTGTGTGTGTGTGTGTGTGTGTGTGTGTGTGTGTGTGTGTGTGTGTGTGTGTCTCTCTCTCTCTCTCTCTGGGGCTCTTACCTCTCTGAGCTCCCTTTGCTATAATCAAACTGCAGAGTCATAAACAGCAAGGGATAGGGACTATAAAAATGATTGGGAGGCTCTATCAGCTTGGGGACAGAGGTTCACACCTCGTAGCGGGTCAGACTGGTCAGATTGTGTGGGGGTCGGCCTGGTAGGGGGTCCATGGCTCTGTTTGATGCTCCTGAGAGAGAAAACAGAAGAAGAAGAGATGGTGTAAGGGTGAAGCACGCGTTATGTGGTGATAGAGTCAGATGCGAGAAACATTAACTGACTTTTTAGTAGGGAATTAGCTGGGATCTGAGCAAAGTATGTAAAGGTCTGAGATAAGTCTTATGTGTCCTGTTTAGGTTATGCTTCTAGGCTTTGTGCACAAGTACATTCTAGTTTATTAGGGAACTATTTTATCAATTATGAGAGTTCATAATTTTGCACCAGTTTTGACCATCATGGTGAATTGTGTGACGGGAACCTTCAGATATTTTGACTTGGGGAACAAACTTGTGAATTTGACTCAAAAGCAGCTCACTACAAATTTGACATTAATTAAGTGTATGATGTGGTTCGTGTTTGAATGGTTGTTCTGCTGCTCCATTGCAAGTTTGTCAGTTTAAAATAAAGGATAAGGGCTTTAATTTTTTCTCCTTTGTTTTAATTTGGAAATACACAACAGTATGTGAGAGCCATTTCCTCAAAATAACCAAATATTGAGTGCATGTCTGTACAGTGGATGACAATTTCCAACTTGAGTATATCAATTTTAGAGAAAAATGATTTCCACTTGCTAATCATGTCCTTGTCACACCTTTGTGTTAAAGTAGAGTCACTGCAAATCACTGCAATTGGAAACCAATTATGTCCAATAGATAATAACATGGGTAAACTGTGAAGACCATGAATAAATGACTGTCTCGCTCTTCACTAGCAAGAGGTCATAGGTCATACTCTTGACCCCTCACCGACCCTTGACTCAAACCTGCACTGGGAGGAAATAACACTTTCCACCGTCCAAAACGTTCCCAGATTGACTGATTGCCCTTATCATGTGACGGATTTGGTCCAATACTCTTTTCACTGTCTTTGCTCCCCCACACTCCCTTGTCCCTCCCCGGTACTCATAATACGACTTTTTATCACCTCTCGCTGAAACAGAGACCCGTCATTACAGCACACGCTGACAGCTCCTCACACATGCATGGATTTTTACATTTGACTCAATCCAGGGGCTTACTTTACTGTAACCGATTCAATATTCCTCAAATGAGCCGACAGATCTATATACACGCCACAGTGGATGGGATGATCTATAGCCCGGCCTTAATAGATTTCCCAGGCCTCAGAGACTGGCTAGTTTAGGAGACAGGGCATAATTTGTGCAATAAAAACATAATTATTCATTTGACATGCTTGATAATTTATGTTCTTAGGCATTACAGCTAATATGTGTGTGTGAATTTTGTGCGTGTCTGCATGCTGGAACTGTGTGGCCTCCGGATTGGGCTTAACTATCTACTCATGAATCCATTTATAAATTTGTGTATTCCTAAATTCTTAACTACTACCTCCTTCCAGTCTAGTGATTACTAAATCAATCAGCACCATTACAACTTGAATAGTATTAAAGACTTAAAGGTGGAGTCAGCTATTATAATTTAATACATGTGTGTCAAATTTATCAAATGTCGTCTCACGATACGCTAGCTGTCTGGTCTGTGTGTGCCCTAAAAGAAAATGTATAAATAAGAAACAAACAAAGTGGCTCAGACCAAACCACACGACTCTATTCCAGCTACTGGTCCATGCCCATGAGAAACAGAGCTAAATCATGATGAAACGTCAATAACATCGGAGATGTTACCTTGCCAACTTAGAATAATAGTTTGTATTTGTTTCGGTGTTGAGTTAAACGATCAACAATCTTTCCCCAGAATCGCTGACTCCACTTTTACATGTTAAATCATTTACTTAGAAACATCGGCGTCCAATATAGCTACATTACAGCAAAAAATAATTATAGTGGACCAAACATTATAACTTACCAAAATACTTAATGTAAATGTAGGCATGAATCTGTTTTGCATATGCAGACAAATATGTTTGAGTTAATAGTATTCACATCATTCAGAGTGATAGGGAAATAGCTCATTTAAGCTAACGTTAACCTAACCAATGTTTAGGCTAATGCTGGCTAAACTTTTTTCAATTTTCCGGGTATTTGTAAGTCTACATCCTTATTAAACAGCAAGTGAAGTCACCTGAAACATTTGAACTAGCAAGCAGTGTTTATGTAGTTAGTTTAGAGTTAGAGAGAAATACCACATTAAGCTGACGTTGACCCAACCAACATTATTTGGATATTTAGGCTAATGTCACATTGGCATAACATTTTCCACCTTGCAGTAGATGTAAGTTTACATCATTATTAAACAACAGTGATTAAGTGTCGGATCAGTTATGTTGACTATACCTCTTTTACGCATCAGTCTAAATGGGTATTATGCTAGCAAGCTAACATTTTGTCAGTTGATTCATACATCTGACAGTGACTTGGTGTGAATAATTAGTAACAACTTATCTCTATGGGAAAACTAGTTTGTGTGGTGCAACCCTTTTTAAACGTAGAGATATAAAGTAACAATAAATATCAACTTAGTAAACAACAACATTATGACTAGGCTAACTTGTAGCTATAGTGAAACCGCCTCCCAGACCAGATGCCATTTTAACAAACTGACAACAAATTAAGCCTTATCTTTAAATAATCTATATTTCCTGCAACAGTTTGACTAAAAAATGTATGTGTATGATGTTGCTTTCATATCATAAGTAAATTACAGCAGAACAGTGGTGTGCATTTGTGCACACATCTCAGCACTGTGTCTGGCAAATCGTGATTTTGTCTGTCTGTGTGTCTGTGTGTCTGTGTGTGTGTTTGTGTGTGTGTGTGTGTGTGTGTTATCAGAGAGGCAGAGGCAGTGGGGAAAAGGAAAATATTGTTTGTGTTTTTATTTTGTTTATCTCTTCCTGCCTTTTATGGCCTACGCTGAAGCTTTGCCAGCACCAGAGAGGGTAAAAGAGAGGGAGAGAAAGAGTATTCTCAATTTCCTTCTAAAAAGAAAATTCATTTGCAGTTGCTAATGTAATGTCACCGTTGTGTTTACTGAGCGTGGATGATGTATAGGGGATGTTGCATTGAGTGAGACTGC
>NC_048422.1:14986946-15074088 GCF_013103735.1 Etheostoma cragini
TGTGTGTGTGTGTGTGTGTGTGTGTGTGTGTGTGTGTGTGTGTGTGTGTGTGTGTGTTTGTGTGTGTGTGTGTGTGTCAGTATTACGACGCGCTGGCCCGGGGTCACTGGATTCCAATCTCACTTTCAACCTCATCAACCAAGCTATTGACAATGTGCTTGACGGAGAATTATACGACAGTAAAGGCCTAATTACATTGCTATTACCCTGGGCTGTCCATAATCGTCAAACACAACGCATCAGTGGGACATCACACCAGTAAATCTGCAGGCGCTCTCTTTCTGTCTCTCTTAATGCCTGTAACCAATACAGTGTTAACATTTTATTCCACTTTATTGTCTGTAGACAGCCAAATATACTGATGTCAGTCACACTTCAATCTCGTTGCACAAATACCGTGTACTTGTGTATAATGACAATAAAGGCATTCTATTCTACTTACATTATGAGTCATATATATAAAATTGACTGTATGAAAATATATAGGTTGGATGCCTAACTACCCTATTCTTTTCTTACACATATCCCCATGTGTAACTTGACAGGAAAAAATGTCTATCAAAACCAGATAGAGACTACTATAAAACTGCCTGCTAAACTTCTTATTGTGGGGGTGCACTGATTCCACAATATAGAATGTGTTGTTTAGCTTTCTTTTTGCTTGTCAGATGGTACTTTGTGAAATTTTAGCAATGGGGTACATAAATAGCCCTGTAACTCAATCTATCTGGGCAACAATACACAAAGCATTTGCTTTTCAAAAGTAAATGGTTTTTTTATGTACAAGGCGATGAAGAGATTCCAGCTTCAGATGTCAAATGCCAAAGTTAAATTAGAAGATTAAGGGGGTTTATTGTATGTGTTAAAGGTCCAGTTCATGCAAGTTACAACAAGCAGCTGTGCAAGGCTGTATTTAGGCCCAGCAGTGCTTTGAGCTAACATCAGCATGTTAACATACCAAATATAATGGGGATTTATTCATTTGTTGTCAGGACATTTCACCTAATTTCACAAATGTCAACCTTGTGGTGGCGCTAGAGAAAAAGCCAGGGGATCACCAAAGTCAGCCGGGTTCACCATCTGGGTACCAGAAATGTCTGTACAACATACACTCACCTATAGGATTATCAGGAACACCATACTAATACTAATTCTGTGTTTGACCCCCTTTTGCCTTCAGAACTGCCTTAATTCTACGGGGCATTGATTCAACAAGGTGCTGAAAGCATTCTTTAGAAATGTTGGCCCATATTGTTAAGATAGCATCTTGCAGTTGATGGAGATTTGTGGGATGCACATCCAGGGCACAAAGCTCCCGTTCCACTACATCCCAAAGATGCTCTATTGGGTTGAGATCTGGTGACTGTGGGGGGCATTTTAGTACAGTGAACTCATTGTCATGTTCAAGAAACCATTTTGAAATGATTAGAGCTTTGTGACATGGTGCATTATCCTGCTGGAAGTAGCCATCAGAGGATGCAGTACATGGTGGCCATAAAGGGATGGACATGGTCAGAAACAATGCTCAGGTAGGCCGTGGCATTTAAACAATGCCCAATTGGCACTAAGGGGCCCAAAGTGTGCCAAGAAAACATCCCCCACACCATTACACCACCACCAGCAGCCTGCACAGTGGTAACAAGGCCTGATGGATCCATGTTCTCCTGTTTACTCCAAACTCTGACTCTATCTGAATGTCTCAACAGAAATCAAGTCTCATCAGACCAGGCAACATTTTTCCAGTCTTTAACTGTCCAATTTTGGTGAGCTCTTGCAAATTACAGCCTCTTTTTCCTATTTGTAGTGGAGATGAGTGGTACACGGTGGGATCTTCTGCTGTTGTAGCCCATCCGCCTCATGGTTGTGAGTGTCGGGGCTTCACAAATGCTTTGCTGCATACCTCGGTTGTAACAGAGGTTATTTTAGTCAAAGTTGCTCTTCTATCAGCTTGAATCAGTCGGCCCATTCTCCTCTGACCTTTAGCATCCACAAGGAATTTTTGCCCACAGGACTGCGGCATACTGGATGTTTTTTCCCTTTTCACACCATTCTTTGTAAACCCTAGAAATGGTAACTGAGCATATTGTGAAATACTCAGACTGGCCCGTCTGGCACCAACAACCATGCCATGCTCGAAATTGCTTAAAAAACCTCTTTCCCATTCTGACATTCAGTTTGGAGTTCAGGAGATTGTCTTGACCAGGACCACACCCCTAAATGCTTTGAAGCAACTGCCATGTGATTGGTTGATTAGATAATTGCATTAATGACAAATTGAAAAGGTGTTCCTAATAATCCTTTAGGTAAATGTATAATGCCGATGTATCCAATAGTTGCTGGGATCTCTACAAAAGTGGTGGACCGACCGACTGACCGCTGGAACTACATTCTACATCAGAAGATTTGGTTAAATTGACCCTTTTTAAATCCAGTCAATTATAAATCTCTAGCCTTTCTCAAAGACACTTCTCCATCACAAAATCTTGCTCTGATGTAAAGTGGCCCTTACATGTTTTTCTTTTGTTGTCTCTTTAGTAAGTTAATTAGAAGCTGAGAGTAACAAGAAAAGGACACAACTTGTCTTGGTTTCCTTGCTAACATTCAGCCTGCTAACAGAGTTGTGCTTTGATATGTTCTGCATTACAGCTACATACTGCTGGGTGGATAATGAGGCTCTTTTACTAGCCATTTGATTAACTCTCTGGTCTCCACTTATAAAAGGAGCACCTGAGTTCCTTTCATCTCAACACCCCTCAAAACATCACAGCCAATTGCAACCCATGTGAGGCCCGTCTCTGTGGAGACCGACTTTGACTGACAGGCATGAAGCCGAGGTCCACTCTGATCATCAAAGTCTACTGCAATCACTAGTGTGTGTTGATGGGGGTGCATGCGTGTTTGTGGCCTGTATCGCCCACATTCAATTGAACCCATTCATATGGTTGGTCATTTCTTACACACTATTTTAGTTCAGTAACAGACAAACAGGAGCAGAAAAAACTTGATTGAAGAGTTTACATCTGGCCACCATTCCAAATTGCATGTAGGCTAAACACAACTAACCACAGGCCAAGCCCCTATGTTGCTAATGGCCATTACTGCCTGTATGCCATTGTAGGCCTTACAATAGCAATCACGCTGGGATTTTGTGTGAAGCTTGCTGGCAACAGTTATTAGCCTCCCAAAAAAAACTGAAAGGGGGAGCAGTCAAGAGAAGAACAAGAAGATTTGGGGTACTGCATTGGGGGGGGGGGGGGAGTCAGCAGGAGGCACAGGGGGAAGGACAGGGTGTAGGGTCAGAGGGCAACACCAAAGCGGAAATGGGAGGCACAGGGGGAACAATGGACGGGCCTGGACTGAGACAGACAAAGCTGGAGGGAGGGTGGACAGTGCACAAAACACAGGAAGATGAGGAGAAAAAGATGAGGGGACAGAATGGAGGGGAGCCAAAACAGATGGTAAAGGCTGGTAGGAGAAAAGAGGGCGGCACTGAAAGGATGAAGGGGGCAAAAGCTGAAAAGCTATTGGTAACACATGAATCATGACGGTAACACCTAAACATGGCTGAATCCCATATGGTAACTAATAGGCAACACATAGACCACGGACATGCAGATGTTAAACAAAACTCCTCATATCACTGTATCTGCATGGACTTCACTCTCTCTTAAGGGCGATGTGTTGCTGGAGCACTTGATGTCCTCAAAAGGCGCATGCATAATTCTTTTAACCCATAAATAAAGTCTCAAGACATTTGAGTATGACTGGCCTTCTCCTGTATACATTGCACAAACTTGTAATTATTCTCCAGTTGAATGTCTAAATTAGCCTAACCAAGTACAGAGCAGAAAATGAACGTTTCAGCACTTGTGAGCTGGGGGAAATCATCGTCCTAATGGGATCATCAATACTGAGGTGTTTCTGCAGCTATTATGACCTAATTATCTGGCTCATCTCGACTCGCTGACCACAAAGAAGACGTGCGCTAGCTCGGCTAGATTTATAAAAGTTGTCATTAAGTGGTTGATTTTCCCCGGGAAGCGCTCATCTTTACGGGAGCGCGCAGAGAAGCAGGAGGTGATGCATTAGTGCGGGAGCGCGCACTGCGAGTCGAGAAGTCGCACCTCTGCTGAGTTTGGGCGAGGGATAAAAGACGAGAGAGGATGCGCTTTTGGTGAAAGTCCCAATCGGACTATTGTAAAATTCTTGAAGGGAAATACGTGCACGAACCAGTCACTGTAGGCTTCATAATTCATCTTCAACAGGTCACACTTTAATGTTCCTTTAAAAGGCCTAGATGCAGTGTGTCTCTGGTCGAGGCCTACCCTTTATCAAATTCCTCACGGATCTTTCATGTTATTATTCTACTATTTAAATTCCCTATGGTGCATTATTGTGACGTAGGCCTATACAGTTTAGTAAAGTTTTTGTCATAATATCCCTGATAAATACATTAGACGTGTAGGCTAGAATTAGCCTGTAACTCGTCTTTTGCAGAAGTCAACGCAGGTTTTTATATCAAAATCGGACCGTTTGCAGTTTATTGTGCGCTGTATAATAGTAGCCTAACACCCAGGTAGTTTCCTTTTTAGAGTCGAGTTGAAAATATCCCCCAAACAGCCAAAATGGCCTTGCATGTCTCCTTATCTGTGCACTCGGAAGTCTTCGCTCTGTCTCACCTTATCTCCACACCTCTTGTTGCCACCTGTCGCCGCAGGTTACATAAACTTTGCTCGGGGAAATAAATCCGGAGATACACCCGTCGAAAAGACACACCCGAAAACAAGAAAAGAAGAAGGAATAAGAGATTTGTTTCTAAATTCACCACGGCTATAAGTTGCCTGTGACTGTATCACCCATGATGAACGGCCGAGTGACGAAGCAAACTCAGTTCTTCCGTATAAAATTAGAATGTATTCCTCTGAAATTAGTCACTTTTAATAACGACAGGCAATTTTCAACCTTTTTATCCCAGGTAAATGCGAAATAGGCTACAGTCTAAAGAGGCAAATCAGCAGCATAGCCTACTTTATTGAATCAAAGTCAAGTCAAGTGTCTTTTTGAATCGTTTACACTCATTTATATTTTTACACAATAGATGTATATTGTTCGTTTTGAGTGACACAAGAGGCGATGCAAAAAAAGCATTGTTATACACTGTACCTTTTTAAAAGTAATATTCCGAATTTATTTCCCAAGTTGCACCTTGTCTGCCTCAGCAAAGCATTTTGTTGAGCACTTTTTATCCCTCAGTGTTAGAAAACCTACCTGTTTAAAAACAAAAAGACTCATGGCCAAGGTAATATTTACAGGTGGACTGCATGTTGTTTTATTAATCTGTCTATTGTCATTTTACTTTCAGCTATGGGGATATCAGATTAAGTTTTAAAGGTGTAACTTTATAAGTAGCCTATACGATTTTTTTCACGTTTGTTTCGTTTGAAAAGAAGGATTTAAACTACTAAAAAGACTAAAATAGCAGTAATTCTAACGAAAATGCATTTCTTTATTCCTCTCCTTGCACTGTAGGTGTCAGTAGCGAATTGGTGACTTTTAACATGAAGAATGATGTCTCAAATACAGTTACAACAACTACCCTAAATAAACCTAAATGATATCTGCCAGCATCCTGTCATTGCATGAAAACGGCTTGATATGAAAACACGAAGCTGCTTCTTGGGTAAATATCGGCCTTTATGCCTTATGCGAGTCCGGATTACGGGCGGGTGTGACTCCTACCCCTCGGCCAGCGGACCCATGTAATTAAGCGCTATTTTAATTCACAGAATCATCATGATAAGATACCAATCTGGGAGTTTTAATCCCTTGTTAAACTCTCGTTAACCTCTTTCTTCTGCTACTTCTCCCCTGCGGGCACTTGTCATTTCTCTCTGGTCACTTTACAGAGGACTGTCTCTGTTTCCATCTCAGGTTATGATTCCTTTAGTCTCCTGACGGTTGTATTTATTGAAAAACAGTCGCTCCATTGTCCTGCAGATGCACTGGCCTTTTTAAAGACGAGGAATGGACGACTTCAATCACAAGCTGCCTGGCGAGATAACGACTCAAGTTGAATTTTGGTTCCCCTTTCTTGTTGTAAACCTGTCGTGAAACCAAAATAAATGTGTTTAAAACTAGGCTATTAGCCTATTTAATTCTCGCAGATTACGCCAAGAGAAATGATATACTTAAATGGGTCTCATTGTCTATGAAAACTCCCCTTAAGAAGCTCCATTTGGCTGAATGGACCATGCTTTTCCAGCAGACAGGCGACACGGTGCCGTGGCTGGCTGTCATCAGAGGTGTTCTGTTTGTTCTACAGGCTCGTGAGAAACATTCACAGCGTTGTAACTCAGGGGGATCCTGACACCCTGCTGGGTCATCACGCGTGTAGGCTACAGCCCGGTTTCACGCGGGGTGCAGAAAGGAAAATCAACTCACTTCCCTGAAGCTTCAAGTCCTTTTCA
This sequence comes from Etheostoma cragini, assembly GCF_013103735.1. NCBI lineage: Eukaryota > Metazoa > Chordata > Actinopteri > Perciformes > Percidae > Etheostoma > Etheostoma cragini. The sequence goes on from NC_048422.1 coordinate 14,993,414, forward strand.
TGCATGCAGGAACTATGTCCAGAAATCTTCTCTGATGCCCTACAGCATGCCACCGTAGCATCAGGGTTGTTGCATGCATGCCCTAAATTCCTTTGTTTTTATTTTGTTTGACTCATTTTATCAATGTCAAATGATCAGCCTGTTGTTTCAAAACGGATTTCAGAAAATGAGCAAGCTTAGCTATGAAACAGCCCAATCCAATGTGATCCATGGACATGTGGTATTATTTTTCGGTTATACCACATTTTTCGGTTCCCCCCCAAAGATGCCTATCTGAAAGAAACAGTCACCATTACTTGAAATTGAGTTGTTTCAGAGGTTTTAAGACAAAAAGCAAAAAAACATGCTGGCCTTTTTACAGGACACATTCATGCACGGAGAACAAATGAAAGAATAATAAAGGAAACCCCTCCTATATTGAAAAAGTCAGATTTATGTTCTGAGCTTGGTAACATCAGTGTTAAGAAGATCATCAATTTCTTACAGAATTTAGTGAAGGTCAATAGCTTGGACCGACATCTGCTTTTACGCCTTTCTAGGCTACTTCTTGCAACAAAAAAAAATAGTCAGAGAGTTCGGTCAAAACTTCTGAAACATATTGGCCGTTAGGGATTAGACTTCCGTGTCTAAACTGCCGGTCTGTTCCTCAGTCAGGTGTAGCCTGTACCTGTCCGGGACAAACTGGAACTAAACTGTGTGTGAAAGCAGCGCTCTGCCCGGTGTCTCGTGCCTCTACACAGTCTAATTAAAGCGGGGCTGTCGCTGGAGGTGAACGGAAAACAAGCCGTCTCCTTGACAAGTGTTTCCGTACAGTCACTCAGTGGGTGTAATGCCATCAAAACACAGGGTCAGTCATCCTGTCTTTTTCTCCTTTCTGTGTGTGTGTGTGTGTGTGTGTGTTGGGGGGGGGGGGCTCCTCTCTTTTCCATAACACCACACCTCCCTCTTCCCCTCGTCCTCAGCCAATGGCTGCAGGGCTTCGTCCTGCGCGTAGCCCCGGTTGGATAAAAACTGGCTGAGTGTTGGCAGCACACACACACAGACACACACACACACACACCACAACAGCAGCAGCCCTGCCTCCTCCGACACAGCCCGGACACCACCGTACATCACACCGCCAGGGTCCTCATCGTTTTGGATAATATAATATCTGCTGGGGGACGTTTTTATTTTGAGCTGCGTCGTTAAAAAGGTAAGCTCTCATTTCAATTTCTAACTTGTGTTTTGTGAGGTCTGAATGGCGGTATCGCTCCGCAGTCCTGATACAAACGGAACAGAGGAAGCTTCAAATATGTCTAGGCTATTTATATAAAAAAAATATAAAAAATAAAAACACTGCAAGACGCACGAGGCACTGTGGGCTTAATGTGGCTCTGCTTCGGGCATGCGTACGATCATAATGAGACCAGTTGGGTGTAATGAAGGTAGAAGATGGGACCCGGGTGCAGGTGAGCGTAAAGTTTTTTGGGGAACGGTAATAAAAATCCAATTCACCTCATATGAGCAAAACGACCTGAACAACTGTGAATTTGCCGGAGTGAATCGCAGTTAGTGTTTTCATTCTCACCGCTCGATTTTCATGCATCAACCCTAACCTGATATTATTATCTCCGGCCCTAGGCTGTAGTTCGGATGTAGGCCTATTGCAATGATTATTTCTGTCATCTGTTGCGTTAAACTTTTCAAAGGAACTGTGAAAAGACGTAAATATGTAAAGTACAAAAGGGAAAATGCTATGCTGTCATTTAACAGAAACTATTTTAATAATTTAAATTAATCAAATCATTATTACAACGCAAGTTGAAATAATTCACAAAACAACTCTTACAAGGGAAACACAAAAGAGAGATAGGTGTGTGTTCAATTGTAAAAAAGTCACTTTAAAAGATCAAATAACAGACGAGATGCTAACTGTTGAAAAATACATTTAACATGTCTGCAAATCCTGCAGGAAGTCATTGTTTAAATTGGCATGTTAATCGAGATGCTAAATAATATTAGTATCAACACAAACAGTAACGGTTGTTAAAGTATTGACATTATAAAAGGATAGTTATTTTCATCAATAGCCACACAGTTAGGACATTAAACAATTGTTTCCAATCTATTCTTGCAATTTTTTTGCCCCATAAACTATGTGTCGCCTGCCACCAACTAATTCCATCGATTAGGGACGGTTTTAATAATAATGTGATTTTGGTACAATTTTATTTCTGCCAATCAAGAAGTAAAATCATAACACACCTAACATTTTAAATCATGTGTCATTTTTCCAATATGACACAAACCAGCTGCTTTTATTTGGGGAATTATTGGAGATTTACTTCAACTACAACTTGCACACGGTGATGCTGAATAACAAAATAATAAAAATGAACTACACAAACACAGCCTAGTCAAAAAGTTACACTACATTTTCAGATGTACTTTCAATGTATGAGGGCCAGTTGAGAGGGGCTAATCCACACATGAACACCAACAGATAAAAGCTGATTAAACCTATGTAGGCAGGTAAATGTTACAAGCTGCAAGCCAAAATAAATTCGACTTAACTTCCTGATGTCATCAATCACCACATTGTACAGATATCAAACAGTGTGTGACAGTCTGCTAATTATCTGGTTCATTTTTAAAGTGTCCACCCAGCAGGACATGACAACACCTGACGCGCTTAAATTGCATTGAACAGTTCCACACAGTAACATTAATAGTCACTTGGATCATTTCCGCAGGACTATGGTTATTTCTATTATTCCAATAATTGTAGTTGATGTTAAATGAAGCTGCTTATTTAATGCAAAAATGTCACATGATGTCTTGCTGTTGTCAGTGTGCGTCTTGTGGAGCTGGAGGTTGATCCAGCAGTGGAGAGGTGTGCAGCAGCTGAGCAGATGGAGCCTGTAAACAAGGCTCACATATGGGCGATAACTACTGCCAGCTCCCACATTTACAGCAGATTTTACATCTTTTAGTTAAGAGTTGAAGATCTTAATAAGTTGTCACATCGCTGAAGTCAATCCCTGTTGTTTCTTCTTTGTTTTTTAGACGAAGCAGCCACTTGGCATCTTTCAGAAAGGTCCTTGAATTTATTTCCATAAATAATCTTGATAAATTGTAGTGATTAAATTCGGGTTATTTTAGTTTAATAGTCCTTTTGTTCCAAAGGTAAAGTAATCAGTAGGCTAATTAAAACGAAGTCCTGAAGAGTGATTCTCTCTCCTCAAACTTTTTCCACTTACACCAAATCTAGGCTTTACATCACGATACATATGCTACATCACTCCTCCGTTAGTCGGTTCAAAAAAATAAAAGACTCTCTCTGGTTCTAATAATTATACTGGGATTAATGAGACCAGTCAATCCTAATTACAGAGCAGATAATGAAGGGACATTTTATGTATAACAGGAGTAGCCAACTGGGCTGGCCAAAAAGGAAACAAATCTGTTATGTTTTACAAATTATGAATATTAAATTATACTATTTGTACACAAAAACAGATACAAGGGCCAAAATGATGTCTTCTGCTGTCCACAGCCTGTCTCACTGATAAACAGAAACAAAGACACACACGTCCAGGTGATTTATAGACAATTTCCTAGTAGGCTATCTTAGCTGTTTTTCCCCGTAGAGAGACACAGAGTGCCACCCAGCTGAGAATTTGAGCTCGGAGGCATCACATATGACAAGCAGCCAGTTTGATAAACCACTGTCCTCCTGCAGCGTGGTCGACAGTGCGCTCAGGAGCACACTCATGCCAGACGAGGCAGGACGGGGAGTAAAAACACTTTAACTGGGACAGCGTGGAGCCGACCGTCACGTTCAGCTGGTGGAGCAAGGACCAAAAACTCAGGGATATGTCCAACAACGCTGGAAGAGGTAAATACACAACACAAGTTGGCCTCTCAGACTCCTGTGAACAGATTAGCTGAACACATTTGGCATTTCCTGACAAGAGAATTGTGATCTGTCTCCATATTATGAACCACGTAACATCCACTTTCCCCTTTTATATTCCCTCGTGTTAAGCTTGAAGTCTGGAAAGAAAGAAACCCCCTAAGTCTCCAATTTAGTATTCAGTGTACAAACAGTTACTAAATGCTTTTAAACACACAGTTATGTAGTTGTAAGCAGATATGTGTGTATTATTTATGTATTACAACTATAACTCCTGGGCAGCCATCCGTGGAGGCTGCTGTATAAACAGAAAATTCATGAAAGTATGGTCAATATCTTTACAACCTATGAGAAGTTATGTTTTGACAAATGTAGGCCACATTAAAAAAAGAACTGCACATTATATATTTTCATCTTCTTACAACATCATAGTGTTTTATAAACCATCCATCAAATCTTCACATATAGCAAATAAATAAATATGGAGAATTAAAGTTGTGTGGCGTGGCATGACATATTAGGCATCTTGGAAAACTTTGGAATCTCCAATATAATTAAAAATCAATCTCTGGGGGTTTGTCAGATGTTACTGTAGCATTCAGAACAATATTAGCTATGAAACATTGGAAATTGTTTGGGTATGCCTACAATGGGATGCAGAGAGGAGTCTTGTCTCCTCACTGTAAAGGAGAGAATGGTTATTTTCCTCTGGTCGCTGTGCAGGATATTGAGGACGTTAATTGGTCGGCACTTAAAGCTGTCAGATATAAATTTAGAACAATCCTCCCCTGGCCAGAGCCACTTCAGCTGGGTCAACCGTGGAGCAGCAGGAGGCTAATGGCTTCTTTCTTTCTTTCGTTCGTTCGTTCGTTCGTTCGTTCCTTCTTTCTATCTAAGTTTTCTAGTAATGAATTCACGCTTTGTTTTTGGTGTGCACGCGGTGTCCACGCACCGTGCGTGTGCACGCGCGCGTGCTCGCCGCCCCCCGGGGCTGCTCGGCTTTAATATCCTGCAGGTTGATGAAGCTTGGCGGGGAGATTTTTTCCACACTCCGCTGGCAGCGTTAATAGAGGCTCCCCTCCCTCTCTCCCTCTCTCCCTCTCTCCCTCTCTCCTCCCCTCCCTCGGCCTCGCCCGGCCGCTGTTTGATGTGGAAATGAAAGCTGGGAAAAGGCTGAGAGAAAAGAAGCGTCTCAATGGGTTAAATTAAAAGCAATGGTGTTCTTGCAGAGTCACCACCGTGCAGTCTATAGAGAAGCTAGTGGAGCCTGCTGGTTGAACGCAGCGAGCGCTTTGTCTGTTGATGTTTACCGGGAAAACCTGTTCCTATGCTGTTGTAGGATGGTATTTTGCAGAAGCACGTTTCTACAGATCTGTGAGTTTGATTCAGATTGAATGCACGTGCAATATTTAAGTTGTACGTCAAATATGACAGTGTTAATAATATAGATACATCTAAAATGGATACCAAAGTGACTTATATTGTAAAAAGCATATTTACTATATGTGTAGCCTACATAAATAAATTAAAATAAGCAATGCACTATAATTTTCCAATATTATTGAGGAAAGATCAAGTATATGTAAAAATAACGATAATAAACTTTACATATTGCATAGAAAAAGATACAGAAAACTAAAAAATACACATAAAACGACAGATTAAAAATATATATATGAGCTCGACAACTTTAATTGTCTTCAATTAAGGGGAATCCCCATACAGAATGTTTTACTAAATGAAGATCATTTCTAATCACAGTCACCTTCACTGATGCCCACGTCACAGCCCTCAGAACAAACGGCAACAAACGATAACGGAATAAACTTGTGAGGTATTATTATTTATAGGCATGTGACTATCCTGTAGCCTAAGTCATCTTACAATCATCCATTTAGAAGTATGAGCTTTGGTGTTGGGTAAAGTTAATTGGGGAATCATATAACTAAGACGCATTTCAATCACATTCACATAATGAGTGATTGATGTAATATTTTTTCTAGACAAAAATAAAAAAAGGTATAAGAAAAAAACTTCTCAAAAGTGAAACTAAAATAAAAAGGGCAAGCACTGCTTGTCAGTAAGGGGGAACAGGGTTTCTACAAGTGGGCACGTTTTTTTTTTAAATTTATTGCCGCGATGAGCTACATTATCATTAAGACGGAGCTCACAGTGCATACGAAGCCATTTTGAGGACGAGGACTAGTCCTGCTCTGTGACCGTAATATAGTAGCCTAATACAAATGTTATCTCTGACCATTAACTCCAGCTCTGAAACAAAAGTAAGACTCTTTATAACTTCGTCCATCCAGAGCAACGAGCAAACAGCCCGGAGGGAGAGGTGCGTATCGGTAGGATTTACCTGAACACTAATGCCAACAGCAAAATAAATTCATTCCGGTTATCTCAACACCACAGGATTTAGGCCTACATCCTACTTAAAGCCAACAGCTCTATACAAAATATACACCATACGCCACTCTGAACCACAAATAAAAGAAACGTTTATGCATCATTTAATAAAAATTCTCCAAAACCAGTTAACGCCAGGCAAGGTTGCCTACCACATCTAGGCTACATCAAGCACAGGTTTGCTACACTTTATAAACCCAAATTAACCAAACAGTGTAGCTACTTACCTTCTGTCATGCAGTTCCAAGACTCAAAAATATTCTTGATATCAGTTCAATGTATTATCAGTTCAATTCAAGCATGAGAGCATGAGTCTTTTGTCTAACATTAGTCTTCAGTTAATTTCTATATCTGCCAAAAACTGATAATCAATATAGCGTTTACAAACGTTGTACAGTAGCCTAGGCCATCCCCTCCCGTAACTAACGGCTTAGCAGTGTGGCTAATGCTAGCTACGCAGCCTCCTGACCTACACATTGCTCGGGCCGAGTGGTTATATGGTTCAATTTTTGGCATAGTGCACTTGACATAGACTACAATTGGAAGATACCCATTTTTTCTGGCTTATTAGTATTAAAGTATAGCATGTAATATGCGAGTTGAAACGCAGCGCTATCTGTCTCATGATGTCAATCGCTAATCAAAAACACCTGGGACAGTGGCAGGATGTTGTGGCGCAGGGGGCTGCTGTTCGACTAGTGGCGGGCGGCTGCATACATTTCAGATGCAACACAGCCACAGGTAACTGGCATCCATTTATTAATATTTAATGGGGGGGGGGGGGGGGGGGGGGGGGGGCACAACATTTCTTTAGGGCACCCTCTATGCCCCCCCTCAACAACGGCACCGAATAAGTGTGAATAAATCCTGAACGTCACAATCTTCGACCATTACTCACAGCCTTAATGTTTGCTCACTGCAGTGAAGGTTTGTTTCTCTTCACTGCTTTCCTCTTCTCCCGTGTCCTCGACTTTTTAAATATAAAACTTCATTATGCTCCTGACAACGCCGGCACTGCTACAGTTATTTATTACAGTTTAAGACACATCTATGAAATATTAATGAAATAACCTTCTGTATACTTTAGTTACTTTTATTTGTTTTGATGAAATCCCTGAAGCAACAAGTAACACTAGATTCCCTCATCTTTTTTCTCTTTTATGCTCTTTTGACAGCTACTTTTTCATTATCACTTGCAGTGTTAAATTAGTTGATGACTTAAACATGAATTACATACAGACAGAAACTCTGAATTGTGTGTGTGTGTGTGTGTGTGTGTGTGTGTGTGTGTGTGTGTGTAATGGATGCATCCATTGTCAATGAATGTGGGGATAATACTGACCATGAGGGACCGCTTTTAGGGATCTAATTACCCATCCCTGGTTAGGTTTCACAGCTAAAATATTTTTTTAGTTTAGTCTTTGTCAGCAGCATCTCCAAAACGCGTGTGTGTGTGTGTTTCCAGGTGTGTGTGACTTTGTAGTGCGTTGGAATTGGCATGTCCCAGATCTCAGGTTCCATGACATTTATGAGTGTTCATCCCCCCTCTTCCCCCAGGTCATGGGGGTCTTAACCAACTAGGTGGAATGTTTGTTAATGGACGTCCACTTCCGGAGGTAATCCGGCAACGCATTGTAGACATGGCCCACCAAGGGGTTCGGCCTTGTGACATCTCCCGGCAGCTCCGAGTCAGCCACGGCTGCGTCAGCAAGATCCTGGGACGGTAAGCGAGCAACTTTACGCAACTTCCTGTCACTATTCATCACCCTGGGTGTGTTCTTTAACCTCTGCGAGTCTGTTTACTTATAAGGAAAACTGGTGTTTGTTAGAGCCAAAAAGTAACAACTGAAAACCTCAACTTTCCTCCAGTTACTACGAGACAGGCAGCATCAAGCCTGGCGTGATCGGGGGTTCCAAGCCCAAGGTGGCCACCCCAAAGGTTGTGGATAAAATCGCAGATTACAAGAGGCAGAATCCCACCATGTTCGCCTGGGAAATCAGGGACAGGCTGCTGGCGGAGGGAGTGTGTGACAGCGACACGGTGCCCAGCGTGAGCTCCATTAACAGGTGACAAACTGAATAATGAATGAAATCATGTTAGAGGTACTGATATGCCACTGTGGATCAGCGGCATGTAGATAAATCGCTTTTTGGGCATTATAAGGAAGATGAATGTGGAAGATCTACCAAAGATTTTACATTCATTTAAGCTCATATTTCACATTCCTAAACGTTCCGCTCTGCATGTCCTTTCCAAATTCATAGCTCAAACCAAACATTTAAAGATGTGTGTGAATTGGGAAATTACTGTTACTCACTTTCTTCTTTTTGTTTCAGAATAATTCGAACAAAGGTCCAGCAGCCATTCAATCTGCCTCTGGATGGAAAAGGCCTGAGTCCAGGGCAAACCTTAAGTAAGTCTTTAACATTTACAAACAAACACATGCACAATGAAGGCTGTATCCCCATAGCAACCATCCATATTACTGAGCACTAACACGGGATGGTAAAGGATTAAGGTTAAAGATAGTGTGCTCATTGCTGTTTAGGATTAAGCTCGTGACATTGTGGAAACAGTAAGATGTACAGTATAATTTCCGCTCTCTGTCTCAAATCTGTCTGTCTTTGTTTCTCTCACTCTCTCAGTCCCGAGTTCAGCAGTCACCCCTCCCGAGTCTCCACATTCAGACTCTTTGGGCTCCACCTACTCCATCAGTGGCTTGTTGGGAATCCCCCAACCCAGTGCCGAGGGCAAGAGGAGCCACGATGATAGTAAGAATTAGACTGAATGAAGGCGATAACACACCATTGGAGTCATTTTGTTTTATTGTGGCGATGCACAGAGGAGCAAGCCCATCAAATGTGTACCAGTTTGAAAGATAGGGATTGTTGGTGTTTTGAGCTAGTTTTGGAGCAACACACTTTAATGATTTCCAAACACTAACACTTACATTCAGCAACCTTTTCAAGTTGCTGTTTAGTTTCTGACTACATCTGCTGCATACAGTGTATGAGCATCCTGCCTGCAGTTATTTCCTAAAATATAAAATTAAATGTCTCAGAAAGCTGATCAAAATCAAATTTTCTTTGTTTAATAAATTATTTGACTTTTATTTGACTTGAAATTCAAGTGTTTCTTTCACAAAGGAAAACGGGCCAAGAGGCACCAAACTAAAAGCGATAAAGTATTTAATAAATGATCCGATCAGTTAGATCAGGTTAGAAATACTTCATTCTTACCTTAAAGGGTAATTTAAGGTGTGCTTGTGTTGCAAGCATAGAAAAACAACAACAACACATAAACAATTTATTCACAGCCTTAAAAGATAAATCTCATGACACCATTTCTTCTTTAGTTCCTTCTTATGGTTAAATGGTTGAGTCATTTTAGCATTTTAACAATTTAAAAATGAAATAGTTAAATTTTTGAGCACATAATTCTTTGTATTTTTTCTACTTTGTTGGAGAAATTTTAAATAGCACAAATGTGGGGTTTACAACCTTTAAAAGAACAACATTTGTTTGTGTAGTTTTACCATACACATCCCAGGTAAACATCGTTTTCTTTCTCTCAGGTGATCAGGAGAGTTGTCGACACAGCGTGGACTCTCAGGGGAGCGGAGGCGTCCCGAGGAAACAGATGAGAGTGGATCACTTCTCACCCGCTCCACATCTGGACTGTGGGTTTGATCGTCACCACTATCCCCCAGACTCCTTTGGCTCTGCCTCCAGCAGTAAGACAGAGCAGGTAAAAACAAGCCCAATGCTTTTAAGGAATGAAAGCTAAAAGGCAGCTTAAAAGAGAATACAGTCATTTCTAGATATACTTTTCTGTCCATTTCCAATTTATTAGGAACTATAAAAAATATATATTCTGCCAATGTTTTTTGATTTGCACACATGTATATTTGCTCCTTCTCATACATGAGCACACTTTATACCAATAGCTAATCTCTGTTCATCATCCCCAGACTTTGTACCCACTGTCCCTCATTAATGGCAGCCTAGATGAAGCCAAGACCAGCCTCTCAACATCCAGCTCCGCCATTGGACGGAATCTGACTGCGCACCAGAGCTACGCCATGGTGACTGGTAAGACTCTTAGATGATGACCTTTGACCCATGTCTCTTACCTATCTCTCTCTGACTCTCTTTGACTCTTGCCATCAGCATCTCTTACAGACTGTTGCACAACAGTACCAGTGTCCCGAAGCCACTCCCTCTTATGTTTTGGACATTTCACTTTAAGTTCAACGTTCCACTCATGTTCACCATTCATTTTCATTCTCTCACCCGCCTGCGCACTGGCTGCCGCCACCTCAGAGCCCCTACAGTCCCTGCCGCTCTGTCTAAAACAGGAAATGTCCCCAGAAGTGACCAGCACAAGCCCCTCCCCAAACATGGCAGTGTCCAACCTGGCATTCGTGGAGTTGCAGGCGCTGCAGAAGCCTGTTTCTGTCAGCGGCAGCTGCAACAACTCCAACCATTTCCCCAATGCCTTCAACTCATTCTCCCATCATGCCCCGGTGTACGGGCAGTTCAGCAGTCAGTCTATCATCTCAGGTAATGGAGGCATCCATCTCATTCATGTTCACACTCATAACAATTGTGTTTGCATTTGTGATGCGCAACTTCTTGCAACGAGTAATCTTTAAATATCTTCTTTTGTCTAGAACTATAAAACGCTTGATCACACCAGACAAAGAGAATTAGCAAATACTCACATCCGAAACCAGTTAATCTTTTGGCAATTTTCCTTAAAAATATAACTTAAATGATCAAGAGTTTATTGTAATCTTGTAGCTGTAAAAAAAAGTAACATAACACTATGTTCAATGTTAATGTGTGTGTTTTGGTGTGTGTTTTAAGGGCGTGACATGGTGAGCTCCACCCTGCCTGGCTACCCACCTCACATCCCCTCCCCTGCCCAGTCGGGATACTCCACCTCTGCCATCACCGGCATGGTAGCAGGTAATGAACATTTGTCTTTACTTACAATTAAAAAGTCAAATAATAATTAGATGAAAAATAGAAAGTATTGAATGAGTCAGACAGGTAGACAGAAAGCAAAGGGATGGTGAGGAAGGTAGGAAGAGACGGAGTAAAGAGAAAGAGAGGCAGGGACGGAGGCTTGTAGATTAACAGAAGACGGGCTGAGTCAATGAGTAGTGTTGCTAGGGTGGCTAACTGTGTGCGTGTGTGTGTCCGTGTGTGTGTGTGTGTGTGTGTGTACGAGGGCCCAGGGGGTATACAGGGAACAGGCTGGGGGTTCCACCCTGCTGCCCACACCCCCCACCCAGACACCTCTGACCACACATCGCCATGGGAACCAGGGGGCCCAGGAGGGAGATGCAGGGTGGGCAGAGGGGGTGTAAAGTCTGGGTATGAGCGAAGAGGAGGAGGTCTTTGTGGTGTGTGTGTGTGTGTGTGTGTGTGTGTGTGTGTCTGTCTGTCTGTCTGTCTGCGTGTGTGTCTACGTCAGAATGCCTGCATACAAACAGAGGGAGAGTGTGCGTGTTAAAGAAGTTGATGACTTAAATATGAATTACATACAGACAGAAACTCTGAGTTGAGTGTTTGTGTACATGAGCAGTGCTGGAGTGTGTGTGTGTGTGTGTGTGTGTGTGTGTGTGTGTGTGTGTGTGTGTATATGTGAGTGTATGTGATGTATCCATTGTCAGTGAATGTGGGGATAATACTGACCATGAGGGACAGCTCTTAGGGATCTAAATAGCCATCCCTGGTTAGGTTTTATAGCTAAAATATTTTTTTAGGTTAGTCTATGTCAGCAGCATCTCCAAAACGTGTGTGTGTGTGTGTGTGTGTGTGTGTGTGTGTGTGTGTGTGTGTGTGTGTGTGTGTGTGTGAGACTTTTTTTTATTTGAAGTCTGCCCTCCGAAGCGCGAAATGAGAGGGTCTGATTTATTATTTTTCTGGTGGGCTCGCTGTGAGGAAGCGTTGATACACAATTACTGAGTGAAAGAGGGGAGGTAGGACAGGAGGAGGAGGTGGGGGCCCAGGGATTCATTCCAGCCAACATAATTACCAATTAGATATTAAAAAAGAGAAAAAAAGAAAGAGGAGTGCCAGAGAGGCTAAAGCAGGAAGTGTAGGATGGACGGAGGAGGAGGAGCGATCTGAGGGGCCGAGTGCTGAGGAGAGAGGGCGTAGAGGCTAGCTGCATGCACCACTGGGTCGAGGGATTTTACCCCGAGCCATCCACCTGCACCACAGATTAATGGTTTACAGGCTGCACTAACTGTTGGTGAATTATGAGCTAAGCCCGAGCAGACGCTGGCACACACACAAAAAACACAACTCCATAGAGCTCTCAGGGACAACTTAGCTTTGCCTTTTAAAAACAATCTGTGTTCTATTGATGCGTTTTATCCAGTGTTTGATTAAGGTTTTTTTCTGTCTTGCAGCAGGCACAGATTATTCGGGTCAGACCTACAGCCATTCGCCCTACACCTCCTACAGTGAAGCCTGGAGGTTCACCAACTCGAGCATACTGGGTGAGGAAGGACACACTGAGAGTAGTGACAGTGTGAATGCACCCACATTTCTGTTGTGTGTTTACTGCACTCAGCACATTACCTCTGAAAACATTTATTTTTACTATGAGGAATCATTGTGACCTTTGAAAAAAAAGACAAATTACTAATTTATTTAACTCATAAAAGTCCCCTGAGAATTTAAAGAAACTCACTTCCACCGACTGGGATTCACAAACATTTCATCATGATGAGAATTAAATAAGCGGCGGCAGGACAGAAGAGAGACTCACCAGAAAGCAACGTGCAGACTGCCTCAGTCTCAAATGAAACCATAAGGCCCGTTGCTAACTAGGATTTACTTAAGGCTTATCATTTCAGTTTGTGTAATCTATTTCCTTATTCAACCTTTGTTTAATTAGGAAAGTTCCCTTAAGTTTGGAAACCTCTTTTAAACGTGCAGAAAAAAAGATAACACTAAACAAAAAAAGGCTAAAATAAACAACAAAAGCAGTCATTTTCCAAATTTACAATCAGATACTCATTTTAAATTTCTTAAAGACTATTTCAGATAATAGTACAGCGTTCTTTCACACATCATTACATTTACATGTATTCATTTGGCAGACCCTTTTGTTCAAAGATACATACTAATGAGGTACAATTCAAAAAGAAGTGTCACAACAATCAGTTGTTCCACCAGACGTTGGGGACAGACTGCACATACTGTGTATGTCTTGTAGTCGGAGATAACGATTGCAAGATCAACTTTCCACTTGATGTCATTAGCAGAGATATGGTGATAAAATCCAAAACTGGCTTTCAAAATTATACAAACAAAAATGCAAGTCAAGCTAAAAATGAGATTGTATATCACCCAGTTTTATAGATTGGTGTACATGACCCTCCAAGCTCTTTCTCAGAAGTATAGAGGCATGTCAGCCGAGTTTTTCGGGGGGAATCTCCTCCACTGCATCACCAATCAACCTGGTTAGGAAAGGAAAGTCCTGTATTATCTTTTCAATAATTCCTTAGGAGTCAGGAGAGGGTTTGAGACTCAGGTCAATCTCGCAGGACAAACCAGTCCAAGCAGCTCAGACGTCCAGCGCAACCATCTGCTCTTAAACCTCAGATAAGATAAGATGGATAAAGAAAGTCTGTTCCTCCACCACCATCGCCTCCCACTTCTGAAGGCCTCCATCTGTGTCTCCCCCCACAGGTTCACCCTATTACTACAGCACGGCCTCCCGCACCGCCCCACCGTCTGCAGCCGCCTACGACCACCTTTAGCCCCGAGACTGGAGAACTCTACATCAGCTGACACATTTGATTACGGACCAAGGCATGAAAGTCAAAACTGGATGTGAACTTGAGACTCTGCTGATGAACCAGCCACACGTTGTTGTTGTGTTTACCACACCTACTCGTATGTTATTTATTTGTCATCACTGGTACTGTTGGCCAGGGTAACTTTGACTCATGCACGTTTACACATTGCTAAATCTCGTCTCACGCAGGGCCTGTTTCCAGAGACTCAGCCTGACGTCTCATATCAAGGTGCATATTTTCAGTATAGAATGCTGTTTTGGCCAAAGACTATCTTTCTTCGTACATCTGCAATTTGACACTGATCCAGTGAACACGGATATGCAACTTCTTTTTACTGAACTATGCCTGCTTTTGTTTACAATGCTTTCTGTCCTGTCATCACACATTAATTCCTTTTTCTTGATCTGTGTCTGCTTGCAAATTCATTTGTATGACTTGTTTTCACTGTAAATGCAGATCTTTTCCTGTAGTGAAAATGTACTAAAAGGTGACACGTTAAATCACAATTACAACGAAATGCCCACATATGCCCCTCAGAGACAATTCATGTATTTGTCCAGCAATATGTACATATTGTAAATGAGGAATTACTTATGGGGAAGTGATGCAATTTTACTCAGAGAATGAGTGATGACGGAGGGGGATGATGGTGATTCGGCTACAAAAACCAACAAGGCTTGAAATACATTTGTTTTGCTTCAAATAAATTTAGTTTGTTGTCATGCTGATGTTATGATGTTTGGTAAGAACTGTGACTATTTTTTCTTATACTGTTATTAATATTATTGCAGATGTAAATAAGGAATTTCTAAAGAATTATTTTAATTAAAGCATGACAAATTTACTGCTTTTACTCTTGTCTTGTGTGTTGCATAACTAATACTTTGTACAGGTATATGTTAATACGTGTTTAAATTATAAATAACTCACAGCAAGGCAGCTGAGGCCATTTAGTGTGCTGAAGTTTATTTTAAAGAGCCTTTGATTTTAAATATCTGCTTATATTATCATTATGGTTATTATTTGCAGTAATAGCTGGTACTTACACGTTAAAAGTCAGCTGAAATGTTGCATCTTTTTTTGCACCTCTCAGCATTTTTAAAGGACAAAAGCAACGATCCTGAAAACACGCGCATCTGTTTAATTTCTTTTTTTTTTTTATTTTCTGCATCATGTAGTTTTATTTGCAATTATTTCGCTCCTCTTTGCGGCCTCCTAATTGCGGCGCGTTAACGACGCCACGGTTCGGCGGCGCGGCGGCCCACCTGGTGCCGCCGCGTGGGACGGCGCGAGGATGATGGAGGGAGGCCTGCAGCACGTGACACTGGGTGTTCAGACGCGCGCTCAGACAGTTATCTTTACACATTGCAGATATTGTAACGAGTGTAGTGATATCAGGGGGTAATGCGGTGCATTATCAGATATGAGTTCAGGGTTTTATTTATTTTTTAAATTTAATTTAAATGAATTGTATCTGCATGAACATATAAAAAAAAACTTGCTCAAAACTCTAGCCTACCTAAAAAATATTAAACAGTATTCAGACTGTCAATAACATACTCCTATGTATTAGATTATTAGTAAGCACATTGTTTAATGAATATAGTGTCCATAGCTGCTCCATAGAGCTTACAATCACAACACACAACCTGTGATTAGGCCTACGTTTAAATGGCATTCTAGATATGTGATGTAATAATAACAAATGGACTATAAGGCGATAGCCTAGTAAACTTAAATGTAGACAAAGTTTACTCATATAGCTTAAAATGTACCAATGTTGTACAATCTCTCTCAACATAACAAATGTTAAATATTATTATAAATAGTAATTACCGATATACAGTACGTCTGAACAATATGAAGTCAAACATTTATTTTATTTATAGTTTTGGGTTATATTTTCTTTCTTCTTTTTTGAATTACCCTATTTACTTATTGAGTAGCTATTTTTGACCTTCTAAAACAATCCCACTTTTTTGTTTTTGTACCTTTTTTTAAATTAAAGCCAGAAACGGATTTCTGTCAGTGGAGGAAATGCACTTGAACTTGCTCCAGTTTCCCAAACTTCTTTGTGGTTCATGGCCTAATTCATCATTAAAGAAACCCTCAAACCTAATTACATAACTTTTGAATGAGACAGTATGAAGGGTTTTGTCTGACTTCTGAGACAATCACTTAAAGTCCTCAATATCAGTTCAGTCGGAGCGGTATCTGTCTGCTGATGAAGATCAGTCCTGACGTCTTATTGTTTACAGTATGCGCTTCTCTTTCTCTCTGCCTCCCCTAGCCTCCCCTCTCCTCACATTTCACCGTTTTCCTGACTCACCTCTTTACACCCCTCTCTCTCTCTTTGTATCCCTCTCTTGCAGCCACACTACTGTACACACCCTGTAAACTTTAAACAATAGCTGCACTTCATCCCATTGTTGTCCAAGTGGCCTGGCCTACTCCAGACAGCCCATCTACTGACTGGACACTCATTCTTTTTAGTTCCTTGCTCAGGGATGCAGAAACGCACACACACACACATCCATACACACTCATACATATAGAAAAGCCTTCAAGGCAATGTGCATCACAGGGAGGAGGAAAACCTAGGACTCAATTTCAAATTCCTCAGCGAGCCAGCTAATGGCCGACCAGAGAAATAACAGCAGTTAACGTTAAACATTAACAGTCTCACTAGCAAAAGAGTAAAAAACAAAACATTACAGTGCTACACACAATCCGAAATAGCAGAAATAACTCCTCTCTTTCTCTCTCTGGGCCTATTAGCGAGGAGGTTTCGGGCCACAGTGCTTCTGGTAATGAGCCCGGCAGCACAATACAGGCACCGGGCCGGAACAGCTGAGGGCAGACAAAGCTGGCAGGACGGGGCGACTGGGACTTACTACATTTTAAACAGAGCCATACTAACACTGTGTCCGTGTGTGTGTGTGTGTGTGTGCGTGTGTGTGTGTGTGTGAGATGGAGAAGAAGGCATGTGTCCCATCACCATTATGGGGACAAACTCAAAGACAGAATAGGGGCCCCTGGAGAAATTGCTGCCAAAAAGGCAGCAGTGGAGTGTGTGGCAATCAGTGGCATGACGGGTCGGGGTTGTCCCGCGTCAGTCATCTGGAAAGTTCTCCACTTATCTCTGGGCCTGAGACCCTGGGCCAACCGATTCAGCCCGGCAAATTATGTAGACTGACAGAATTTGTCCGTCCAAATGAGCTGCAGAACCCGCTGTTGTTTTAAAACTGTACTGCTGTACGAGCCCGCCCGGTTTAGGCTTCTTTGTGGCCGTCCAGAAAACCCAGATTGTGTAGGTGAACCCATCACATTGTTGTTAATTGTTTTGGATGAAGGCTGGCTGATCATTCTTAACCCTTTGTTGCCTTTTTGCATTGACCCATCCTCCTTTTCTTTGAATATTGTGCAGCCTTTTCAGAGTGTGAGATTCTTATTCTGTTGTGAAGACTTTGCTAATACCAGCATCTGATGCTCCTTTGGTTTCATGCACTTATAACAAGACTAAATGTGTCCGTCTGCTTTAACCCCCTCCTATCACTCCTATATGACTGTTGGAATTGTGGTAGATGCGTCCGACACTTTTTGCAACTTTCCAAAACCAACAATGTCGCCCACTTTACGCAGTGATTAGCGAGGTGTGCATACACGAGAATTGAAGTTTTCTTTGTTTATTCTCCACACTTCAAACTATGTCTATCACTTTTCCTATGTACACCCATGCATGTACAAAAGCCATAAATGTAAACATATAAGTAGGGCATTCGGTCATAAAAAAAAGCTACGGACAAATGTTTGACCTGATGATGGCACTACTGTAGATGAAAAGTTAAGGGATCAGTTGAAAGTTGTTACAATACATCCTCAAGTGGACATGAATATCTGCACCACGTTTCAGGGCAATCCAAAATAATTTAACCAAACATGATCCAATTTTACAGCTTTCAACCACATGTGACCTTCATTAGCAGAAAATCTTCTGTGTGTTGTTGAAAGCATCGGGGCAACAAATTAGTTTGTGACTTAACCTTTTTTTCTGTTTCCAAGATCAAAAATACTGTAAACCCAAGCTAAACAATCAATAGCTGTCAAGACATTACACTCTAAAGTGTCCATCTTAAGGCAACAGAAGAGAACAAGTGACGACACCAAAGTCTGAGGGACCGACCGACCGACAGACATACCAATTGTTGGTGTAAGAGACATTTTGGCCAGAAGTAAGGCCTCCGAACACCTGAGCGGACTTCAAATGACAACACCTTCCTCAAATTTCAAGAAGCTATCTAATCTCCTCCACCTTTAACCGTAATGCACCTGGAACAAATGTTCCAGTCAAACAGAGCAAAGTGGCCCAACAGAGGATGTTTCTGTGTAGCAGCAGGCGGCGGGAGGAAACACAGGTGCCCTGTTTCCGACCAGCCTATGAAACAACACACAGGCCCCGAAGCCAGGAAGCTGCTATTGACTGGAAGACATCAAGAAAGACGCACCTTTCAAAGCACACACACATTCAACACTATACACACACACATGGAGGTGGATAAAATCAGCCAGGTATCAGGTACTGCCCCGAGGGAGCGGGTTGACCTGTGGAAGCCGGGGGAGTCAAACACACAGCTCATTCAACGTCACACACACATCTCCATAATGCTGTTTTATCCTTGAAATGCACCGTAGGTAAAAGATCATTAATTCGAGAAAGAATAAAATTTAAATATTCATAGATTTGAGTATTGATAAAAGTGATTCCTGTTCGAGTTGACAGATGAAATGAGATAAGATGTGGGAGATTAGTTCACAAACATTCCTGCTCTGTTGCATTAACCTATGGAGTGCCGACCGGTATGTTTGTCCTGCATGTTAAAAGCCACCGAGTCTGTGCCCGAGGAGTGTTGTCAGAGGCAGGAGTGTGTGTGGAAGAGGCGAGGGCAAAAAGAGGTCATGCGTTTAAATGCCCTTAAGCAAGGCACTTGCCTTAACTCTCAATGAGAGGCTCCTTTGCAACAAAAAGCCAGCATTTGTGAAAGGAGCATGAAAGGTCGCCTCTGATGAAATCTAAAGAGTGATTCGTGTTGGGGTCTGATAGGCAAATAAAATAAAAATGTCTGGCCATGAGAGAAGCAATACTAATGAGTGTAGTCCGCGGGGGGGAAAAATGTGTTTTTCTTCAGTGCCTTCCATTTCCTTTAAATCAAGTTAGAGCAATGAAAGAATATCACTTCCCACTAAAGATTGCACTTGTATGGAAACTAAAATATATTGAATGCATTTGTACAAAGGTACAGGAGATGTCTGGTGCAAGTGGACGCTTGGACAGAATAAGCAGGCAGTTATTAGTTAATGTCTCAGTGAAAGAGGAGAATGGAGTCTAAGTGGAAAAACAAAACCCCTGAGAGGACCACAGAGAGGCTTCGAGGGCCCTGGACGGAGAAGTCGCAACAGCAGCAGTCAAGAGCAAAAGGAAGGAGAGGAGAGGACACAGAAAAAAAATTCAAAAGCCAGAGTAGGAGAAACTGAGTGTTGATAACAGATAAAAAAAGTAACAAGTAGAGCGTGCGAGGCGTCAGCAGCAGATGGAGAATGTGCGTCAGGAGGAGCATTGGGGGGCAGAAAAAAAATCCCAGGGATGAATGTGAGTCTTTACAGTACAGTTTGTGTTTGTTGGCAGTGTTTGCAGGTGCTTATATTTACATAGCATTTCAGAGCCATTGTGGATGTTGAGCAATGTTCAAAGCAATGTTGTGTGTGAAGGGGGGGGGGTGGAAGCAGAAAAAAGGGTGACCTTACAAGTCGGGGTCTTTTTTTGGAGCCCATGCTGGACAAGCCCCTAATGATCACAACTTGAGCTCTTGCCTTTTTAATTACCCACCCAGGCCTGACTGAGTCGCACAAAGCTCGAGAATGGAGTGGCGCAGATGGAACAAAAACAGGCCAATTCCTTGGGAAGGATGCCCTCTGAACCCAGTGGCTAATGCAGCCCCTGCTGCTCCAGCCGGTCATTATTGTTGTTGGAGAGGAGAGAGATGGCACTCCAAAACAAGGCCACCACCACCGCTGAAGTCATGGTCCACAGGCCATGTGAGAAGAGGCTTTTGGTCGAGAGCTCCTGTGTGACGCCAGCACACAACCAGCATCTCCAGCACAGATTGTCTCCCCGAACATTATTAAACATTTCAATTTGATCTGAAGAACAAGAGGCACTAATGGCTGCCTCTTGCTGTCGCATTTCGTCACAGGCCTGAGAGCATGTAGGTTAGCCGAGTGGCGTCGCCTTTAAGCGTTGCCTCCCGCCCGCTCTTAAGGTGCTATGACGGCCCCGGGCCCCTGTCAGTCATGTGGTCCATCAGTCACCCTCATCTGCAGAATCTGACTTTATCTTAATGAGCTGTTGTTATTCCTGAGAATGAATGGAGACTTCTTCCATTCATAGGACAATAAGTCCAGCGTTATCACGTTAACTAAGCACCACAGATTATCTGTCAGAACGGATGTCTGTCCAGGAGGGAAAAGTCTTAAATAAATCTGAACAGGGAGCTTTGGCTTTAAAGCAACGTCTGCTTGTCCAGTGCCTTGATCCAATTCGGACACCCAAACAGTCCCTGTCTTTATTGTCTGTGTTCTTCATTGCGTTTCCTATTGTCACATCACATTCCTGTGTGTGTGTGTGTGTGTGTGTGTGTGTAAGTGGGGTCTTAATTCCAGACATCCTGCTCTTATTGTTGGCCGCCCCAGGTTGACTGCTGCTCAACATGTCAGGCTCTAAGTGAACAAAATAGGGCCCGTGCCACTGAGAGCGATTATATACACACACACACACACACACACACACACACACACACTCACACACACTCCCGGGTCTGCTTCATCTTTTGACTTTTCTGTAGTTGAGGTGACAAAATGAGAATAATTCAAATTTAGACAAAAAAGAGAAAGATTTTTCTCAAAGTTTTAAACAGTAAAAGGTTTTGTTATGTAACTTGCTACCAGAACACACACAAACCTGGAAGGTTATAGATGTTACAAAATGGACCCTTTCTAAAAGTCTTCTTTGTTTAACTTTGCTGAAAATTATTGCTGCATTTTTTAGTCTTTCATCTCATCTTTTAGTAAAAGGTAACAATGTTTGTACCAGTATGTGTAGCAAATGACTGAATTAGTAATAAAGTAAATACATTCAAACTGAATGACAAGTCCTCAAACCAAAAGTGTTGACATCCATAAATAGTAACCCATACCGAATGATGAATAGAAGTTACATTTTATTTTTCCCCAAAGAGACCTTTTTTGGGGGGGAAAAAACCCTTCATTTAAAAACAATATACAACAATGGCATCAACATATTATACACAATATTAAAAACTAAAAATAAATGTGCAATTAGGTTTCTTAAAAAAAACAATCTGTCCACCTCCTTTCACTCAGAGTTGTGTTGTACTACAGCACCCTCTAGTGGTTTACATTTTGTAAGTAAAACTAACAAATGAAAGCAAATTTGTACCATGTGGAGTACCACTACAGACGAATGATAACACAAAACTAAATAAATTATGTCCAGACAGTTTGAGTCACTTAACAAATCAGGTTTCCGCGTTCTATCCTGAGAGACATTGAGGGATACCCTGAGGTTTACTTTTGTAAAACTGCACAAGATAAACATGCGGAAAGATCGCCACAGATATGGCTCTTCTGTTTCTCTGCTCCACTGCTCAGTGCTCCCACAAACAAAAAGACTAGAGTCCTGTCAGCTTGCAGCAGAAATGTATAGACCCACGTTTTTAACTGGTCACAAAACACCATTCAGGCCTCTTTAACCCATCGAGGAATGATGGTCCTGCGATAAGTCCGTCTTTCTGAAATGTTGCGTCTGACTTTGATCACGGTCGAAGGAGCCATCTCCAGGTCCAAAGAAGGGCTGGAGTGGGACTTTTTCAGCCCACCTTCATCCTCCTCTTCCTTCCCCACAGAGTCTGCACACACTGCTTTATCAAACAGGTTCAGGTCTGCGATGCTCAACCTACCTGTCTTCTTCACTCTCTTCCAGGCCTCCAGCCCCTCGATGTAGATCTTATAGCGACACATCTGCAGGGTTTGAAGAGACACGGGATCACTAATGGCTCCTTTGATACTCACAATACACACAGTTTCACTCCCAGTGCTTTCGTTACCTCGTGGTGCAGGTACTCCGCTTTAACGCGATGCTCCTCCAGCTCCTTGGCCTTGGCTTTTTTGCCCTCTGGCAGGTTTTGCTGGAGGTAAGACGAGTCTAACTCGAAGGACTTCAGCATTCTTGCATGAGACTGCAGCTGGTGATCCTGCAACGCAAGAAGAGCAGCAAAACAGATAAAAGCTAAAATCCTGCAAATCCATTTTATGCGAATCCTCCTGAGAAACAAATAGAAAGAATTGACAGAAAGTATTATCCCTGTCGTACTCCAGCTGCAGAGGTGCACAAGCGTTCCATTGGGTACTGTAATAACATTTATCTAATTTGCAATAAAACTGCGTTTTGAGAGGATTTCTTTTCTGTCTCCATAGATTATGTGGGAAGGAATCATCCAAACATGTAAAGTGAGACTATCTAACCTTTGAAATAAGAAATGATGCATTCTCTTTTAAAAATAAAAAGTTAAATTCATGAGCTCATTTGGTCTGGTATGACTAGTAGCTTACGGAGGTTATAGCTTTAGTTGCTATAACAGACAATAGTTTTAGCATTTATGATTATCAGGTAAGTGTTAAATGTAGCTAGAGGCCACCGTTCAGCTTAAATTGACATAGACAAGGTTTAATAGGACAAAAGACATTGTTCAAAAATACACATGTGACGTTTAATTGGTTGAAGTTGGATCATGCAACAGGTATTTTGAGACAAAGCATGAGGTACATTCCTTATACAGGTTCGGTAAGAGTTTTATAGCATGATGGACAAGCATTTTGAAGCAGTTCATGCCACGAATCCCTGGCTGTGACACTTGTATGTAAGTAATTGTATTTGTTTTGTTTGTCTTTATCTGTCTGTAGTATGCATGGTGTGTTCTGTCTATAATGTGAACGTGTCTCCCTATCTCTCTATCTCTCTCTCTCTCCCCTGCCAGCCGGTTTGGGGTTGTGTATGGCCTCGGTTTTCCACACACCCGCGCTGATCCAATCACCACAACTGAACTTCAACTTCTCATCAAAAGTAGACTTAAAAAGGACAGCCAGACATCCCGTCCCAGACAAATCGTTTTTAAGTATCGAGTAAGTTTGAATCAAGACCCACACTCAAGAACTCAGGAACCCACCTGAACTCTTCCCCCCTCCCTCACCGGCTTACTCAGTCTGTCTGCACATTTCTTGTCCTTACTGCTTGACACACTCTCCTGGTCCGATAGGCTTACGTGTTTTACTACAGCAAACCTGACAGTTCAAATAAGTGGAGTCTAAACATATATATCAATGAAAGTCACAGTAGAGCTGGGATTTCTAGAATAGACCTGTAACACTATCATATGTAACACTAAGCCAAAACATTTTAAACTGCTGAAAAACCCATTCATACACAAAATGATTTGCAATCATGAATGGGAGAAGTATGAGTGTGTACCAGAGTTTGAGCAGACTGTGAGGAGGGGAGGATCGGTCTGAAGAACCTCCTCTGAGAGCCGACGGCGGCGGGGAACGGGGGCGAGGAGTGAAGAGCCGAAACCAGGTTGATGCGACTGATCCATGAATACATCTCCACTTTTGATCTGAGAGAAAAACAAACAGTGACACTGGCTGCTCGACTCTTTGGCACACGCGCACACGTGTGGGCACGCACACATACACACACACACAAACACACACGCACACACACACTTCTGCGACTTACGAGGCCTGAAAGAGGAAAACCCTCCAGTCAGCCGTCTGCAAACGGAAGACGTGTGGCTTCTTGGTGTAGTCGGCTGCCTGATCGGCCAGAGAATGGTGTACACTCACCACCTCCTCGTTAATTGGCTGATCCCTCCTGTAATCATCCTGACACACACACACAAACACACACACACACAGTACATTATATACACTGTGGTTTGACGACCCCTGCTGTTCACCGGTCTCTTTGACTGTGGAGGATGTCAGTGGAACCTGGAACACCCGAGTGTGCCCAGGATTTTCTAGCCTGGCTGCAGTGTAGCTCAGGTCTCTCTGCCTGTGGCTGGTCGCTGCTGGACCATGTTCTCCCTGGTTTCCCTTTTACTTTGTTAATGTGGTTTAATTTATCGGTAATTTACGCGCACACACACATCATCACTCATGCACACTTAACACTGACAATACTGACAATCACACGCCACACCTTAATAATCCTTTTATTTGGTCTAACTCGGTCTGATCTAATAAAGTACATTTTTCTTAAACTTAATCATGGTGTGTCTCCTCTCTGATGTGGCCTAGAGCCGGGTCATACCATTAGGGACAGAAATATTTAATGCTATTTAGTGCTGTTGGATGATGCTGAAAAACCACAGGTTGAATTACTGACCTTCTGTAAGTAAAGAACCATTCCCCTCAGCACTCCGTAGAAAGTCTTCCAGCCTCTCTTCCCCCACGGAGCTGCCAAACAGAAACATTCATTAGACAGCATAACTATTAAAGTCCGTTATGACGAAGGCCACTTGTTACAAATGAGAACATCATCAGAATGCCAGGAAATTATCCAAAAGCAGCGTTCACCAACAATTACAGAACTGAAGCGGCCTACTGCATTATCAACATGACAGAGAGGTATCTCAACTATAAATTATTAGTTGATATTGTATACAATCTCTTTACAGACAAGCGCGCTGACCCATTGCGTAGTTCTTAATGAGTACTGGTACCAAAAAAATAACATTTTACAGGGTGACGTGGTGTGCTCAGATTCAGTGAAAAATGTAATCTATTTAAAACATTAACATTATTAACAAGAAAATGTTGTCCAGCAAAAAGCTACATTAAATATAAATTTTAAACATTTAAACACATTAATTTAATTAAACCATGTAAAAGGTTAGAGTTTTGCCTCCTAAAGGTTTACTAAAAAAGGCCAAATGAGTATGATATATGCCACTAATTCATTAATTTAACATAGTCAAACTAAATGTTTGCCTTTAAATGAATATTTGGTTAAAATCATGATTGATTAATTATCTTTCATTTCAGACATTATAGCAAAGCCAAACAGAAATCATCAGAAATCCCATCTGACAGAAGATCTCGTGTTGATGTTGATTCTTCTTTTTCAAATGACCTAAATTACGGACTGTGTCTTTAAATCCTGACTATCCTCAAAGGCTAAATAAACTAGACAGATGTTTGTGTGTCACTCACTGCGTTTGCCGTCGATGTCAGCATGCAGCTTTCTCTGGAGGAATCCCTGTTTGACCACAGGGGCCGCTTTGTCATGAGGAACATCCTGGAAGGGGTTGGCACTTGAACGCAGCGGCGCATCTTCTCTTGCGTCTTCGTCCACCAACACAGAGTTCTTCAACTCCTCCTCGTCACTTTAACACGGAGACAGGACAGATTCTTACGGTATGTGTGAGATTGTATATTTGAAGAATGAAGTACAACAGATGATGTTTTATGACAGTATTTATAAAAGTGCACTTACACAGCCCACTCCAGCGGCTCACTCTTTATGGAATTGTAAAGACTCTGTGATGTACATGGAGAGGAAAAAGTTCAATTACTTTCACCAACAGGGATTTGACTTTGGTTTCTGAGAAAGATCTGCGACAGTGATTACCTTTAGGAGATCCTTGCTGAAATTTTCTTCTTCATTCATCCCATTAAGGTTGGACACAAATTTAGACGAGGACATGGCTTTTCCTACGTTCTGTTAAAACACACAAAATGTTTGACTGATTAAATGCCTCACAGAGATCATCTGGTAACACAGTGCCATGTCAGAACAAAACCTATGATGTAAATAGTCATAAATGTTTCCTACCTGTCCATGCAAGTCAGTGTTGAGAAGCATCAAAGCACATGTGAGAGCCAACACGGGCTCTGAGGAAGTAGAAAGAAAAAAGAAAAAAGAGGAAAAATGACACGTTCATCTATCATATGTGAGTGCTTGCTGCTGTATCTTTGAGCAGAGAACAAAGAGTAAACCATGACTGAAGCTCACCTGAAGAGGTAAAGCACTCAGGGTTGCACTGATGGAAGCGGCAGGCAAAATGCTGCAGCACTCGCTCTCTCTCCTGGGTCTCTCCTATCAGTAGCACAACTTTCAAAAAAGATCTGTGAAAAGAGAGAGAGAAACCCCAAGGGGAAAAATAGGAACAGGATTACGAGACATTTTATGAGCGCGTTATGTGAGAGATGATACTGCTTTTAAAAAAAATCCAAGCTCCGCCTTTGTAATTCTCACCTCAAGGCATGATCAAGACTTTCCCCGGTGAAGTCAAAGAGTTTGAGGTATTCCTCCCCGACAGCACGACTGAAGTCATTACTAAACAGACACACAACACATTCTGTGTCAATGTTAGGAACACTTTATTTCTTACAAATGATATAATACGCTCTATATTAATCTATAAACATTTTTTTAGTTCGACAGAAAAAACAAATAAAGTCTTTTTAACTTCATATCTTGACAAAATTTCAGGGATGATTATTATAAATAAATATGTAATTTACCTGTCGCCAGGACAGGATGATGTTTTAGCTAAATCTAAAGTGTTTTAATAACTGTAACCCAATGGCATGTGCAACTAGAGACGCAGTGAAAACTCTGCTTTTCTACCTGGTGTTAGGTGTCTCTTTAAAGGGGTATTCCAGCAATTTTTTGTCAGGCAGCATAGGTAAAGATCCAATGATTCTTTTGTTCCTAGTATGAACCAAACTCCAAACAAAATGCTTTATCCACTTCCCATAATGCAACTCAATAGCATCTTTTGTTGGACTGGTTAATACCAAAGTCTATTAGCCTCTACGCCCCCCCAGTTTGTAACACATACTTTCTGTTGTAAATTTGAAGCCGAGATGCCCCCTGATGACATTGCCAGGGTTGTTTTCTCTGAATTTTAAAAGCTCCTTGGAAGCCACAGAAGAGATAATACAACTGTTTGAACAGGCTAAGCAGCAGCAGAAACGCTTCTGCAGTTCAAAAGAAAGGAAGGTAAAATATGAGTTCGTGAAATGGGCTTACTCTTTGTCTATGTGCTTCACCACGTCCACACGTTGGATTCCGTCCAACTTAAACAGCCGTTCAGCAAGGCGGCAGGCCATCTCTCTGTTCACCTCTTCTCCATTGATAGGAGACACTGCAGTCTCAGGGGGTTCGGTTTGCTCTCCATTTGCAACAACTGTGTTCCTGTATCTATCTTCAGCACCTCCTACTTCTTCACCCCGATGTGACGTCCCAGCTTGTTTGTCCACCTCATTGAACTCGGCCTCTGCTGTCTGCTGTGTGACCTCAGACTCGGGAGACAGATGCTCTGTTATTTCTGACTCGTCTGTCTCTGGTTGCACAAGCTGCTCAGAGAGCGTTGGCTGAGACAAGTCGGTCGTCTGCGGCGTCTGCTCATTTTGCTCGAAAGGCTCCGTCTGTTCTTGCTGCTCCGCCACTCCGGGGTCTTCAGCTTCAACACAAACTGTCTGCTCCGACTGAGTGGAGTCCTCTGGCAGGTCTGCATTTTCAGGTTGAGTTGACTCTTCTGTCACTTCCATCTCTGGTGACTGTTCCAGATGTTGCGACAGTCCTGACTGCTCAGAGTCTTGTATCACCTCTGCTTGGATCTGCTCTGGCTCTTTGGCCATCACAAGCTGCTCTGACTCAGCGTGTTCAGGCTGTACGTCTACGTCCTCTGTGTCCTGAGACGTTGCTTGGTCACTATCTCGTTGCTCAAAACAACTTCTTTCTTCAGTCAGCTCTACTAACTCTAGTAAGTTTTCTATTCTCTCTACATTGTCTGCCGCCTGTATCAACGGTTCTCCGCTGTCGTCCGCAGCCTCTGACTGTTCAGGGTCCACGTTCTGATCTACATCTTCACACATTTCTGGCTCTTCAGTCTGAAATGTGGGATCTTCATATAACCGTTCTACAATCTCTACGTCCTCTCCATTCCCTAAATGTTGCCTTTCCTCCAAAAGCACTGACTGCTGCAGATTAATTACATCATCTGGGTTTACGGTTGGTCCAGTATCGTCAGCTTGTACTGGCTCTGAAGGAAGCTCCCTACAAGGTGTGGATGAAATATGCATTGTAGTTATAATAGCACACAGCATTTACTATTTATACACACTTCCTGTTCCCCTTTATAAGTTAAGTCCATGATACTCACACATCACTCAGACGACAGACAGCTTTTATCTCTTCACTCTCTTCAGCGCAGGACACTTTTATCTGCTCCTCTTCTCCCTCGCCTTCTTCCTCTTTCTCAACACCATTCACTGAAGTTTGCTCTTCCTCTGATTCTCCCTGTCCAGTCGGAAGAACGCTGGGCTCCTCCTGTTCCTCTTCTAGTTTTAGATCTACAAAATTGTCCGCTTCATCTTCTGAGACTTCATTCTCGTCAAGAATATCGATTAAGTCTGTAGTTTCTGGATCTGAGGTTCCTAAGAGTCCCTCCTCTTTGTCTGAGTCCGTCCTCAGTGCACTTTCTGTAAGATTTTTGAAGAAGATGGTGAACATCACAGTTTTGCAGTTAAACCTGAGTATAATGCTAGTAAAACACACAATCATAACACAGACTCGAGAAACAAAGAATCAAGAATTATTTAACTGAGCAACAAATTTAAAAAACATTCCCGTTTGGAAACCACAAGATAGATAAAGACTAAAAAGTGTCTCTCCGAGAAATACGTACCGTTGTTACAGTCTAACAGCTCATGTGTTGGATCTTCCCTTTCCTGTGTCGGCGGCTCTTGCACATCTGCAGCATCACATGGCTGGAAATTGCAACACAGGCCACTGATCATAAGAATGATTTGTGCCAGAGCTTGCGATTGCCAGCTATTTCATGAGTAAGAAGCTGCACTCTGAGCCTCATCCGGCTTACGTTCACTCTATTACTCCCACACTAAGCTCCCACAGTGACCCAAACACTCGTCTCGTCAGAGACTAAAGACTAGGGCTGCACAATTAATTGCAATTGTATCAAAATCGTAATATGGAGGAGTGCAATATCCAAATCATTGGAGGGCGCAATATTTGTTAAAGGCAAAATATGTGCCAAACCATTCTGAATGAAATATTGTGGTGCTGTAGAGATGTCCCGGCCTACAAATCATATCCTATAGACTAAAGGAAAAAAATCTTTGTTTTGTACAAATCCTCCCTAAAATCACACTATGATCCTTTTAATTTCTTTCAATGAATGTTGATAATGAATGGAAATGTGAATAATGATACAAAAATCATTGTTCCCTCCAATATCGTGAATGAAGTTGTCATTTCTGTCATATAATCGCAATTATATATTTTACTGACATTGTGCTTCCCTATTAGAGACTGTGGTGGTGAGAGTCAAGTCACCACCTAGATAGTTTCCTGTGTCAGTTCCTTTTCTATCACAGGAAACTAGAGCCATATATATACACACAGCAAATATACAGATATAGACAAAATTCTAAATAACAGCAACATGACAACATCGCACATTGCCTTGTATCTCCAAACACACAGTACGTACCTCTGAGCTAGTTCCCGTCCACTCAAAAGAGTTCAGAAGCCATGAATCAAACCCATCTTCTTCTTCTTTGCCCTCCCTCGTGTAAACCACAGCATTAATGCCTTGAAATTGGTGAAGTGGCGGGGAAGTGGTGTCTAGACTCGTCACAGCGGCAGAGTCCACCTCACTGGCCGAGCTGCTGTCAGTCATGACTGAAAGCGTCTCTGTAGAGGGATCGGGCATGTCCCACTGCACTGTGGCAAAGGACAGCTTAGGACTTGTACATGTCATGGGGCCAACCGGCCATATTACCTGCTCCCATTGTTCTGCCTCCTCAGGAGTCTCACGTCCCGCCTTTGGGGAGGGATTGAGATGATCTGTATCGTGTTCTTGGTTTATCTGTAGCTCTGTGTCGCCTAGTTCAATGCTCTCCTGCTCTCCATTGATGTACTGGTGGTTGATAGCGGCCCATGAGTCTTGTTGAGGCTGCTGAAGGACTGAATCTATGACATCTGGCAAAGAGGTGCAAAAGTGTTCCTCCTCCATTAGCAGAATGAATCTCTATCAGTTCCGTTGTTGGGGCGTCTGTGGGTTTTAGTAAAAGATGCTGTCTCACTATTGAATGTCCTGCCCTGCCGTATGAATGACGATCGTTTTGTAAGGTCCCATGAATGTGAAATCGTGCAGCATGTTACTGGGGCCATTCAAAGATCTGTGACAAGGGAAAAAAACATTAACATTTCAAAGGTATTCTACTACAACCCTATCTTAAGTGGCATGAAAAATTCTTCCCTTGAATTTTGTGAGCCGTAACGTCAGGTAACAACTAAATTGTTCTGCTAAATGGCTCCTTCATAAAATAAATTTAAAACGTGTTGGGTGGCCTACAGAAGAAACACCTGATTTGTTGAGACAAAACAGCCATTCATAAGACTCTACTATATTTGGTTGTAGTTAGTGGGTTGTCTTGTGGCTCTTTATATGTTTCTATTCATCTGTGAGAAATAGTCAATTTAAAACTACTGAGAACAGCATTTTAAATTACACATGCTCCAAGCAAAAACAAAACTGAAGTGACATAATTTCCGTCCCTGATAGCAAAAAAGTACTCCCCACTCTTACCACTTGTTTGTCAAATCCAATCTGGAGAAGGTTTTTCTGCAGGAGTGCAGTGCAATAGACTTTTAGTGAAATGTCACACTTGTGCTTCCTGACCACAGACACCGAAAACCAGCCCAGCAAGTGAGCAGGAGAGATAGAGAGAAAAAGAGACAGAGGTGAATGGTTTGGATTAAGAAAGAGGCAGAGGGTGGGGTTGGGGGGCTGTTTCTGTTGAACAGTTTAACCGCCTGCGTCCTGTTTTTATCATTTTAGCACCACGCTGCACTCTGGACAAAGGATAAAACCATGAAAGGGTCCAAATTTGAACTGCATGCAACAGCGATATAACTTTAACAACAGATTATCATCTGTGTTTGTACAGTTGATAACAGTTAAAATGTCAAACCTTGTATCCTGTTCTCTTCTTCCTACTTTAATCTTTAATTTGATCTCACTTTTATCTATCTTTCTCTCTTTGTCTTGCTTTTTATTTCTATACTTCTTTGTCTATCTTAATTATTCTGTTCATGTCAAGCAACCAACATCCGGGACAGACCTTGACCACATTTCCTGTGTGGGTGCTCACTTCTCAGTTCCTGTCAGGGTGCAACATTTGCTACAGTCCATACCATGTACAAGAGTTAACAAAGATTAACAAAGAGGAGCCTCCTCCTCTTTAACAAAAACAGTTTGAAACTAATATGCGGAGATACTAAAACATACATTTAAAATGTTAAAGCAGCTGTATTGTCTCTTTTATAGGTTTATAAGTGAGAATCTAAAAAGGTTTATAAACTAAAAGTAGAAATCGTTTGGACCATTCTGATATTGTACAGTAATGATTGCGTTCTCTTGCTCTTTGAGAAAATAGTGTTTCAAGTATCTTTTTGGCAGCACTGTTGAGGATGAAACCTCCATTGAATAGAAAACTAAAATAAGGCTACCTTCAGACAAACATTACTCAAACAACCTCCAGTAAGTGGAGAAGTTGCGTTACAGAGCATGGGAAGTTTATATAACCACACCGCAGGCTTGATAGGATGATAAACAAAATATTAAAGAAGAAGTAGAAATATTTTTTTTAAACGTACCAGAGAGGACCAAATAAAAAAGAAGAACACAGATACACTGTGCTAAGCAAAATTTGTGATGAGTTATGAATGAGTATAAGTAGCATTTGTCTAAAGAGGATAAACACATTACCACCAGTGAACATGGTACAGACCTGAAATGGAACACTATCCAACCTCAAAGGACTTTAAAAAAAATTAAATTTTTTTTAAAATTTAAAAAAAAGAAAAAGATCCTATTAGTAGAAATCTTTTCAACTTTGAAGCATGACTTACCCCATTCAGGCTCCTTAAAGCAACATCATATGATCAACAGGCTTGTGAGGTTTAAACGTCTTGAGAGAGGGAAAGACACGCAGCTTTGTTATACCGGGTTAATACTACTGTCAAAGTGCTGCACCTTCACAGACACATTCACCCACACACACATGCACACAAGCATACAAATAACCCTCAGTTGATTACGTCTGAATCTACTGCGCACAACAAAAGAGCCTCACATCCGCTCTCTTTAAGCCAAGCAGCCTTATAGTCTGTGGTGTCGCATAACGATGCATGCAAGTCCTAGTCTGGACCAGGTCCTCCCATTTCTTCTTCTTCATACTGCCAGTCCATTTGGGATAGATCAAGAACCGATTTCAGTCTCCCTCTGTCCTGTTCCTCTCCCAGCAGGTCTGGCTGTGGCAAAAATGAGAGCAGTGTATACAAAGAGGAGAAAATAAAGGGCACATTGTAATTGGCAGATGACCTAAGCGCTCAGATCACCTTAGATGCCTTTGTCCACGCCCACTACCCTACAGGCATGCAAGCACACACATACAGGTCAGGTAAGGGGAGTGGCTCAGCTTCATTCCTGCAAATGACAGGAGGAATCATGTGCCAGAACCATAAGGTATCTAGATTCAATGTACACAAGTCATTAGCAGCAGTTGAATTAAATGGGCCTCCTACTATTGGTTTACTGGCTTTGTGTCTGGCTGTGGGCAGAAACTCCTGCATATTTCTTTTATAAGACTTTATTTTTCTTTTTTTTTTGGGGCACTTAATTACTTTCACCCACGTCTGCCTTTATGTAACTGATGTTGCGTAACCACGCTAATAATAAAAATAGTTTTAGCATTCCTTTACTGTTGGCAGCGTTAATGTATGCTTTTCATAATTAGCTATCAATGCTCACATGATTTTTTAGCAGTTGCAAAATCATTTTTAGCTTTACTATTAGTAGCATTCATCACGGTTATCAGCATTTTTAGCCAACTAATTAGTATTTTCATTTAAAATGTTAGCACTCCTCTTACTTACTGTGTTGCAGTTAGCTAGCGTTAAGTTGACGTTAACGCATACTAACCTTGCTAAGTAAGCATTGTAATCAGTGTCATTAGCATGATAAGAATTCAGATTACCGTTGATAGAATATTAGCATTACCTAGCATTTATGTGAGCATCCTTGCAGCTGTAGTGAGTTAGTTGCTATCTAGTGGCTGTAGTAGCTGATTTAGTAGAAGTGGTGGTACTAGTAGTATAGCTAAGTAGTAACGTTAGAGTCCTAGTAGTGCTGCCATAGTTTTGCATTTCTTTTTTTACCGTTGTTATTTGTGTAAACGTTAGCTTGGGCCCGTGCTAATCTAACGACTCCCCTCCACAGCAGCAGGGGCGCTGCAGACTTGTAGCTAAGCAAAACTAAACCAGCTTCTCCTCGCCGTCACTTTCATGCGACTGTCTCCTGCTTTTGTTTCTTCCGCACACGGCAGCAGAGAGTCACACAACCACACGCCCACTTTTTTCCAAATACTTTCAACCGTGTACAAACCATCTGGCGAGTTGTCCACAGCTGCAATCGCGCGGTCTAACATGGCCCAGTCGAGTGATCTGAAACTCTTCCTGGAGTCTTCTCTGAATGAGATATTTAAAGCCACAGTAAGCGACATCCTGGACTCGGTGGACCGGACCTTGTCTGAGTACCAGGGCACAATACACAGGATCGAATCTGAGAACGAGGGCCTGAAGCGGCTGCTGTTTGCACAGAAAAGTACCGCGTGTGCTGCAAAAGGTATGGCCGTCTACACTCCGTATACGGGTGTCTGCGTGACGACAGTGGACACTGTAGCTTCATGCAGCCGCTGGTCTTTTGTTCGAGCATCACCTGCATTGTCAGCAAATGGTGCCAGTGTATGTGTACAGAAGACCGGAAGCAAACGTACAGCAGGTTGAACTACATCAAAAATAAGCCTGTGCAAAGGTTAATGAGGTATACACTAGGCCCTGGTTTCAGTCATCCTGTACAGTACAGTACTAATGACACTGGAGTATATTACTGTCACTTTATCCTGCCCATACGGATGGTAGATTAAGTTAACACAGACAATTCTACAATACACGATACACAGTACACATATCTGTGTACCTGAAGATGTATATATGTAAAATATTTTTCAAAATACAGGAGTCAATCACTTCTTTTTTTTTAAGAAATATGATCCTTAATAACAGCTACTGCAACTAAGTGTGTGTCTGTGTTTTGTGTTAGTCAGTCAGTCCGTCCATCCATCACAGTGTTGGACATCAATAAAAACATCAACACCACTGCAGTAGTATTACTACAGTTGTTATTTTAAGAACGTTCCAGACATTGTGATATCCCCTTGTATGACATGCATTCATCATGTTTAGTTCAGCCTTAATAATACTCATTTTGTGTTGCTGTGGTGCCGTTTATGCATCCTCTGGGTAAAGCTAGGCTAATCAAATGGCTGTGCAATGCAAAGGGGGTCGCTCACTGAGAGAAGCCCCAGTTGCCCTCAGCTCTATGGAGCATTTTAGTGCCTTTCAGCTCATTGTTGTTTTTTTCTGGCCTGCAAGTTCACTTAGTTCCACCTTGTCTCCCATTACAACTGGCAGCTTTTTTAGCAAAAAACAAAACTCTGATAAACCCACTGTACACAACCTGTCCAACACCAAATGACAGAGTTAGCAGCTGTCTTGTAAACATAGTGGAACATTAAGAGCAGCTTAAAGAGCCTGATAATTTCCTCAGGAAGTTAGTACAGACAAAAAACAGAGACTTTATTGTACTACTGTTAGCTAATTACTAAGTATGACTCTAAATTACAGTCTGTACTAGATTCTTCAGTATTGAAGCTTTAATTTGATTTATTTTTACAGATATTCGGGAACAAGATGCCACTGAAAAGTTGTCCACTTTAGAATGGAACAGTCATCTCGTCAGCTCCACCCAGGGCACATTTAAGATGTCCATATGCAGCAGTGACAAGAAGAGCTTTAGGAGGAAGAAGAAAGACAAGATTAGGGATAGCATATCCCCTTCCTCCTTTTTACTGCAGACTGATCATATGGTAGAAAAACCATGTATGAACACAGCAGAGGTAGGTGTGCCCACCCCGAACTTGATATCTGTAAAAACAGAGCCTGGCCTGGATGAAAGCGGTGCTATTGACCTCTCCCAGCCTTCATCCCTTCTCAATCTGACAACGAGGCCAATAAAAAATGAGAGCACGGAGGTCAGTTGTGACAGTCATGATGCATATGCACCGCGGCCGCCATCTTCGGGCCTCGATCAAGAATCCAGAGGCAGTGACAGTGAAGTCAAAGTCACCATTGTTTCTGACACTTACATGCAGGACGGACAGTTCCTTAAGACAGAGGAAGAGGAGCAGAATGGCGTGTTGCAGTATGGTGACGATAACATTTTCTCTAAGCCAGAGTTGGACCATGCAATAACATATTACCCTGAATCAGAAATAGGTCCTGAGGCGGGGAGCAGACAGGTTGTGGAGCCAGAAGTAATAGTGCCGGAGAAAAACGCAGCTGTTCCGCCAGATGGGTTGTTGGAGATCCGTGACAACTTTTTGCGCTGTCCCACCTGTCCCAAAACATTTAGTCGAGCAGCCTCGCTCAACATCCACATCAAGACACACAGCGCTGAAAAGGCGCACAGCTGCAGCTACTGTGGAAAACGCTTTGGCCGGGCTGATCTCCTCAAATCCCACAAGCGTACCCACACAGGAGAAAGACCCTATAGTTGCAACGTCTGCAGTAAAACATACGCACATCCCAGTCAGCTCAGGATACACAAACGCGTCCACACTGGGGAGAAGCCGTATTCCTGCTTGCACTGTGGGAAGCGCTTCAACGAGCACAACCAGCTCAAGGTCCACTTGCGGACACATACGGGGGAGAGGCCTTACAGCTGCCAGGAGTGCAGCAAAACCTTCAGCAATGCAGGCAACCTGCGTATACACGAGAGGATCCACACCGGCGAGAAGCCCTACTGCTGCGCTCAGTGTGGGAAAAGGTTCAACGGCTTGGGGGACCTCAAAACACACTACAGGATTCACACTGGAGAGAGGCCCTACAGCTGTGAGCTGTGTAAGAAGACCTTCAGCCAGGCGGGCCACCTCACCATACACATGCGGATGCACACGGGAGAAAGGCCGTACAGCTGCAACGAGTGCGGCAAGAAGTTCACGGTGGCCAGCAGCCTGAAACTACACCAGAGGACTCACACCGGAGAGAAGGAGTACAGCTGCTCGTACTGCAGCAAGAGCTTCAGCAGGTCGGGTCACCTGAAAAGACACGAACTGGTCCACACCAAAGAGAAGGTCTTCCTCTGCAGCCAGTGTGGAAAGACCTACACTGACCAGTCCTCCCTTAAAAAGCACCTGAAGATGCACGCGGCCAAGGAGCAGAAGGCTCAGAGAGAGGGAAGCACCAGCGAGCCGGAAACAAACTGCCCTTCAGCTTCGGAGAC
Source organism: Etheostoma cragini (assembly GCF_013103735.1). NCBI lineage: Eukaryota > Metazoa > Chordata > Actinopteri > Perciformes > Percidae > Etheostoma > Etheostoma cragini. The sequence goes on from NC_048422.1 coordinate 15,030,121, forward strand.
GCTTTCAGAAATTAGAACCAAAGTCTTAGAAGATTAGTAATATAAGATCTGACATTGAGTGCTGTTTTTGATTTTACAAAACAAGCTTAAATCAAGATCAACAAACTAGCTTTTACAGAATCACATCTAATAGCCTACACAAGCAGGTATTATAGCTATAACTGAGTATTTAAACGCTTTGTCTGTTAATCAAATTGGACTTCCCAGATATTATTTTATCATTTATTTGATAACTTAATGAGACGCCACCCACAATGCAGCCCCCTAGGCTGTTTTAATGCAGGGCTGCTGTTGTGTGCTCTGGTTAAAAGCTTTAAAAAAGCTGTTAAGCAGAGCCTGAGTTTATATTATTATTGTCTTAACTGCTGTTCCTGAGTTCAAAACTGTATGTGTGTCGTGGTACAGTGCAATACACTGTTGTCTAGTCTTTGCTGTGATTTAGTAGGTCCGTGTCTGATTAATGCTTTTTAATCTTGATTGATAAACTCTGATATTTCTCTTGTCTTCTTTCTCACCGCACAATGTAAAGGGGCAGATAATGGGATCCCAAAAGAACAGTTGTTCTTTTAAACACGATGTATGTTACCAAAATGTTGGTATTTTTGAAATTGCTTTAATGAAAAAGTTCAATGCAGTGTCTGTCAGATTGTCTGGAGGATTTTAACCGACCTGCTAAAGCAAGACACTGAAATCCAGGTTCAGGTTTCTCATCTGTTGTTCTGACTTTTGACCACCCTGAAAGTCAAATTTCCCCACAGGGGGTCAATATAACAAAAATAAAATAAAAACATCATAAGTGTTTTAGAATTAGGATGTTATATGATGCTCATGTATACATGTTGTAGTAGCCAGAGGGTTAGAAATGTTAAGGTGAAGATCATTAATATACTGCTGTATATAGCTTTAACTATACAGTCGGCAATCCAGTAAACTGACACAAATGTATTTGTCTAGTAATGTTACTGAAAATATTGTTCCCACAAATAATCCGTCTCAATTGACTGGCTTTCAATAGTAGCCTAAATAATTGTATTGCTGATCTCAGAGAATGTGGAGCTTCTAGAAGATCCATTTTAGGTTGTTCACTGTTAGAAATGTGTCTCTTACCACATACTATGTACAACTAACACACAGTAGTAGTAAATGTCTTGTTTATGATTAAAGGGCTACTGTTTTTTGTGGCAACTGGTCGGTATACCTGCACAGCAATGTATATTCAAATGAGTGTTTGCTACTAGGGCTTTATTGTGACCTACTTTTGTGTGGTTTGTGTCTAAATTAAAGAGAAAAGTTAACCAAAAGCTTTTTGTATGTCTTCGTTACGTAGGGATTTCTGGTGTGTGCATGCTGTTGTGGAGCAGTGTTGCACATTTCTGTTTGTTGTGCTAATAAATTGTAATGATAATTTTGTTACAAGTGCCTACCATCCTTCCTTAAGTTATTTTACATCAATGGTTTCTCTCAGGTTTATAGGGTCATAACTAGGGTTGGGTACCTTTTGCATCTAAACCAATACTAGTCCCCATATATAACGGTACCCAACGGTACATTTTTCAGTACTTTCCAGTAAAAAGTTAAACTAAAGAAAATTGATCTTAACACACATGGGCACAAATGTTTAGTTTATCACAATAAAGCACGCTTTAAGGCTATCAAATGTTTTAGCCCTGTTATTGCTGTGATTTTACTAGTAAAATAGTGATATTTGAAAAATGAGGATGTCCTATGTGAAAATTACTTTACATGCATTATGAAACAGATGTAAGACCAGTTGACTGAGAGTGGAAGTGAGATTTTCCAGTACAATGGAAATGGATGTAATGTCAAATGTGGTGCTCAAAACATTGAAAAATGTCTACTTTCCTGGTTGAAATGTCCACAAAAGGTACCTCTGGACCACAGCTGTTTTCGTAGGGACTATTATTTGGGACATTATACCTGGAAAGACATGTTGCAAGTAGTCTTGTAGTTTGTTTTTGTGTCAAATTTGAACATTTACGTAGCGCAAACACAAATTACCTGCGTTGTATTCAGGTGGGAGAGATTTGGCATCTCTTAGGGCTCCAACAATTATTTTCATTATCAATTTATTGTGTATTTTCCAATCAATTAGCCAACTCAATCAGAAAAAGCCCATCACAATTTCTCAGACACCAAAGTGACATCCCAAATATTTACTTACATGTAAAACAAGAAAAGATTGTCCTCACATTTAAAACTCTGGAACTTGCATTTATGTGGGAATTTTAGTTGTAAAAAAATGTAAATGATTTATCCCAATGATTAAAATGTTCAATGATTATTGTTTTCGGCAATAGTTATTTCAGCTCTCGTTCATCTCTTAACCTAGACAAATACATCCCAAACTATCTGCGTGAATACATTATACCACCTAAGGTAACTGAGAAATTATTTTGTTTTTTGGTTAAAAATACAGAAAACCTCAACATTTCAGGAAATATGCTAATTATGTTATCTGTCCCAGAGAATTAATGAGAAATCTATAAGTCTAAACAATATGCTATTTATTAATTTTGCCTTAGAACAGACAAGAACCTAATCTTTGGAGTCATCCTTTCAGCACCCAGACTACACAAGTTGGGAACCACTGGAAAATGCATCTTTTTAATAATCAGCATTTTCAACATAGGACCAAGCAAGAACATATTTTATTCTACTACACAAAAGAACATTCATATGTCATATTCAACATGTATCCCATATTCAACATGTATCCCTATATTCAACATGTAACCCTGATTTGGGTGCTGCCACACTGGCAGCAGTTGAGCTTCTCCTTGGACAGGTAGAGCATCGGCTGAATGCTGCTGCTAAAGTCCATCAAGCCGAATGCGACATAGTGAATGTAGCAACGAAACACTTCAGGAGAGAAGTATTCCTGGAAGGGCAACAGTGCGACAGGTGGGAAGTAGTTGAACACTATGATGGCCAGGATGATGAGAACCATCTTGAAGGCTCTCTTCTTCAAGGGATGCATCTCGTCTCTACCAGGCCCAGACTGCCTCAGCACCCAGAGAATCGTAATGTTGCATAATACCATGAAGGCGAACGCCGCGAGGATCATCGCTGTAAAGACCTTCTCAAAGTTGACAATGTTGCCCACACATTTAGCAGCGGCATAGGCAAGAGTGGTCAGCCAGACTAGGATGGCCAAGACTGCTCTGTGGTGACGGTCCTTGAGATTGGTGAAGGTGATGGGGTGGACCACAGCCATATAACGGTCCAGGCAGATGCAGGAAAGGAAGAGAGGCGAGGAGTCTTTGAGGCCGTAGAAGAAGCGCAGGACGTACCACGTGTTGCTGCTGGTGAGGAAAACTATGTTGGCCAGCTCAAGTGGAGGGGTGAGACAGAAGAGTATGTCTAAAATCGCCAGATGAAGGATGAAGATATCTGAGGTGGAGGAGTCCCTCTTGTTCTTGTGGATGAGCCAGAGCACCATGAGGTTGGCCGGGATGCCCAGGAACATGTTGATGAACTGCAGGCCCAGGTACCAAATGATAACAGCAGGCATGTCTTTACAAATGTCATACACTGTCTTCTCACCGGCTGTGGAGTTGAGGGGTCTTAGAGAGATGTAGAGGAAGGAGGAGTTGATAAAAAGCTCCATGACAGCAGGATCAGAAGACACCAGCCGGAGGAACAAAGATCTTTAGACAAACACATGACATGTTCAGTTGTTAGATACTGTATAGTATTATATCGACCCGGTGAAATGTCAGTTAGCTATTAGAGGAAGGTTAATATAGGCTGTTTATCAAACATGCAAATATTGTTGCACTGCTGCTTTTGTAACTCACTGTGCATGTTATGTTTAACACCCCAATGTCTGCAATGTATTTTTAAAATGCGACTGCAAAGTGACGGTTTCTAAACTAGGCTCTTGAAGTAGAGTGAAATAAACGTGTTCTACATGTTTGATTATCATAGCTAATACACTGTGCATTCATACATTGCCCATCCAAATTCAAGTGAAATCCTGTAAAGAAGCACCAGTCATTGAATATCGTCACATACACCGTTATTATAGAGGAACTTTTATCACAAAAGTGAACTGTATGGACCTTTGATGATGATGATGATATACTTAATTTCCCCAAAGGGAAACTTTTTTTGGACTACGTCTGTTTTGCAACTTTACATAGATAACGCACAATACAGAAAATAATGATGTGATGAACTGTGGTTCCACAGTAAAAATTCAAGGTCCAGCTTTTGCGGAGAATGAACTGTGACTTGCTAAACAGGGTCTTATTACAAATACCAACATGTTTAAAAAATATATACTTCCCCTAATTACCTAAAAAAAAAACTCAATACGCGTACTGAACAAAAATATCAATGATATCAAAGACCACAGTACAACAATACAAAAAAATAAGTCCATGCATGCTCTTTTGCGTGCGTTCATTTATATAGAAAAATGCAAATTTTTTTCAGCCAATGCACTGATCACAAAGAGAGAAAGCAAACATATGACACTGTGGTACCAAACTATATTTCAGTCTATATCAAGAGCTTTATTTTCTTTTAGAACAAAAGTTTAAACAATAAGAAAACAATGGCTTTCACTCAGTACACATATTACTGGAACTTGAAAAACAAACCACCCACCAAGTGGAAATTTCTTTTGGTTCTATGCAGCTTTGTACAGTAAGTGAAGCCTCTTACCTTGAATTGGTGCTTGTCTGTCTACTGACCTTCCCCTCTGCCCTGAGCTGTCTCTGTCACACTGTCACACTCTGACTGTGCAGACACCAGTTCCTTTCTTCACCCACATTTGTCGAAAGTTGATTTATAAAAGGGTTCACAGAATTGTTTGCATGTCTTCGTACACGTTTACACCATGTAAACATGCAGCCCGTTTTCCTGACTCTCTATCTGATCTGTATTTGGTGACATGTAAATGTGCGTCCGGACTACAAAGACGGCCTTGTCACGGGCAGAATCTATTAAAGTCTGCCATATGTTGCCGTTGTAAGAGACACGGCTACACGACTGAAGAACATTCCCAATGCACGAGACCTTTATGTAAAATTGCAGAATTTGAATTTAGAGGTCAGGAGTTACCATTCTGTGCTAAAATGACACTCACCTGTTCAACAGGATAGTGCAGCACCTTCCTAAAGTGACTGATGTCCCCTCTCGCCACCAAATCCTTGTGTGACTCCTGTGTACATCTGCCCCAGTGTGATCAAATCCTGAGCCCTCACCTCAAAATGAATGGAACACGTCTTTTGGAAAATGACCCAACACTTCAGGGATCCTGATCCTCCAATCACAGCGTCGAGACAAGGGTGTGGAAGCTGAGGCTCTCCCCCTGGATGCGACAATGTCTTCTTTGGCCCCATGTACATCCATCACACTTTTCAAATTAAGAAATACAATAATTATAAAACAAGGATGATGATAAATGACACTTGTAGAAAATGAGTTTGGGATGGGGGAAAAGCAGGGAATTATAATCTAGGTATGTGAGAAAGACATGTTGTGGCAAGGCATCATCCATTCACACCGATTGGCAATGATGCAACAAACCAATGGTGCCTGACGGAAAATCGGCAGTAAACAACTGATGCAACCGTTCAGAATATCACTTCTGATTCAATTCAGTGTAACGATGTGTAATATGTTACGTAAGGGCTGACATGTTTGGGTGTCCATTGGCGGGTTTGTGCTGCACCCAACATGCAGAACAGGGTGTGTGCAGCATCTCCATTGAGGACTACCGATCAGATCACGCCACAAATCACCCTAACAGCGTGTATTTAGTTGTGTTTTTCTCAGTCTTAGCTTGTTCATTGCATCTAAAGTGTTGTTTTTGAGGCTTTTTTAATGACATGGTGAACACGTTGACCTTTTACTCCTACTACTGTGTTAGACAGTAAAAAGCAGAGATGAGCGAAGTACTCGATACTCAATAGACATTACCTATACCTACACATATAAAATACATAATTTTACTTAAGTAAGTATTAGCCTAAAAATATACTTAGCAAAACTACTCATTTTGCAGAATGGCTCATTTCACAGTAACGTAACATACCTGTGTAATGGTATTATAATTATTGATGCATTGATATGTACATCACTTTGATGTTTCGGCTGGATGAAGCGGGGCTAATTTTGTTTTTTTGCATACAGTATATGTATTTTATTACCCTTCTGAATAATATCATGATTTACGTCTTAAATATATTTTATATTCTTTATCTGAATCTGGAAAGTAACTACAGATCCTTTCTTCTTCAGTGTACTGCAGGTTGTGTTGCAGTGTGTTGTTCCATGTGTGTTTCAAGCTATTTAAACAGCTTAAAGAACCAACTGATGAAAGTCGACCCAGGTTTGTTTACCTTTGTCTATCTGTTTGCATTGGTGTCAGGTTCACAGAGGCTGTGTCTCCCTCCTATAAGGTAGAAGATTGTCACAGGTCTGTTAAATTCTGCATCAGGCGGAAACACACACACACGCGAGCACCCACACTAACACACACACACGCACAGCAGCAGCAGCACACATCAGCTTTTGCTCAAAAGGCTAATTTCAGAGATCAATGCAGCTTCTGGACGTTGAAATTTCAAATGACTTAATATTTAATATACAGCTAAACAAAATGAACAGTACTTTTACCGTGTATAGAGCCAGCATATATTTACATGTAAATGGGTCAATTCTGGGTTTACTTCTACCAAACCGGAATGGTGATTATGAAATAGTGGGAAGACAAAGCAATACAGCCATTGATTTTTTTTTAATTTTGTTTCCGTTGACTTTGAATGACGTGTATTTACGATGATGACTCTGGTGGGTTTGGGGATGGTGATTTCGGGGCTGTTTTATGCTAAACAAAAAACTTACTCTTCAACAGAAAGGTCTATCTCTTTCCATAATGTTGTCTATATATAATAATCTGAGCCTGTCAGTGGCAAAAACAGCAGTGCGGTTAGTGTGTTCAGTAGACGCAAACCGATAGTGTACATTTTACATTGTAGCTTGGTTCGTGATTGCTGGTTACAGATTTCTTACTCAATACTGGACCACAGAAATTAGCCCATGTTTAACAAGGCAGCCTCATTTGCATGACTAAAATACAGAAAACATTTAATACCAAAAATTTTTGTTATCTTAATGTAAATAATAAATACCTGTTAGTTAAATCCTTTTCCCTATTAACCTGTAGGGTCTAACCTTAACATCGGATGCAATGCCATTTTTATATTTTTCAATACTTTCCACCACTTATTAGGACTTTGTATATGTTATAGGGGAGACTTTCATGAGACTAGATTAATTGAAAAAGTTTCCGTTCCTTCAATTTGAGTGGGGTCAAGTTCATGATGCCTGAGCCTGTCAGTGGCAAAAACCGCATTGTAGTTCGTGGCTGCTGGTTACAGCTTTCTTTCTCAATACTGGACAACAGACTTCAAAAGATTAAAATTAAAAAAATTGGTTCACATTAGTCACTTAGACACCAGTTCATGGGAAAACAGGGTCCAAGTCCAAAAATACTGAAACACTGTTAGGCAAATTACCAAATAGTTACAGAAAACTTGTAATACCAAACAATATTGTCTTATTGTAGGTAATCAATCAGTGAAGTTTCAAGGAGCTACCTGTTGATACCTTGTACTAGATTGATTGAAAGAGTTTCTGTTTGCAATTTGTGTGGGGTCAAGTTGCATAATGCCTGTACTAACAATACACAGAGCAAATTCATAAAACAATAATTTAGCATTAACAAGCTTCAACATTCAATCCATAAAATAAAAGTAATTTAACTAATAATAGGGAATACAAAGCTGCAAAAACATTTGAGGAGGTAAATATGTTGCTAGTGCAATTAAAAACAGAATCAGCATTTTGCAAATGTTTTTTTTTTTTTCCTTATTATGAGGTCTGATTTGGTTTTTAAATAAGTCACGTTACATGCTAAAATGAAAAAACGGCAACCAACATGCCTTAGTTAGAAGGATACGGTATACAACAAGGGTTTATTTTTGAAAAAGCATTGTTTTAGGATAAATATATATATTATTTGTGACCAAGTAGTTTCTTGAGTTTACAGCTGCACCCACCCATGATTCACTGCACCCACTGTGCAGGTCTCCAGTTAATCCTCATTAAAACTGAGGATAGCTAATCACATTCAAGGGTGAAGTGGAAATGTGGTGCATGAATTACATCAGATCATTCTCACGATCTAGGGACATTTTCTTGATTCGTGACCAGAAATCTCATGAGCGAACAAATCAGAACAGACCACCCTGGAGATTTAGAGATTTTCTTATGGAAAGTTGAGTTTTTCTTTGTTTTAAACAACTCTTTAACTGAAATATAAATGGGACAAAGTGTGTATGAAATTGCAATTGGCGTTCCATGCAAATCAAACCGTGAAAACAGAAACCACTGGGTGGTTAGTGTTGCTCAGTTATGATCTACTTTAATGTTGGCAATGGAGAGATCGGATTCAACATCATTGTCATTTACTGCATCTGTACAAAGGCTTGAATACACATACAAATTTAGAATAAATTGTGCAATTGTTGAAAGGTTGTCTTGTGATCATTTCTGTAATCTACATTTGATATTTATTATGCATTGCTTTGGTTTACAATGTTTTGAAATCCATCATTTAAACTTAGAAGATATAAGTGTTGATACTACTATATTGCAACATTGTAAATATGATAAAAACACACAATGCAAGAAACCACGGAATCTAGCCAGCAGTGTTTGGTCGTATTTATTATTTTACATTTTCTCTGAAGTTTTGATAGAAAGCTGAAGGAAAAGAGTTTCACTCACACATAATGTAGTTTAGGCAGCAAGAAAAATATAACTAAACAAGTGGGAAACCGACATAAACATTATGCTATGTGCAGACATCCCAGCAGTACCATACAGATCCATTATAAAATTACAATGATTTGAATTCTACCACCACCCACTAACTAATATTTATTTTGTAAACTTTGTGGATGGCTAAGTTTTTTTTTTTTTTTTACAGTTTTAGTCTAAAGCCAACCGTTTCATGGCTGATCCTGGTAAAGAGGGACGCTTACGAGGACTAAATGGGTTTTTACATCTGTGCAAATCTCCAGGTTTCAAACTAAATCTCTTCATAAGATAAATATTTTGGGGCTGAAAATATGACCCATGCAAAGAATCCACTGTAAAGACATACAGCGCTAGATAGCCAAAGTGATTTTCTTTTGTTTTGATTTCCCAACCAAGGAGCTCGGTCTCCGGCACATTCACCATCTGCCATGTTTATCTTCCTCAGCTCTCTTCTACGTGCAAACTTCCAAACTTCTCAAGTCTCTCTGCCTCTACATCTCGACGGCTTGTAGGCTGTCCTCCCATCTCTCTTTTTTGCAATCTTAACAAAAAAAATCTCAAAATTCATAAAAGGTCCTTACATTAATAAACATGCTACCATAATATAAAATTGTTCTTTTCTGTAATTCCTATCTTTCAGTGTTTGAAATGAAACACTCTAAAACCCAGAAAGCCAACGTCAGGTAAACATATTATATTTAAAGGAAGGTAATACTAAAAGACATGGGCAAAGTGTAGCTTAATATTATTTAGATCAAAGTACCAAACTAAGAAAAATGTAATTGATAGGTCACAGCGAGCAGATGCAGCCGGTCCATCCATCCATCTTTGTCTGCTTATCCGGTATCGGGTCGCGGGGGCAGCAGCTCCAGCAGCTGGTGATTTGTTTATTATATTAAACTGTAAGAATATGGCATTTTATTCCAACAGAAACCATCCCCCCCCCACTAAGCTAAAGTTCATTTTCTTTTATGTTGCCTCCGGAGCAACAGAAGTAAAAAAAAAAAAAAAAAAAAAAGTCTTTTGGGAGTGGGAGCAGAGATCTTGCATTTGCTGTGATCCTGCAGTGATGGGATCTCATGAGACCCGACTGGTTTCTTGATAGCCATCCAGCCTTCTCAGCTCAGGTGGAGTGTTTATGCAGGACACCTTAAAGGCGGCAAGTAAAAGTCTCTCTCAGGTCGAGTAATTCGGGTCAGGTTTTCACACGAGTAGTCACATCTAGGTAGTGCATGGTTTGGGGTGGAGTGAAGTGGAGAAGCTACATGCTGCAGTCATGGGTGAGGGGTTGTCATGGCTGAAAGGTGCGTCACTGCTACTGCAAGTGTGGGTAAACAACAGTCAGCTTACAGTCTTGTAAACGTTTTGCTCCAGACGAGCATCACCATGATTCCATGCTGAATCATGGTGCCAACATGCTATGCTGTTGGTTAGAGTGTAACTTTTTTGTTAGATGAAAGTGGAGTCCATGGTGCTGGTGTCTTGTGCACTGTGGGCTCGAGCCTCAAAAAGCTGTTTTATCAATGCTGACTTCTCCTGCTCCAGCTGCGCGATCCGCTCGCTCCTCTCCGTCACCTCCTAAATGAAAAGAAGGAAAATAAATAAAGTGAGGGACTGAAAACAACCGCAATGACTCGTAACTATTAGTGAATCCTGTCTACTGGCAGGGTTTCGACTGTGTCTAACCTGTGTGAGAAGTCGGTTCTGGTCCTTCAGTCTCTGGATGGCTTGTGGAGGGGCTGGACCCGGAGGCTTGGGATTAGCTGCTGTCTGAGCAGCGCTGGAAGGAAATGACTGCTGAGAAACAAAGAGGAACCAGTGTTAAACGTAAAGTGTCAGGATTTACATGTCTAGTACAACCAGCTTCCAAGAACCTGGTGCAGACCGGAATTTCACAAAAGAATATTTAAAGTTTTAATATGTTCAGTGTTCAGCTTCGAGTCACACAAATTTCCCAATAACAAAAGTTATGGCGTTAGCAATGTCAGCAGTTTTACATTGTTTTTAAATCCATGTTAGCAGCTCCTAGGCTATTATTAGGCACTGTGGTGCTTTGAGGTAAATGCTAGCGTTAGCATATTAACATGCTCATACTGACGGTGTAAGCATGCTAATGTATACTATGTCTTATTCTTAGGTTAACGTGTTGGTATGCTAACATGTGCTAATTAGCATGAAACACAAAGTACAGCTGAGGCTGATGGTAATGTCATGAGTTATTTATTTATTTTAAAATAATTTTTGGGCATTTTTAGGCCTTTATTTGACAGGACAGCTGAAGCCATGAAAGGTGAGAGAGAGGAGGAATGACATGCAGCAAAGGGCCGCAGAGCTGAGTCGAACCTGGGCCCGCTGTGTCAAGGAGTAAACCTCCGCACATGGGCTCCTGCTTCACCATCTGGGCACCCGAATGTCATTAGTTATGATGAAGGTATAAAAGTATTGAAAAAAATTGATATTTTGACCTAGTGATGGCTCTAGATGAAAAGTCAGGAGATCACCAACGTTTTTACAATTAATCCTGAGGGGGACATGAATGTCTCATAAAACTTTCTGGACACTGCCATCCCTAAGGCCATTCCACTAGTATGGCTAAAAAACACCACATAAAATAAAATGATGAATAGGCCATTTGATAAAACTGTCAGTTATGACAACACTTGTGAGCATAGTGGGGTTCATTAATGTGGTATAATCTTGAATTTCTTTGTAATTTTTAACATTTGATGTTTAAATTTCTCATAATATCTGTCAGAGCTTCATGTGGAGCAGATGTTGACCCGATCCAGTTGGACTCTTTCCAACATCCAATTTAATCAAAACATTGTGCAGTTCTAGTTTGTGCGACAGCAAATCCCAGCTAGGATCCAAATAAAGACCACGTACAAGTATCGAAACAACTATAAAAACTCCCATATGAATATGTCCATACATATGTTCATTTATATTTACTTTATAAATCAAGATTGTTAGACATTACTTGACTAATCTCAATCCTTTGGTTTTACCAGAATCCCATTAAAATCCAAAAGTTAATGGGTGAGCGAACTCTCACCATCCCAGAGCAGGAAATAAGGTCGTTAAGGCAGCGGTTGACTTCTTGCAATTTGGGAATTAGAACATTCATGCGACTCTGATTGGCTTCCGTGAAGAATTCCTAAAAAAGTAGAGAACATAAAAGACAATTAGTATTAATTTAACAAAGTAGTTTAAGGTCTGAAAAATGATAAGGTGGGATGATGACTTAACAAACTCAAGTTAACTTAAAATAGTAAATGAAGAGAATACACAAAAAGAACACTTGCCAAAGTGGTTTTTTAATACATGAGAACATATTCTTCTAAAACTGCCAGTTGTTACTGAAGGGTGAGATTACAGATTACTGAGTCTACTGAGGGGTTAGAAAATAATTTAGTTTTCCCTTTCTTCTATCACAAGGTATTTTACCCTGTTTGACTGCTGACCATGAATAAAAAAACAGAAAAAAGGAGCCCTTAATATTCTTTTCTGACAAACTTTATCCGTATTCTGATACTTTAAAGGTGCTGTGGGTCGGATTGTAAAGATCCACGACATAGCGAAAGAATTTGAACATTGACAACTTCACAGTGTCCCCCACCCCCCCCTTTCAGCCGATGCCCAAACAGTCTCCTAAGCCCCTCCCCCCACAAGTGAGAATAAGTGTGTGTGCATGAGCAGTGATTGACACACAGTCAGACCCCCACCCCTGGCCATGATTGGTGCATCTGAACAGGGACCAGTGGATTTTTGCAAATTGCACTACAGGCTGTAGGTGGTGCCAGAGGAGATGGATCTTTAATTTTTTAATTACGTGTTTCATGTAGTTATACTCGAACATAGGATCAGTTTCAACAAATATGACAGAAAGCTAGTTTTTTAGGTCTTACCTACTGCATCTTTAAGTGTTTATATCTCTCTCCCAACATATATAGAGTGTATAGATGTTAGACGTAGACGAAAAGAAATATACTTTCATGATTTAATATTTTCTATTTCCGTCTAATTACCCATATCAGTAAAACAAATATTCAAAAGGTTGCAACAGTGTTTGAACTGACCGTGCAGTGGGAGCTCTGGCCGACCTGCCGCTGTCTCTCTGTGACGTTGTGGATTTGTCCTTGGTACCAGTCGCGGGCCCGCTCCACCACCTCCAGGCCCGCCAGCAGGGAGTCCTTCTCCTGCTCCAGCTCTTTCATTTGCTTCAACTGTGTGAGTTGAAAGTTAAAAAGGAGAGTATGTTGTTGGAGAATGAAAGGAGGGGACAGGAAAGGGGTGGAAGAGGAAAGAGAAACATGTGATTAAAAACAGGCAAAAACAAACCTGCCTGAAATCACTTTCTGTGCAGATCTCACATAGAGAAACATATTTCCTTTTTTTTACTTTCCCATGCCATCACTAAGACAGCTTTCAGATCGCTGCCAAGATTAAATCTAATTATTGATTCTGTCAGCAGCCTGCATAGTAGACAAACTCGCATCTTTTCACAAGGGCATCTGCAGCAAACTCTTTTGTGCTGGCAGAGACAATGGCGCCATACCAATTGTGCCGGACTCTTTCCCATCCTGAACAATGTTTAGAGGAGCAATCAGTCCAGCGTCATGGAAACCGCACAGCAACCTAAGAATGGGGTAAATAGCACTTCAACTGTGGCCCCCCCAGTGTGTGTGTGTTTGTGTGTGTGTGTGTGTGTGTGTTTGTGTGCGGGGATGCTGCAGAGTTGTGCTGACCAGGCTGTCCATGTGGCACACTGCCACAGTCCAGGCCTCACTGCTGGCATTCAGCCACCTGGTGTGTGATCTTTCTGTCCACCCATCGCTCCATCCCTGCGTCCCCTGTGTGGCTCAGTACATTCCTCTGATCATCACTCATCAGTGCTGTTTAAAACACAGCCATGCTCATACACAGGGATACATGTTGCGAAAGTACACTGAAACGGGACAAAGGATTCAAGAGTCTAATTCAAACCCTCTTTAACATATGTGTGCTCTTTCCCAAAGAGCCTGAAGTGAGAGAACACACAGAGGACGATAGGAAGGGGGGTTTAGGGGAAGAGGAGGGGGTCAGAGACTCGGAGGGGTATGGTCCGTGTCTAGAATGAAGCATGACCCAGTGTCAAGCTGCATGAATGTGTCGTAGTCCACAGGCAGGAAAACCCACTGTTTAAGAGAAGTTAGAAAAAAGAGAAAATACACACAGAGAGGGAACAGAGCGGCAAATTGTGGAAAGGTTATGGAAAAGTCGGCACATGTATGTTTGTGTGCTGGCTGAATGAGCCGGCATGAATACACACAACAACGCACATACAATAACACAACACCCGTTGCACAAGCTGTTTAACTAAAAACACAAAGAGGAACATAACAGCCTTTGAAACTGCATCTACAAATGACTGTGAAACTATGTGGTCTGAACCTTGAAGCGCTTCATTACAACAGCAGATCAGAGGCAATATACAAGTCCCAAAGTCGCCGAAACAAAGACTAGGGCTGCAACTTACTATTTACATAGATTCATCTCTCCACCTACACACATTACTTGATTAACTGTTAATAACAGCATACAAACCTAAATATATGCAATTTAACTTTACATTAAAGAGAGAAAAGCAGCAAATCCAAACATTTAAAAAGGATATATTAGCACTTTTTCTTGATCAATAACTTCAAATGTTGTGGTCGATTCTGTCAATCAACTAATTAACTTCTTTCAGCACTTTCCAAAACCTCAAGCTCTACAATACCACAAGAGGTTAGAGCTAAATAAAAGACCCAACGCTCCTGAGGAAGAGATTAATCAATTAATCATAACTGTAAGTTTATGAAATGTTAGAAAAACACTGAAAAAGGCCCACCGAGTTCTCGCTTGTTTTGTCACACAAAAAGTTGATAACTCAAAGATATTTAACTTACAATATTATAAAACAGAAGTAAATCAACTACTCCTCTCAGCACTAGTTTAACTACTAAAGCTCGACAATCCCACAGCAGGTTGAAACCTATACTCCCTAAAACTAGCCCAAATAACTAGTTTATTCTGTTCAACAAACAATAAATTTTCTGTCACAATTCAATATCAAAATAACTTGATGCATATCTTTGAATGCTGAAATACACTATATAAAACCATCTCAAGGATAAACTTTAATTTCATATAAGCTCTACAACCATCTCTCCCTTTCCTTCTCTGTCTGATCCTACTCACCCAGAGGAAAAAGTGCAGGGCCTTGCTGCTGTAGAGACTACTGCTAAGGGGGATGAAGACGGTAGTGTAGGCAGCCAACACAGCTGTCCAGGCTGGGCCGGGCTGGCTGAGCGAGTCCTCTACTTCTACCAGGCCCCTGGGGCCGACCCGGCTCACTACCATCAGGGCAGCAGCGGGCCAAGTCGGCCTGGGTGGGAGGGCCAGAAGGAAGGGGGAGGAGAAGAGGGGCAGGAGGGAGGGGGGGGGGGAGAAGGAGGGGAGCCTGTCAATTAGCCTCTCGGGACACAGAGGCCAAGAGGAAAAGAGACGGAGACGGCAACACAAACGGGGCGAAAAAGAGGGAGAGGAGGCGAGCTAGAGAGAGTGAGAAATGGTGAGGCAAGCGGAGAGACGGAGAGTGAAGGGAGGCATGAGCTCCTGACTGAAGGGTGGGAGGGGCAGAGTGAGGGGAGGCAGAGAGATGGGAGGGGAATGTGGGGCCAATAGAGAGTGAAAGGGATAAAAGCCTCTGCTAGAAAACCTTTTCCTGGAATTTCCATGCTTCTTTTGTTAACTTTTCTGTGTAAATGAAATATTTTTGACATATATCTTTAAAAGCCTCAATTGCTGTTAAATCCAATCACACTTAAAGCCATCCATGTTTTAGTGCAAGCAGACCTCTGTCTCTCTGAAAGTAATTTACTACTGATCCTCTACTCTTTTAATCAACACTATAATTAGATAGATACCAAAGAAGAATCATCAAAATGTGCCATGTGTAACACTTTCCACCCATCGAGGAATGATCAGCTGAAAATGATGGTAAATCTCCCGAACATCCATCATCATACTTAGTTGGTTACATATGTAATGTCACATTTTGTCAGTTTTAACTGACACTGGTGCAAAGCTACTGGACATGGTTCTTTAGGGCTGCAATAAAATACTTTTTTTTATTACTTACTATTGATCTGGCAGTCTGAGACATAAAGAAGATAACAAATTGCCCTTCTGGGACAAAGAATAAACTGAACTGAACTGAAGAAACAAGGGGAGAAAAACATATCACAGTTTTGCTGAGCCAACAATGACTATATACTCAATTTAACTTCAAAAACAGTAAGTCATCGAAAAGGTAGAAAATCTTAACATTTACAGTAAGTTGGAACCAGCAGTTTTGGGCATTTCTGCTTGAAAATGTATGGAACTATTAAAGCGCTCCTTGTTATGCTCATTTTCAGGTTCAAAACTGTATTTTAAGGTTGTACCAGAATAGGTTTACATGGTTTCATTTTCTAAAAACAAGATATTTTTGTTGCACTGCACATTGCTGCAGATCCTCTTTTCACCCTGTGTGTTTGGGTCTCTGTTTAAATGCAAAGTGAGACATCTCACTTCTATACTATCTAGTAGCTAGGTAATGATAACATCAGCTAGCTAACTGTTTTTCCAACTTTGGTCAGTACAAGGCAGGATTAGAAGTGGAAAGAAATGATGATTCTAAATGGGCATAGTAATACAGCCCACTAATGGAGTTCTTCCACTAATGGTACCTGCTCGCCTCGCCTCAGGTCGGTTTGACTCAACAGCGGTGCAGATTAATCCGTATTAATGAGTCATAGCAGGACACTGCCGTGACCTAACGTGACACACGGGCAGAACGTCGAAAGTGTGCTGTTTTTAATTCTTGGCATGTCGCTGTTGCCACAGCCAGAAGGCAAATTAGAAGCTGGAATACACTGCATAAAGTATTTACTGGTAAACACGGCGGGTTTGTTCAGGACAACCCCTGCCCTGTCTTTTGCCAGCAATGATGACGCAGTGATTAGTGACGATTCTCTCTCACGTCACATTTTGGTATTGCCCTAAAACTGTGGTTTTACCTGTGAAGTTTAAAGGTTTTCAGAGGAAGTGGTATTTTTAAAGAAGCAGGTTTGAAATGGTGGGTTGTTCGCCGTTAAATGAATAGAAACAGGGTGGATCCTCAGCAGACCCATGCATCACTAATGTCAACTAATGACCTGGATTGTTGTTTAACCAGTTATTAATGAAAACCGTATGCCTGCACAGCACTGACATACAGAATAGTGCCTGAATGAAACATGAGTAAAACAATGGCCCAGATGTGGCCCCTTTAAGACGCTTTGTAGACACTGTTGGATGTAGAAGTGTGTGAGAGTGTTGTGTGTGTGTGTGTGTGTGTGTGTGTGTGTGTGTGTGTGTGTGTACCAACCATTCCGTAATCGACTCCGTTGGATATGGTATGCCGCCTCTGCTCTTCCCGACTCCGCCCATGTCGCCTGGATCCGCTAGTAAATCCTGTTGCTGATTCGCTCTGAGATCTTGGTAAGCCTGATTTCACAACACCTAGACAAATATGAAACACATTGGTAGGGGTGTGAATCTTCACTGGTCTTACAATTTAATTTGATTACAATTTTCCCGAAAACGATTCTAATCGATTCTTGCTATTATGAGTTGTTGCTACACAGGGTTTTCATCAACAAATTTAATCAGTCAGAAATGACACTCACTGCACATAGCTGAGGTTGAACACAGCAGACAACAGACAAAAGGCAGGAACAAAAGTAGACAATAATGGATTATGTCCGTCACTGCATCCATGCAGAATTGTCCAGGTCTGCATCGAGATGCATCAATGCAATGATTAACTTGACACCCCTGTCAGGTATGCACTCATTAATAAGTGCAGTTTCACCCAACTGGGATAACAGTGTAGGGGAAATACTTTTGGGCCTTGCAATGACAGATATATCCCACCCAATAATTCTATAAAATATGTAGAATTGTCTTTTCCCTTATAATAATAAACTTGATTTCAGACCCGGGGGGACCATCTCACAATAAGAACATACACAAGGGATATATACATATGGGGAAACGCTCAAATTTCAATGTCCTGAAGAGGGCATGCAAAACTGGGCAAAATACTTTCACACAGACAGACAGTAATAAAAAAGACCAACAATATTACAGACAAAACAATAATTTTGCCCCATAATGCTTTTGAGCTGCCAGTGTATACCACAGGGGGGAGCTGTACTCTGCAAATGAGTCTGATGTTACCTTGACTGAGGATAGGTTTAGTGGACCAGACAGAAATATGCGAACCACTGAGCTCAAGCCCACCATCATCTCAGACAGCTCAACAAAAAGACAACTGCTTTAAATCAACAATACTTTCAGAAACCTAAAGCCTAAATACTACTTTCTGTTTTGTTTGGTTTTTGTCCGGGTTTCCCAAAAAGTTAGGATGTTTGCATTGTTGTAAACAAGAGAAAGACAGAGAGTCAGACTTCTATCCACTTTAGCAAACCCCATCTGCCTAGGAAGATCATGATAAGATCGAAAACCCCAAAGCTAAATAGACCTTCTGTAGAGAGTGTTTTGTTAGCTACCGTTTCCAAGATCAGGAATGAACATTGAAACTCAACTCAGTTGTTCCGAATATAACATCTTAAAAGATTTCTCTACCCGGCTCCCCTTCAACTCTCAGTCAATTTCTGCTCATTTCTGTGTGGAGTTTGAGTTTGTGTTGAGCTGAAAGATGTGTAGGTCTGATAAAGTGGAGGCTTAACCCCAAACCCTGCAAATTGTGTGTAAACTTGTCAAAGCATCCCAGTGGTATTTGATCTGTGGTATTTCCCACATATCAACTAAGGTATTTTATCATTATCACATTTTTAGACCGGAGAACACCACTGCTACTTTACCAAAACCATGAGAAAGTGAAGGAGAGTGAAAAGCCTTTTTGGTGGTGTCCAGGGTGTTGGGGAGGATTTCACCACTACCGTGATTCAGTGAGCCCTGGCCTGGCTGATGTAATCTGGCCTAATCCAAAAGGGTTTGGCTGCATGTGAACGATTACACTGCTGGTCTGCTAAAATAAGTAAGTGGACATAACGTTACAAACATAAGTGAATTTTGGATGCACTGATCACATCTGATTCCACTACTATGGACATTAATATGCTGCTATAACAGTCCTGCTTTTCTGGTAAAGCTTTCCACAAGATTTTAGAAACTGGCCAATCATTCATTCATCCCAAAGGTGTTGGACAGGGTTGAGGTGCAGGCTCAAGTTCTACCACCCCAAATTCAGGGACCTTTTTCCCAGGGACTTGCTTTGTGCACAAGGACATTGTCATTGTATATTGTAGCATTAAAAATGTTGACAAAAAACTGTAAGAGAGTATGTGACCCTTTGGCCATTTAGCGTATCAGTCCATCTATCCATCTATCTATCTAAAGAAAAACACTGTACTAATGCAATGCAAGTGCAAGTGGTCTAAGCAGTAAAAGCCCAGAGGGCTCAACAGAGAAGTTGCGCGAGTGTCACTCTTATAGCTCCAGACAGGCCTGGCTGTACAGAGATCAGCAAACTCAGACAGACTAGTTGTGTGTGTGTGTGTGTGTGTGTGTGTGTGTGTGTGTGTGTGTGTGTGTGTGTGAGAGAGAGAGAGAGAGAGAGAGAGAGAGAGAGAGAGAGGATGTGAAATAACGCTTGTATGATTGTGAGCGCAAGAGAAACCAAAGTGAGAGAGCCTGTATGTATTAATGAGCAGGAAAACTGGGAATTTCTCAGCAATGGCTCCTCCAACCTACATCCAGCTCACCAATGAAAAACTGAACAAATGAACATGCATACACATGACCATCCCCTGTTCCCTATTAAGAGGGTGAAAACCATCAAGATACATTTCTGTGGGAATTTCTGACACAACCTCTGACCTGACCTGGGGTTCACAACAGCAATTATTCAACTAGCCACCCAAAGTTAACTCAGAGGCCCTTAAACAGTTTAAGCCTGTTTAAGCCTGTTTAGGCTGTGACATAATACTGATACCTGAGAAGTGTGTTGACAAAAGCCAACAATAACTGTTGTAGATGAGACTCACGTAAAGACTCATTTTTAAAGTTACCATTTTACCTCTGTAGGGCTCCCTCTGGATGACAAATACTAACACGCAAATGCAAGCACTCTGCTGACATTTTGCACTTGTGTGTATCACTGCATCCAATTAAATTAGAATATGAGATTGAAGCTGGCTATACTGTAGTGGACCTATCAACTCTACTTATGCAAGCAATCAATTTGCAATCTCATGTGAATTCCATCTCAAGAGTATTTTGTTTTGTGTTCTGGTGGACGTAGTATTATTAACAGTCAATGCTTCTTACTCATGTTCATGCACATTTTTTGGTATCCAAATAACAGTTTGTGTTTGATTTAAGTCAAAAGTCACTTGAAAAACTAAGGCACAAAGAGTTGAATTATAAATTCTTAAGGTGGGATGGGAATGGAATTGCATGATGATCATTGTAAATTTAATGTTTGACTGTTGTACAGTTGGTCAGTCAAAACAAGCAATTTCAAGACCTCACTGGGCTTTCATGGTTTTTGGTTACACTTTACTTAGGGTATCTACATAAAAGTGACATGACCGTGTCATTTACCATAAACATAAACAAGTCATAAACGTTTATGAAGTGACGCTTCTTTTAGTAAGTTTCATTCGGTTTTGTCATGACAAGTTATGGTTAGGGTTAGGGGGTTATGTGTCATGCCTCTGTCATGACAGTGCCATGTCACTTTTATGTAGATGCCTTCAAGTGTTACCGTATTTTTTACTATTTCCTGACATGGCATATGAGCTGAACATTAACAGAAAAAAGAACGGAACGGTAACAGATAACAGAGGCTAATGGAAATACAATCGATTAAAGGAAGGTGTTGAAATGCAGACACAACTGCATGACATGTATTTTTTTTTGAGTGTGTGTTGATCTGAATTTTGACAGACATGGTTTAATCGACATGAGTCCTCCATAACCTCTGTGAACTGTCCCCAACCCCCCTTACACACGCTCGGTACTTACTTCCTTGGAGCTGCGGTGACTCCAGAGCGAGCGACTCAATTGACCTGACCCGGCTCTGTTGAGGCTGTGTGGGTTTGGTGGTTTTGGTGGCCCGGTAACACCCGCCGCCTGTAGCGACGGAACTCTGCTCCAAACTCCGCCCGGGCCTCTCGAAGCCCGCGCCGTACCGCACAGGTCCACACGCGGGGTACCCAGGCCCCTCCTCTGGCCTGGCCCGGCTTTGCAGAGACGACGCCCGGTGCTGCTGGGTGTTTGTCAAGTTGCTCGGTCCCAGCGGACGAACCTTGTTCTCAACCCGTGTCCCAACACTGCATGTGGACAGCGGGTCGGGTTTCTGGGGCTGCTTTGGTGCCTGCTGTGGGTGAACAGCAGCCTGGGCTTTGAAAAGGGCGCTGTGCTCGGGGTTGAGCATGGAGTAACGCAGCCCCGCAACGAACCGCTCAAAGGTGAGGCAGCCATGCGGTGGGGTGACCCTCCTGAGGCAGCCCAGCACCCCGCCGGGCAGTTCCCGGGTGTCTGCCCCCTGCCAGCGGCTCTCGATCTCGGAGATGTGGACATAGCCCCGTCCACCATCATCCAAAATGTCAAACAGGGTCCTCAGGCTGTGCAGAAAGGCTTTGGGCAGGCCATCTGTTGAATACTCCGTCTCTTTTGGCTGCATTTTGCCAGTTTTAAAGCCCTCCGTTTGGCCTTGAAACACTTCTTTTTTTGGTCCAACTCGGCCGTAAATCGCCGACGTCCCGTTCAGTTTGCAGCCCTGATCGCTCGCTAGCAAAGCCATGAATGTAACGTTACTGATAATCTTAACTGACTAATCAATCAAAATCACACCAACACGAGTCGGGTAACTTTAAACAAACACACAGCGGAGAATACAGATTAACAAAAGAAATACAGGCGTAGGCTAATAAGCAGCAAATTACATATCCTTTTGAAGATGTTTAGCCTCAAAGACGTCCTATATTTTATCGTTTTGGCCGTGTACCTTCCCGTCAAAACTCTGCTGCCTGTGTTCCATACTTTCCTTTTTCTACCGAGGACCGCCCTTCAAACGGCTGTGCGAAAGAGCCCCGGGACCAGCTATTGGCCGCTGTGTGCACGAGCTCAGAGCTCATTGGTGCAGGCCTGATGGAGGCTCCAGTTTGAGTTGTGCTTTTGTTATTACTAATGCAGAGACGTTATTCATAAAGCCTGGATATTACCCCCCCTCCACATAATCAGAAAGAGCTGGATAAACTATCACCTTACAGCCCCACACAGCCATGATGGGAAACAGAGTCCTTTTGTTTCACCACGTTCAATAACCTAAACTTTGGATGGAATAGAATGGAATATGTAATTTTAATGAGTAATTTACCCATTTATGTGGATGCAATATTAAAATGTAGCCTACCATTGTTCATTGTAAAATCCCTGTTCAATACAATAATACTACATTAACAAAATCGCTATAATACAGTGATTTGATGGCAAAAATGACTGTGAACTATTTACTATAAAAAATATAAAAAGAAATGTCACAGTTGTATCCTACATACAGGCTAATTGTAAAGCTAATGACACATGTTTATTACAAAATAATGTGATCAACGCCTCTTTATAATAAAAAAAAAAACTGAACAAGAGCTGTTGCCTTGGATTGCACAGTGTTCACGGTATTGTGTCCACTATCTATATTTTGCATCTGCCTGGTCTGGTGATTCATTGCAGATATATCAAGTAGCCTATATCAATCAGTGTATACAGTTTCCATTTGCTATGGAAGTTATACTAGAAATTAAAATAATCTATATATTTGCTCGTGTTTTTAGATACCTGAGTTACTTCATGGTATGCATTTCATGTGGGGATATCTCAAAGACACAACCACTGATATGTAACAAGTTACAATTAAAGCACAAAACTTTAACTAATTGATTTGGCAATACCTCACACAATAGACCTTCCTCCAACTGAGGCTACTATCAAGTGAAACCATTGACAATGTATACTAATATACTACTTTGATATAACGTAATTCGATGTAAATTAAGGTTTTTTGCTCAGTCAGGCTGGACAGCTGCAGTCACCCATATACACACATAAATCCAACTTTAACAGATTCAAAACACATTGCAACCATTTCTGGCACTTCAGGGACACTTCTTCTGTTTCTTTAGCAATGAGTCACACAAGAGAAACGATCTGTCCTGCTAAGACCCATGATTATCTATAACCTGCCCAGACTTGAGTACTCATCCTGTCATCATCTGTATAACCTTTAGCAGTGATTAATGTTGAAGATATCGTCACACTCACACAAAGGACCCTTTGTAATTTACCAACTGCCTAATGCATGTTGCAGTTATTTTTCCTGTTTCCAGTTATTGAATCATACATTTTCCATATGTTTAAAATGCACTGTACATTTTTCTTTATGAGTGGAGAGGCTGAAAGAGAGGACACACAATCAATAAATCCCCCACAAACATGTGGTCACCCACCTCTTGCTGACAGTCAATCACACACCAGTTGTTCTTATTAACATATCAATTTGTTGAATTGATCATGACTCTAGGCTAAACAGAGATGCAAAATAGATCAGATGTTCAAAAACCCAATAATAGTGTTGCTGTGAACTGTGTTTGATTTTGGCCCTTTTTTTGGACTTGCATGTCAGGCTTGGTTGTTATATAACCAAAGAAAGACAGAAAGTGAAAGAAAGAGGAGACGCTCACTGTCCAGTTGCAGCTCAGCTCAGCTCACTTGACTCACAGGGTCAGACAACTCCTGCACTCATCTTTTTCATGTTGTCACACGTGCACTGCTGCCAAACACACACACACTCTTTAGGCTTTATAACCATGCAAGTTGATGCCAAGCGTGCCAAAAGGCCAGTCCTCAGCTCCACTGGCCAGTCAGTCCTTGTCATGTTATACACACACACACACACTCAGTCTTTTCCTTCATTATCGCCGGTCTGCTCTTTATTTCTCTAAAGTCTTTTCCTTCAGCAGTATCATTGTGCATGTGACAATGGATATGGCAGCTTATTTAATTCATGACATCTTGTTTTTTTGGATGGAGAAAAAATTCGAAACCTTCAAATCTTGGAGATGTTAAATCAGATTTGAGTTACAGTGGGAGAATGGGAGCGAGAAGAAGCAAGTGTGGGGGTGGAAAAAATGTAGTTAAAAGAAGAAAAAAGGTTCCTGTTGCAGCAATGGAATTAGAATCTAAGAATTGGCTTATTCTGAGTGAATCAAGGGCCTGGACTTTGGTCGGAGTGTTAAGGCTTGAAAGACTCTATTGTTGTTTCCAATGGCCTGCACTGCATAGTACAGACTCTATGTAACTAACACCTTATTGCAGGCATCAATTCAGCAACTAACCTAGAGTCACAGTGGTTTAAAAAAAAAAGAAATGCAGACAGTTTTAATGTTATAAGAGATTTATGCATTATTTAAAATGTTTAAATAAAAGATCTTATTATCTTACATGCATTTTGAGCACTTCTGTAGAAACACTATGGGTGGTAGTTGTAGATTTTGATCCAAATAAAGAGTTTGTGTCCACAGATCTTCTTAGTCAGTTCAAATCCAATGACAATTTCTTTATAAAACTTTTTGTTTGGGTCTCTGTAAATTATAGTAAAGTGTCCTGAAATAACTTCTGTTATCACTTTACACTATTAATACATTGAACTGAATAATAAAAAAACATCAAATATTGTCCAAATGTCTGCATCTACCTAACCTATTGCTCATGCTGCCATTATAAATTAGCACCTAACCTCATGGAATTTATGTTTTTTGCATACATATTGAAATAAATTTAAACAATATTTATTCATCCTGAGATATTGCAGGAGAACATCACTGAACTGGAGGCGGATGAATGAACATGCAGTGGCTGAAAGCGACAACACTAAATAGTTTTTATGTGGATTACACTGCTTCCCAAAGCATTTTATTATATAACTATGAATGCAATTCTATTTTAAAGGATGAATCATTCCACGATGATTTGCTCGCTGTAGTCCAAGGAGTACATAAATAAGAGTATCAATGTGTAATTTAGATCATACGCTTGACACCACAAACCGGTCATCTACTGGTTTGGTTGACCTGCCACCAGAACAATCTACAGCTTGGGCTAACCCTGCGGGGTACACAGTGACAGCTAGTGGCTGGTTTTGGCGGTTCAGTGTTAAATCTGTTGCATGTCAAACAAACGCATCCAAATAATAATACCGGATCACAAGCTTAACATTGGATTCCCCCTAAAAACCCAAACTAATTCCCAACCTCTGATTTGGGAAACTCATCTGTTTATCCATACAGTAATGCCGTTACGAAATTCAAAAGCTCCACAATCTCTGAAACTGAAAACTACTATCTCACGTCCAGGGTTTGGATTAAAGTTAATAAATGGCGTATCTGAATATCTAGTACATTTTCTGAAAAGGTGTAATTCTATACAGTATATACACAAGTTTGCTTAAAACAATGTTTATTCCATCACATCGCCGTATTTTGTCTTCTCAGGTCCTTCTTCTGATACCACTGGTTTAGACGCTGAAAGACAAACACAGAGACAGACACAGAGCATTAAAATCTGCAGAATGTCATGTGGTTCATCATGACTGAGGAAGAGAGCTGGCACAGATAAAGCTGCTGAGAATACTGAGCCCAGAACAAAAATGCACTTACTTCCATAAAACACTGTTGTGTCTCCTATTTAAAGATGATCTAACAAGACAGTTATCACCGCAACAACATACACATTTCATAACTTTCCATTATGAGCCATGAGAGATGGCGAGTTTGCAGCCACACACTGTACTCACCCTGCGGTGGCGATCTGTCCGGAACTTTTCCTGTTTCTAGTAGCAACCAAAGGTCTGAGCATTTCTGCGTTTCCCAGCGAGTCACTGCATAACTTCCCACTGATGATGCAACTGAGAGAGAAGAGATATGCAAGGTTACATAGGGGACAGGTAAGCCGGGAGGAAGTAATGGGTAGCTTGGGAGTCTTGCGTGATTGTTTGCTTGTGTATTTAAAAGCTCATATTTAATTTTTTGACCTATTGAAATGAGTAGGTTCCATTGAAGAGGATAAGGAAGCTTCCTTTGGAGAACCTTCTGAAGGGCAAATAAACCACCTGCGCCTGTAAAAGCCACACAAAATACATCTCAATGGCATATCTGTTACGCATAATGAACACTCAAACTTTCTGTGACTTATTCAGTATACATAACACTCAGTTTCATTTCGACAACAGGACAGGTCCTTCGTAACACTATCGTCCTCCTGCACCTACAGTGGATTTATTTTCACCTGACAAGGATCCGACTAGGAACAAAACATTGTCCATTGAGGTTTGGAGTCAATCTTCAGGCAATTCTCTTTTCATCTATGCTGGTTTCCAATAACCTTGCACCTGCATGAGATGCTTGTATATGCTCCTTCTAGGAGATAGGAGAAATTAGAGTACATTTCTTTAGATCTGGCAAACCTTTCAGTTTTTTTTGAAATCCCGTAGGCAAAAAGAGGATTAGGACGGCAGCGCACTGTCCACTAAGAATAATGACTATAGGGATGGTTGACAGCAACAGAAGCATGGACCAAAACACATGCATTTCTATTTTTCTTGTGTCCCTTCCTCCAATGTTAACATATACGTTCTACCTGTTAAGTTACAACATGTGAAACCACAGATGACTGTCTGCAGTTCATCGTGTTTCACTTCATTGTAAGAGAAGCCAAACCAAACTGTCGTTTTTTTGCTAGTGGTCTCATGTATTGTCATGAATGGTTTACAAATAATATCGACTCAAAAGCACTTTTGCACACCTCTTCCTGGGGCAGGGGAGTTGGTATCGGCAAAGGTTACCAGCAATATATATATATATATATATATATATATATATATATATATAGTATTCACAACATTTCCTGAGGAAGCTCTGTGTGACCTAAACGTTGAGATATAAAGTATTTGCAAGGCGTAATGGACAGTGTGCAGGACTTCTATTACAAATAATATCAAAAGCATATCAAAGTTTATATTATTTTACATATAAACTGTTATGATTTTACAACCTTTATCACTCTGTGTGGCATTCAGTGTACACTATGTAATGGAAAGCATCCTGCTTCATGGATACCATGAACATTTGCAGAACATAGCTCCCTCCTGTGGAATAAACTGGACAAAATGATATTGTTGACTGTAGTTTCATTGCTCTTCTTACATCTTACTTGGTGTTTATCTAAATACAATAAAGATGACAATATCGTGTATTTCCTGGCGTGGGAAATTACATATTACCTACCAAGTATAAAGGTCCCAGTCCCCTTCATGAAGGCATGAGACTGACAGGCAGCATACCTCTGTAAACCCTGCAAGACAAAGAGACAAAACACACCACAACAACTTTTACTACACGATGTCAACCTATATAAACCCTTTTATGTTCGTCTACAGTATATTACACAAGTTACAATATGTGCAGCAGCTAATTTGTGTCCTCCAGAGATCAGCATGCTGCAGTGAAGAGGAAAAAAAAGGTCAAAACAAAGAACCCACCGGGTGTTTTGCTGCCAGCGTATCGTCCACTTTGGTAAGACCGATGTTGACCATTTTGTTGGTTGTTGTGAAGCTGGAGGTTAAAGCCTTGGATGGAAAAAAGCGTTAGCTAATGAGCTTGTGTACATACCTAATGGATGTCTGACATAAGGGGGGAAGAGCTGTACTGATAGAAAACTTCCGTGTGGCAAACCAAGAAATCCACAAAGAGAAGAGGAACAGCTGTTTGTTTAAAACACTAGCGACACGTGAGGGAGAGGAGGTGGTACTGCTGCTTCTCATCAATAAAAAGTTTACAAGCACGGTCGCATCGTGCACATAAATATCACTAACGGACAAAAGGAGAGTTCTGGTGGTATTAAAAAAAACTGCAAACTTTTATAAAGTATGAAGTCATCTCACAAAAAGAAATAAAACACTTCTGTTCAGTCTATTCAGATGAACAATCATGGAATCCACTGTCTGTGTTGTTATAATAACCAAATGTTACATACACCAAAACAGCATTTTACCTATCATTATTGATCAGTTACACATTAAACTTCAATTTTGGTGCTTCAAATATACTCCATTCCTCATCTTCAGCCAGTAATAAATGTAAAAAATGTGAAGATAAATGTGAACCGTTACCAACAGCAGCCTTGCGTTAAAGACCTAGTTACAAGGTGAACATTTAAACATTAAATAAAGTCATAGAAGCCTGTCATTGTGTCTGTTGCATTCCATGTGTGATCTCAGGCCTGCCGCGGCAGCTCAGCCTGCTGACCCCTCTGATGAACCTTGACACCACAGTGACCTTTGGGTTCTGCTGGAGGCCGGAGACGAGCTGGAAGAAGAAGAAGCAGCTGAGACAAGTAACAACACCGAGGCTTAAGTTACCAGACAACTGTTACCTGAGAAAGAATAGACAGACTCAAGAGATTGATAAAGACAGAGAGTTGAGTAAAGGCTTAGTATGTTCTAAAAGGTATTGGGTAATGAGAACCACAAATTAATGTTGTGCACAAGTTGGAAAAAAAAACAAAGTTACCCTTTAACAGTGTTTTACCCAAACTACATCATTCTATCTTGTCAAAACTTTGCTTTTGACCTTAAAAAAGTATGTTACACTAAATCCATAAAGGTATACTTCAAATAAATGGTTTAGGAGGGAAATAGGATCAATATGATAAATGGCTTAAACTATTCATTCTATTATAAAATAGATTGTTAATATTGATCGTCAAAAATGAGTTGCCAATTTTTTAAATAGTTGTCTTGGGTGAGTCTTGTAACATAGAGGGACAAATCCAGCACCAGTCAAAATAACTGGTAGCACTTCACTTTAACTTCCCGTATTTAGCAGTCCCGAGTTTATGTCAATATTTAATACACACTCTAATGCAGTTGCAGGCAAACAATTAATCGCTAACGATTTTGATAATCAATTAGTTGATTTGAGTTATTTTTTTAACCCTTGTGTTGTCTTCCTGTCGAAACTGAAAATCAACACTTTTGTTGACACTTTTATCAGTGTAGTTTCACTTTTTCTTATGCTTCTGTCCCTTTTTTTTTTAAACACTTTTGATGCTTTTTTTAATTGTTTGACACTTTTTTTTTTACATTTTACACTACAAACACTACATAACACTAGTTTTACAGTTATTCATGGAATTCATGGTCAAAGAACCTCATTTATAGGAAATTATACCTAATATTGAGTTAGAAAAGCAGAAATTAAGAATTATTTGGACTAAAATAAAGGACTGTATGTTGATGGATAATCCCAGACTGGAATATGACAACTTTTACACAATATTATTTCAAAACCACTTCAGTGTTGTTTTCTAATGCTAGAAAATTAAATAAGACACCCCAAAATTAATGAAAGTAGATTTGTACCTGCTAAAGAGCGTTGTGTGGAATCAATCACTTCTTTTAGATAGTTAAAAAGAACATCATTACAGGAAAATGGGTCAATTTGACCCGAGGACAACATGAGGGTTAAAACAAAAGTAAAAATTCTTTGATTCCAGCATGTTAAATATGAAAATGTTATAGTTTCTTTTCTCCTCTGTGAAAGTAAACTGAATATCTGAGTTGTGAAAAGATAGAAAGAAGATAGAAGAAAGAAATCTTGCAAAACATTTGAGGACGTCATCTTGGGCTTTGGGAAACATTGATCCACATCTTTCACAATTTTATAGACCAAACAACTAATCGAAAATAATCAGATTAATTGACATTAACAATTAAAGCGTTAACAAAGATTGCAAAACCTGTAAGAGCTTCTCATTTAACATTTTAGACTCAGAGGCTGGCTAGATTGATTATCTTAAAACTAACTTTCATTAGTAAGAACCTCCCGCGTTTATTGCCGACGGGCCACCAATTACACCTAAACGTGTGAATTATTAACTTGACCTGTGCACCAGCCTCTTCAATTGTATTGTACACCACTTCCACATTGATCAG
Source organism: Etheostoma cragini (assembly GCF_013103735.1). Classification (NCBI taxonomy): domain Eukaryota; kingdom Metazoa; phylum Chordata; class Actinopteri; order Perciformes; family Percidae; genus Etheostoma; species Etheostoma cragini. Next base: position 15,060,104 of record NC_048422.1, read on the forward strand.
TAGTGTTCACACGTTTAACGACTCCACAAGCCAACTCCAACAACTTAGGTTCATTTTATTTATTGTCATTTTACATTTGGAAAAGCAACGGTCAGTAATCCCCCTCAACTGTACGTCCATTCACATATTGTAGCTCTTTATTTCTAGGTGATTAATGTTTATATTCTTACAAAACAAAAAGATTTCAGACAATCTGTACACTCCAAATCCAAATCACACGCCTCCCTTTAACCCATCTATGACAAATGAGCTAACATGGGAGGCACATTTTTAGTGCAGTGTTGAAAACCGGGTTGCACACATAAAAAAAAATAACAATCAAACAAGTAGCATGTACGTCTGTGAATTACATGCTCACTGAGTGTCTGGACTCCTCATCAAAGACACAAGAGGACACATTAAGCAGGTGTGCATTGTAGGTAATACAAGGAAGGCAGGCGATTTAGGATGAAGTCGACACAGAACAATTTCACTTTGACTGCTGTGTCTTAGAAAAACAAATGCAGGAAATGTTCAGTTCTAACCCCCCCCCCACAAAAAGTTTTTTGCCAAAAAGGTGTGTAAAGGGGTAAATTCAAGTTTTACGCTCCAAGACGTCTCTCACGTGGAAGAGTTTTAGTGACAATGACGGTGTGCAGTGTTTTCATGGAAAATCTGGAAGGGTAACACCGAGGAGAGACTTCACTCATTCAGGTGAAGGAAAGAAAAATAATAATCAAGTAATGGGGTAGAAATGTTCAGTCCCCCTCCCTGCCCCAAAAGATGTGACATTAAAAAAAAAAAAAAAAGGTCCCATTTTGTCCACTTTTTTTTTTACCTTTGCCTTCAAATATCACCAAGACAAGAACATATTTCACAATCAAATGTTTTAAATAAATATAGCTCCATTGATAGAATCTTCAAAAAAAAAAAAATAACCCTTAGAGCAAACTCTCACACAAGAAACTTCGCATTACCCCCCCCCCCCCCCCCCCCCCCCCCCCCCCCCCTCCCCAACCCACGCATACCAAACCCTGCAGGTGCAAAAAATACAGTTGAATAGACAAGAGTCTGTTAAAAACCAGCAAACTAAGACTGACTGGAGGGATTTAAACCAGTTGATACGGGAGTGCCAAGCTACAGGTCATAGCAGACTTTGGTAGAGATAATCAGAAAGTTTGACAGATACTTTCGTGTCTTGAGAACATGAAAAAATTAATGTTGCAGGTTCTTATACCGTGACCAACACAAGCTTTGTTTCTGTGGGATCATGACAAAAGGCCTGTCAAAGTACCAACAACACCTGGAACAGATTTCTAAATAGTAACTGGTCAATTTTGAAATTGCAGATTTCTTTTAAAATCTAATGAATCCAGTTACTTTAAAACTTTAGATTAAAGTAACATTAAAACTTTGTACCTTGTTTTAAACAAAAGTCTGATCAAATTGATAGAAAACTGAAATGACTCATGGGTCAAGAAAACTTAAAGACTTGACTAGAAAATATTAAAGCCTTTATTTGGCAGCTACTTTATTATTGAACAGTGAAAATATTTTAACCCACCAATTGCTTATTAAATATGAAATTTAAAACTGTAATATGGCCCCTTTAAGAAGAGAAAGGACATCAACAACATTAACCCTGCCCGTAAGCCATGTTGACCATTTGAATGTCCTTCAGTACAGATTGGCCATACATACACAAGCATACACACTCATACACACTCCAACACGCAACACTGGTAGTGTGATTCAATGAGTGGAATCTACCCAATGTGTGCCCTGGTTGGCTGCGTGGGAAGTACAACAGACAGGGATGGCGGCTAAGGTGTCGATGACCATGAAGACAGCAGCCCTGTGCACCAGAGAGGTCACAGAGGGAGCAATACAGTGAAAAGGTCCATGTCCCATTGTACCAGCTCAACAACGGGTACTGCAGCCTCTGGGTCCCCCATTTGCACAGACGTCCTCGCACCCAGTAGATGGGTGAAGAAACAAAAGTGGATGATGACAACTGTCCATATTATGGTCCAAAGAAATTTGTCCAGTTCATCCACAAGACAACTTTTACCCCCCTCACATACAAAACCATAGCAGCAGGTAGAGCTCGAGGGTCTCCCTCCTCGAGAAAAATAATGTAAAATAATAATAATAGTAATAATAATAATACCTTTCCCTGTCATCCAGCAAGCAAGCTACGGAGAATTACCAGTTCTGGGAAGTAGCAGATGTCCTTTTTTTTTTTTTTTTTTTTATAAATTCTCCTTCCTTGCCTCCATCTTCTTAGCCCCTGAATCCATCAAACAATCAAGCAACCAACATTGTCCTCTGTTGTTAGTCTCCTGACATGAGTCTCCCCCCCCAGCACCCCTCCCACAAGTCTAACCCTATCCCCCCTGTTCTGGCTCCTCCTCTCCCAGGCGAGGATGAGGCCAGATCATCGTTCGGGCTCCGACTCCAGGGCCAGCACCCGCTTGCGCTCACGACACTGCTTCTTGTGGGCGGGCCAGTCCCTCTGTTGGCACTGGGAGCCACAGTAGCGCGCCACCTGGCAGCGACCGCAGATGTTGAACTCCCGGAGCTGTGGAAAGACATGAGAGCACAAGTAAATTCAATAACTTAACTACACATTGAATTGATTTAAATCAAACTAGAAAACCGTGCCAAGTTTCAGAGGAACTACAGTACATACCCTTCTCTCAATGAGTGAGCAAGGAGGATAGTGACACTCATAGTAGGTGCAGGAGCACTCCTCTTCCTCCACCAGCTCTCCGTTAGCGTTGTAGTAGCGTGTGCGGCTCAACTCCAGGTACTGCTCCTCCACAGGGTCAGCTGGTACCTGCTGGATGGCCAGCCAGTACAGAGACTGCTCTCTGGACCAGTAAGAGAACATGGCGAGAAAAACGAGGCACGTGTTACAGGTTAAACAACAAATATTTATGCTAAACTAAATATTTATGTTAAGCTGTAGGAAACATGATATACTGAGCTTTTTCACTAAAACATACAAGAAGCCCATCCATTACTCTCAATATCATTGTGTGCGAGTTAGTCAAAAAGCAATGTTTTCCCCTGCCAAATACATTGTGATATGAAAAAAAGACTGAATATGAAAATCCAGGCTAAAGTGTATGACTTCCTGTTGCTTCCTCTAAAATTCAGGCTGTGGTCAACTAGCGGGGCCAGCTTGTTTGTTTGATAAATTGATCAGACCGGCATGTCACGCGCAATAGCAACAAACGGTGTATCCAAGAACAATTAAATCAGTGTACATAACGTTAGATTACGGCTCCGAACGGCAACATTAGTTGGGATGGACCGACCCCTTGTTTCTTTAGGCTAACTATATTAGCTTTAGCCTGACTGGTAGCAGCTTTCTGTGAGGGGAAATGGCCGGGAGACGTTTGATTATGTTGCATTAAGGTTCAGATTACTCAGTTTGTATTTGCAGCAAACATAAAACACTGATTATTGTAACTTCACTCATTAACCATTGAAAACTATGCGCATCACTGTGTCAGCGGCAGCTACTGCCTACGCTACTTTTCTAAACACGGAGAGCCTCACTTCCCATAACAAGTGACCGTCGGACTAACGTCACATACACATGTTGCCCACATGGCTGTCTTAAAGGGGAAGGGTCGGCCGGTAATAATCATATAAAAGGAGAACGGTGAAAGTTTACTTTTCTATCAAGCAGCTAAAAAGGATTGGAGTTACCATTGCAACGTCCTGCGATGTGATTATTGCGCATGCGCACATCGTGATGTTGATGCTAAAACACAATATCGTTCAGCCCTACTTTACCAATAGCGTAGCTGCAGCCCTACCTCTGCTTGCTGGAAATCTCCTCCGGCTTGGGGCTCCAGCCCACCGGCACCAGTCGCAGGTTGTCTAGCCGGTTGTCTACTGTCACAGAGTTGATGTGGATGACTTGAAAACTGGGGGCAATGCCTCCTCTGTGCTTCTCCCTGGGTCAAGACATGTACAGGGCTCAAAGTGAAAAATCCTGAATCTATCCACAGGGTATTGTTTTGATATGCACTCATTAGAGTTAATTTGACTGGCAAAAACAGTTAAAGTCCTTATGAGACATTTTTAAGAAGTAAAAAGTTTTGGACATATTTTTACTTCTTCCAACCATATATTAAATTAAGAGTCAATGTAGATTTTTATTTTTTGCAATAATTTCATCCTTCATTGAATCATTGTGAAAATAAAACTTTCTAGATCTTGTGTAACTTTGGCCAGGCCATCGTCAAAAATGTGAATAAGTACATTCATGATTTTGTCCATGACAAAAATCATGACATTGACATTAGTTGCTTCATGTACATTTATTAAAACATTTGCTTAGCTTTCATATAGCTACACGTCTAAACTCTGGGACAAGGCCTTTGTGTTTAAATGACTACCGTGCTGATTCCAGACAGACAAGGCAGTTTGGACTTGAGATACATTTTACACAGTGGCCATGGTTAATGACAAATCGTGTTCCGCTATGAACGTGCACACACGTATTGTTTTTATCACAAACACAGTCGGTCCGTGAAGGTGCAGCGGCAGATGCCGGTAACGTACTTGTATGACAGCGTGCATGGAGCGAAGCTTTGTGACTAGCATAAAACTTTAAGTCCTGCATGTATCCAGATCATAAGTCAACCAGTTCCTTACCAGTAACAATATAACGGCAGCTCATTAAGATGATCCACTAATTTCAACACTTTGGTCTTGCGTAAGAAGAGCATACATTCTAAAAGGCGGAAAGCAGCTCACAATAATCTGCACAAATAATACAGTTTAGATTGAGAGACAAGACTCAATTTGTTGGCTGATAAGCATGAGATTAAAGATCAATAACAACCAACTGTTAACTTCAAACTTTTGGAACAAACCATACTGGTCCACTGAGCTTTCTTCTGATCACAATAATAATTTTTTTTAAAAGGTTACCGTCCCTTTCTCTGCTTTGCCCGCCCAGAGAATTTGGCCCAACCATGAGAGAGACATCATGGCTTTCAAACACGAAAAGGGTCAGTTGGTCAAGACTACACCCCCACCCTCCACCTTGCCCCTCCTTTCTCCTCCTCATGGCTTTCAAACGAGAAAAGTCAAAAGCTACAGACTCCGAAATGGCACAGACTGAGGAAAGCTACTTGTGGGACTGGCTCTAGTGGCTGTAATTCTACACCAAGGCTGAATTTTGTGAAAAAGACTTCAGATATGGTATTAGGGGACCACAAAGGCCTAGCTATATAAAAGCATTAAGCAAGAGCACCATGTCATGGGACCTTTAAGATTCTTAAGACAAAGAATTAACAAACAAGCCGCTGGTGCATCTCCAGATTGTCTATAGTTTTACTTTTTCAATCAACAATATAAGCATCTATTTTCAGAAGTCCTATTAATAATGTTTAGGTTAATTATGATCAGAGGACCAGATCAAGGACACTTCCACAATAAAAAAATACTTGCCTACGAGACTAAGAGTCTTGACCCCAGATGCTATGACATTTAAACAAAAATAAGTGCTTATTTGACACAGGAAATAATGAACAAATTACTTACCAGAGCAGCTCATGCAAGGGCCTTCCTGCCCAGCGGCCTTTGCCAATGTCGAAAGCATAGGCAAAGATCTTAGCTCCATTGCCATCCGCATCTACCTCCATGCGTGCCTATAAATGGAATATTGTACCTTTTTAACATTGGCACTATCAGAAAAAGGTAACAGCAATACTTTTCATAAACACAAGTTGCAGTTAAATCCCCATAATTTACCTCAAACGCATAGTTTTCCACAAGCGGTATGTCCTGCTCATCAATCAGTGTGTATTTTGTCTGAAATGAGAGAATATGTTTATGAATGGGTACCTCTATTATCAAAAGGTTACTTAAAATGAAGAGTGAAAGAGAAGCACATTTGGTCAAGGTAATGAAGCGCACACATACAATTTATTGATATATATATAAATGAATTGTATTTATTAATAAAATATGAATATCTGAATCTACAACCTTTCTCTGTCAAGTAAATGTGTTGGTACATTGTTTTCTCTTTGGAGAAGTAGTACACAGTAAGTCAGTACGATGCATTCGAGTTACATGTTTATGTGTATTCAAGATATTTGGGGATGTAGGAGTTAGTGACATATTAAATGTGTATCTAAACCAAATCAATCAGGAACAGTTTGGGGACCAGAGTTTATTTCACTTGTTTGCTGACTGTGCGTAGCTACGACTTGAGTATGTTACCTAGGTGGGACTTACAAATGCACGTGACAAGATACAATGACCATGGTACAACATGAAAAGGGTAGGTGGTGTACTGTTCACATACAAAGAGGTCGAAACATGCAATTTGACACTTTGTCTTAACTGCCAGACTATTGTGTAGATCCTAACAGTGTTGACATCATGTAAATAAGTTGTGACTGCTGTTTGGAGCCCATGACAAGTAGGGGGTGCGCAACTGATTTGTTACAGCCCAAACAAGACTGTTAGTGAGTGTTTGTGTCTTGTGACACGAACAACCAGGAGCATGTATAGACCATCATTCAGCCATAGTTTAACGTCGTATAAGTGTGGAACAATAATAAAGACACTTAAAGCAAAAAACAATGCAAGTTTATGGCCACAGATGAGGTGTGTGCCGTTCTATCGGTGCTTTGTCACGTTGCACAAAAGAATCAGTTGATGGAGCATGGCAATGGCTTCCTCATTAGACACTTAACCGTATAATCCAAATAACACAGCTAGCGTGGCACTGCTAACTGTAACGTTGCAGCGCACCGACCGTTAAAGATACGACCAACCGTCGAAAAAATAACCTCCTTCGCCATTTCTACCCGACACCGATAACAAAGAATTGAGGTGTTTAAATTGAGTGTTTACCTGTGTTGCGCTCGTTTACCGTCATCCAACAGCTAAGAAACCTGCTACCTGCTAGTTAGCGTTAGCTAGCTTCATAGCGAGAGTGTGTGGTGGCGGGGGAGGTAACGTTAACGTTACAGAAACCAGTCTGGCTCGGCCGGCATCTCAAATCGGGTAAATGCGGTTAAAATCAATAAAGCTGTGCTACTCAAAAATCAGCAACGGGTTGATAACCACAAAAGGGGTTGGCTAGCACCGACTCATCACCGCGAAACCCATTTTCTATCGCCTTTTGTGATCCCCGCGGGCCCTCCCCCGGCCGCACATGGCAGTCCTGGGATCCAGCTCACCTTCCCGGCCACACGGCCGAGCCGTACGATCCCTAGCTTGAAATCCGACATCAGGAGGAAGGGCGGTGGTGACAGCGAGGCGTAGGATCCAACCTAAGCAGTATTCAGGTTTAAAACTCGCCGGGGCAGCCCCTCAGCCCCGCTGCGATGCCAGTTTGGGTTAACTGGTTGTTTGCCCTGATCTCTCCGGCAGCAACCCAGCCTTGGTGACACACTGCTGCTGGCGCAGGAAAGCCGTGCGAGCTGCTGTGGGCGGGACAGGACGGACCACTAGTTAGACCGTCCAATCAAACTTAAGTTACGCTTTTTCTAATAGGAAGCCACCAATCATGTTGTCCACTAGAAATCAACGAATTTTAACGACTGCCTGTTATAGTTATTACGTCATCGCACTCTCGTGACCACTTCCAGACATTTTCGCGCGAAATGTTAGCTGGGTGGGAATATCGTCTTAAATTTGTTCTAGTGGCATAAAAGCATTTCCCCCATAGTCCACTATTATGAGACATCCGTAAAACTGTTGACAACCTCAAACTGCAAGCAATGTCAATTATCACTCCTTGTGTTTAGATTTTTTTTTAATCCATGATTTTATATTTCTAAAACTTTCCTATAGCATGGACATATGACGTCATTGTAGTGGGAAGTCCATGGGTCGAGCAGAAACGCGCGGGCGGGGCCAGCGGGGTAAACACTAATGGCATTTCTATTTTTGAGTTTGGAATCTTAATAGACATAGGCCTCATTTATGCCTTTTTTACTCATCTTTTCAGTGGTGTCTGACGTCAACACTGACGCATGCTGTTGTCTCGCTCTGAATGTTCAATAAATTGACTAAATAAAAAAAGTCCTAAAAACGTCATATGGCGTTTGTTGTTAAATTAGGCTTGCTGCAGGACCAGTGTGTATTATGCTATACACCAGTATGACAGTCGTGCACTTACACTAGCCTACTGCAGAAGCACAAAGAAAGGAGTAGCCTACTGATAGAAAATGAAAACAATGATCAGAGTGACCAAATGTGGGCTCTGTGCATCATTTTACTAAACTAACAACACAAGTCTCAATCAGCAGGTAATAAGTATATTTAAATTTGTCAATTCACGTAATTGATGATGGTCTTCTATTTGCTACTTGGTGTGGTTGCTTGGTAAGTCAATACAAATGCAGTTAAAGTACAGTAGCCTGTGTATGTATTTGTGTTTAAAATAGTATAACACATTTAGAGACAATGAAACACTGATTTGGGGAAAGGACTGAAGTTTTTAAATATCAAATGCAAATGATGCTTTTTTTTTTTTTGGCTTTACTATTTCACATGAATAATTGTCTTTTTAGACTAAATAGACATTTTAATACCTTTGCCATTGTATTCCCATTCATATAAAGGAATGTACCACTTCTCTCACACTGTGATGCTCACATCGTAGCACTGAGGATGTCTCCAATGCATTCGTCATTCTAAATGATCTTAAGGGCCAGCATCTTCTGCACCATCACATCTGCAGACTCTCAGTTCAGTTAGTAAAGTGAGTGAGCACCCTCTGGGGATCAGGACCTGTATTACAGAAACTTAGAAATGAATTGTTTTAGGACATTAAGAATGGTTTAGAATTGTATTAAGAAACTTGTGTTGTTATGTATATTAATTCTATTACATACAGCTCCACACAACAAAAGATATTATGTTACCATCCTGCCCTGAGACATGAGATAGAAGATATTCTAAATTCAACAAGGAAGAAGAAGATGAGTGTTTTTTTTCCTTTTTAGTAATGAAAACTTGCATTATATTTTTGTTTTGTTGTTTTTTACTTTTTATGGTATATTCAGCTTTCTTCCACACCAAACAGTAGTTGTTCCCATTAAAAAGCAGCTGTTTCTGTTGGAAACAATGGCAGCCCTGTGCCTCTGCTGTAAACCCACCTTGCCTGAGCCAGAAGGCACGACTCTCTTCTGTGAGCAGTAGGAAGGGTTTGGTTCCTCGCAAAGGTTTTAATTTCTTGAGATTGGATCTGTTTCCTCCCAAACATGCATGTGGCTTTAACAAAACATCTTTCATTAAAGCTCAGTTTTAAAAGTGATGGGATAAAAAGGGATACAAAGAGGACAACCATTTTACTTCCATTTGATTTAAACCTCTTGTCCTAAGTTTCTTCTTTAAGAATTTAACAAGAAGTGAACTTTTCCTATCGGCATCCATAGTGAAAGCACACGTAAAGGGTTTTACAGTTAAAACAATAGGTCTCACTGGCAAATTAAATGAACAGAAACAATCTTCAAATAACATAACAAACTCAGAACAAAGACTACGGAACAGCACAGTACATTCATTTATTCTTTGAGTTTAAGAAAACAAACAGGATATCAATAGCTTCTCATTTTATCGTATCAGCACACTGTAGGCTAAACATTTCTATTGAGACATTATCGATAGGTTCTTTTTTTTGGCTGCACTCTGGTTTAGCTTTAGAAATTAAAACATATTTATTGTGATGATGGCGTCAACCAAACCCGACTACAAACTCGTCATTTTAAATGAATGGGCAGACTATATTTCAAATTGAGGTTATCCTCTGGATTTAAGAGTGTTTCCAGACAGTGGGTGTTGCTCACTATTTCTAAACAGATAGCTCATTCTTGAGGTGTGGCTGCACCTATAATCCCACACATATGATGAAACTGTATCTATCACACATATACACCCTGGAAAATGTGACTCTTCCACTGTTTTCTTACAATGGTATCTAGTAAACATAAAGAATATTTCAAATCAAAATACCTGGCTATAATTTTTGAATATGAGACTGCTCTAAAAACAGCTATGTATTGTAATAAATATCAGGTTAGCATTTTAGACTTCTGTTTTCTGAAGTGATGACTTGAAGAACATTTTTAATGTCTTGTGACCTGAGGCATATCCCAGAAAAGCATTTGACCATATAAGTCACAGGTAGCCTATATTTGTAACTGTGAGTTATGGATGAAACATCATTCGTTCTGAATTGATATAGGCCTAAATCAAGGCACATTTTGAGCGATACATTGTATCAGTGTATTTGCAAACATCATTGATGCAAGCAGATTTCCATTTTTACTTGAGTGTTTTGAACCTTTACCATAGAATAGAATAGCCCATGATTTACGGCTGTTGGGCTTAGCTGACGCCCAAATCAAACCGCCAGCAGAGAAGAAAGCATTTTTCTTCTTCTTCATTTACTCAGCTCTGACCTCTGATGTCCGTGTTACTTCCGTGTTCTGCTCACCTGTTCCACCTGTATTACAGCGCTGTGCTGCAGGCGATAGGCTAGGTGCGACTCCAGCTCTGCCGGTGCACCTGTTGCGTTATTGTGCCATGACCGAGGAGTTAATAACGTGCGAATTAACATGCCCGTCTTCACCGACTGGCCCGGGGAAAACTTTAAATGGTGTTAAAACTAAGGAGATGGATTTTGAGCAGCCTATTTTCTCCGTGTTGGGCGACGATGTGAAGCCGCAGCAGCACCAGCCGGCGGGGGACACGGTACTGTCGAGCTCCCCGGCCGCGACCACCGCCGACACCGAGTCCGGGATCTTCTCTGGTGAATGTGAGTTTTGCGTGGAGCATGAGTCTGAGCTGGACTGGTTCTGTGGCACCGAGCAGAGACTTATCTGCTCTCATTGCGCCATCGTGGGCCCCTGCCACGGACACACTGTGACCCCTCTGGCCACCAGAGTAACCGCAGTCAGGGTGAGTCCTATTGTACTAGCCTACTAGCCTGTTCATTAACAGCTGTTTGCTTCTTTGTATTGACTGAGCTGGGGCATGATATTGATCATATTTCAGCTTTGGAAATGTAAAAGGTAAATATGTTTTCATTATGAGATACCTGAAGGGCTAGGCTAGCCCAGGAAGGTTACTTTCACTTTGTGTGAATTCCTTGGTTAACTTCTTATTTTTAACGGTTAGGCTATATGAGGTAAAAGTAAAAAGTTTCTTTACTAAGAAACATTTTATACAAAGTAAAAAAAAATGTTTTTTTCAGATTCCCTATTTGACATTGCAATGTGTTGCCTACTTCATAATTCTTTCTTGGGTGTGGTACATTTTGCATGTGCTTTTCTTTCTTGAATTTCTCTGCATGGTATTTAAAAAGACAGGATTTTCTTGTTTCTCTCTTGTCTCCAGCTGATGAGTATGTGTGTGTATGCCTGTATTTTGTTTTCACCAGAACCAACTGGTGGATGTGTGTGAGAAAATGCAGCTGCAGGCACTGAGGATTGAAAGGTTTATTAACCAGACGCTTGCATCCAAAGAACAAAAGCTTCAGGTGAGAAATACCACTGATCCCCACCGCATCAACCACACACTAATGATCACACAATGTGTCAACCTCAACACTGATACACATTGCTCAGTGGAGCCTACACACACAGGGTTAGGATGTGGCAACATGTTCTTTGTGGATGCCCTGTGGAAATAGGTCTGGCAATAGGTGGATACCCTGCAATAGCTCTCTTTGCATTGCATAGGGCTGTGACCAAGGATTACTTCAATGTCAATTCATCTGCCAACTGCTTTGTCAATTATCTAATCAACCATTAATCAATCTACTGTACAAGAATTCAGAACAGCAAAAAGTAAAAAGTGTTTAATTTTTTTTTCTTCAAATTGCTTGTTTGGTCCAGACAGCTGTTTTCTAAAACCCAAAGTTATTCAGTTTACAATTATATAAAAAAGCTACACAATTTAGAAGCTGGAACCAGTGAAGTATTGACATTTTTGTCTGATAATTAACTTAATTGTTTATTGGACCAATTGTCTTAGCACTTGAAACCGTTATTGTTACATCGACAAGGAAAGAGGAAATTGTGAAAGAAATCATCCCTGTATGGTAAAAAACACTTAACAATCCATGTGACCAATATTTCTTTACATCATTTCATGATATAATGCTTGCCAAGCTGCTAGCCTGGCACTCCCTCATGCTCTGCTTCTGACTGGCTAGCTGTGCTGACCGTTCATGTGCGGCTCCTAACAAAGATGGAACAGAAGTGCAACGCTTCACTTGGTTAAACAGAAAGCTCAACACTGAAAAGAGGATATGCAGTAACAATATGCGGTACAACTAAAATATAGTGTTTTTGAAATTTAAACCACATAAAACCATTTTAGCACAACCTCGAAGTACAATTATAAACCTGAAAATGAGCATAATATGAACACTTTAACAATTGTGAGTGAACAGCTAAGTGATTTCAGATATTATTATTTCAAAAAATGTTAAATAATGAGGTACTTTGCACTTTTAAAAGCATGGTTAATAGAGGAAATACAATTATGTTCACTAGTCACACATAACTAGCTAATTTAATTTTTCCCCAGTATGCATCAAAGCAAATGTTGCCTCTTTCAGTGCACCCATATTTATTAACCTGCCTGAAAACACCACAGTGGGTGGTTAAAGTGGTCAGAGGTCCTTTATGTTTAGTTTCCTAGGTTATAAGTTACCATGAGGAAATCAAGCCTAAAATGACAAAGACAGGTAAGACAAATACGTAGAGACCTTATATGAGCAAGGATTAAATCCCAGATGTGCTACTTACCTGACTTTGTGGAACCAAAGCTGGTCAAAACTCTGGTTTATAAACCTGTGTAGTTATTGCTGTGTCAGGCTTGAGAAGTCAAGCGTGTAAAATTTCTTTTACAACCTTTGTGCTTTTGTAGCCGCCCACCGTCAAATATTTGGCAGCTTATAAACAACAGAACCTTGGACAGCGACATTATTGACCAACATGTTGCCTAATGTTGAATTTATTGGCTACTTTGCTCAAAATCTGGGGCTTTAGAATATGTCTTTCTTAAACCTGCAATCACAATTTTCTTGGCCATTTGGAGGCAGCAGAAACAAGTTGTGAACGCAACATTGACATATCACCTTTCAAGATGAAACAATGAGCTGAAACGTTCTGGCTGCACAGCAAGCTGCAGATTCAGATTATAACTCTCTTTTGGTTCATCACACCATGATTTGTAACATTTCCCATGCGCAGAAATCTTAATAAGATAACTACCACTGTATTACTGGTATAGTAGGGCCCGGTTCACAAATATGTATCGTGCCATGCTGTGTGTATTATCATATCGGCTAATCCTAACTTGAAGATATCTTGAAGTGATGGTTATTTTCAAGGATTTTCTGACATTTTGTGGACTTAGTTGCAGCTTTTTTGTTTAAATTACAAAACCAGTGCTGTAAAAAGTATTTAATCTGAAACATGGCTGACAAAAGAGTTGGAGGAGTCTTAAAGGGATAAATGTATTCTCTTTAATTTCTTACTTTGCAGCCACAGTATTTATCACAAACAATTTGCGCAGTTTGATTGTTTTATACAATTTAAAACATTACATCAGTGAATTACAAACTTAAAAGTGACAATTAACCTGACCTACGAAAAAGTATTATCTATGCAATCATATTAAAAACAATATAATTTGTTATATAAGTTGGTTAACATTTCTTCTTCTCTTCTGTCTTTTGGCGCAGGTAGCGGCGAGCAGGGCAAGGGAGCAGGTGCTGGCTCAGGTCAGCGCAGCACGTGAAGCCCTGGAGGAAGAGGAGCAGCGTCTTCTGGAGGGGGTGCAGAGAGAGGAGGAGCGGGTGGAGCAGTGTCTCCTCACCCAGAGAGCCCACTGGAGTCAGGCTTTGGCAAGTCTGTCGCAAACACGCTCCGGCCTGGTGCACACGCTGACACACACTCCAGACACACAGCTGGTGGTGAGAGACTGGGACGTTTTTGTTGGGG
>NC_048422.1:15074098-15118759 GCF_013103735.1 Etheostoma cragini
GAACTTGGTCATAAATTGCTAAACTACATGAATGCCCCAAAGAGTCATCCCTTTTTTCCTGTCTTTCAGACTAGTGTCCAGGAGATAGCTGACAGGTATTTTTTTATACATGACATGGCTTGTGAATATTTCTTTTCTTGCTCAGAACAATCCAGAGAGGTAACATCTCTTCTCCTCTTATCTGTGCTAGGGTGGAGGAAGCGGAGGGGGTCGGGGAGCCCTGTGACACGGACCAGCTCAACCTGAACCCGGGCTGCAGCGACAGCAAGCTGCTGAGAGGTCTGTGGGCCACTGCAGTGCTGCTCGGGCCAAACGGTTAGTAGATCTGTATTCAGTCTTCATGCACAACATGAGCATACAAGGTTATTGCATACACTAATGATGGTAATTAGCATATGTGCAAGTCTTGAAAATATAGAAAACAGGACACTTTAAAAATTCAAAAGCAGGGATGATTTTTGGTAGAAATTCTGGGTATATCAAACTAGAAGCTATACTTCAAACAGAAATATGCTGAGAAACTCCTTCTTTGACATCCATCCAGTAATGGAAGATCATTAACTTGAGTAATTACATACAATATTACAATGTAAAAAAACCTGCATTCAAAAAGTATCAAATTCATTGTGCTTAAGTAATAAAGTAAAATTAATAATTTTGCAGAATGGCTTCCTTTCAGCGTACTGTACTTCACTGACCAATACTGTAACTATTGACTTTGGCATTTCTGACGTCTTTGTGTGTGTGGTGAAGAGCAAGCTGTGATATTACAGTAAATTTTTTTTTGAATTAAAGTAAGGAATTGTGATAATCTCTCAAAACATGCCTGTTACTATTGCAGCAGTTTGTGACATTCAATCCATCTTTTTCTTCTTCCCGCAGCTTATAGATCAACAATTTTAAAGTTTGATGAGCGCACAGTGAGCCCTCTCCTGTCTTTGTCTGACGACTTCTACACTTTGACCTTTCTTCACAAAAAAGTTCGCCAATCCCCGCCCTACGATCCAGCACGCTTCGACTGTTGGCCAAATGCACTGGGTACACTGTCCATGTCCTCTGGCACCCACAGCTGGGTGGTGGATGTGGGCCAGAGTGGTGCATTTAAGGTTGGGGTCTGCTATACGTCTCTTGAGCGCAAAGGCACTGGGAATGAGGCCCGGCTGGGCTACAACAGTCAGTCTTGGGTGCTGTCTCACTACGACGGGGACTACTCCTTCTGCTACGCAGGGAAGCAGGTCCCCCTGCAGATGGTGAGGAGACCCCAGAGGATCGGCCTGCTGCTGGACTGGCCAACTCACACGCTGATGTTTTACGAGCCTAACTCCAGCTCCGTGCTGTACTCTGTCACTCATCCATTCAGTGCGCCGCTGCTGCCGGCGTTTGCCGTGACTGACCGCAGTATCACTATACTGCATTGACACACCACACACTCTGCCAAACACCTTCAACATGTGAAGAAATGCCATTCCCTAATGTAAATAGGATCAACAGCTAATGAGTCGCCCGCTGAATGTGCACTTAGGTGTCAACTTCTATTTATTTTATTAGATATTCTAGTTGCTGCTGATTCTCTTTTTTTCACTCTTTTAAATGATTTAACAGACTTTAATTTAGAGATGATCAGATAATTTAACGTTATCTGTTGATCATATTATATAGTTATTATTATTACACAATTGTGCTGTAACAGTATTTTGTTTGACTGACGATGATTGTTTTAAAAAAAATATATTTTTAATATAATTGTTTTTAGCATCAGTTTGATCTGTGTTATGAAGCTTGTAATGAAGCGTTTCTTTATCAAAAAAAATAATAACTCTGGTTGATCCCGGACTGTTGTAAATGTTGCGTGAAACTTAAAGAAATACTCTTTTTGTAACAACGTTATATGCTTAGTAAACCATTATTACAGGATGACTTTTTCTGTTATATTTTCTGACTCCTGGAAAGTTGGCCTAAAAAAAGAAATAAAGTATTTAATTGGAGTCCCACAGTGTGCAGACCACCTAAATGCCCTGCAGTTACTATAAGTATTTTTTTCTTACACTTTCCATAAATAGTAAAACACAAGGTAGAATTTGCATTCATATGTTTTTAGAGATTAATGATTTAGTTTGTTCTTTCATGCCACGGCAGGGTTTTGTTTTGTGTGTTTTTGTGAATGTAGTGCATATGACAGTACCTGAAATACATGACAACACAACTCGCAGGAAGATCAGATATGCTAACAGAGCTATATGCTAACATCTCAAAAAACACTAATCATTCTTCCTCCGACCTTTGTCCTTAACTAAAATAAGTAATAATACCACAATGTAAAATTACAGTAAATAATAATAAAAAGTCCGGCATTGAAATTGTTGCTGAAGTTAAAGTATCTAAGTATACTCAGGAAAACTTAGTATCAAAAGTGGCAGACCATTATGTATATTACTATTATGTATTATATCATTAGAATCTCACTTGTGCTTTAATGTCTAAGCAGCATTTTACTGTTGAGATGGAGCTAATTTTAACTATTTATTTAGGGCTGCAACTTATGATTATTTATATACAGAATAATCTCCTGATTATATTTTCAATTGATTGGTTTGTAAAAATTCAGAAATTAGTGAGAAATGGAAAATTACACAGAGCCCAAAGTGACATTATCACAGGGCTTTGTTTGGGTGAAGCCACATAACACACCTCAAAATAATTAAAAATTAAATTGAAATAATTAAAAAAGCAGAAAAAACAATTTGAAACTTTTAAATTTGGCAAAGTAGCTCAACTGTTAAGATCACAATATGTGAGCTCACAAAACAAAACCACTATTTCTTTTGTCCAAAACCACATGTACACACCTCTTCTACGTCTCCGAAGTTAGGCAGAAACCCACTGGAGGGCAGTAAAGTCAACAAGAACATCACAAACATGAGTCATGCAACAGTGTGTTTCTTGATGATGCACTTTCAGACTAGTACGTTAAGTGAAAATGTGTCTCCAGGACCCCGGACAGTTACAGGTGCTGATCCAATCAGACAAAAACATATGGTTCCTGTTGAATGAATGTTTGTGGATTTTTCCAAATTTTACATCAGTAAAATACAGATACGCGCATGAGTCATTAGGATTATGTAACTAACAATGAAACGAACAAACTCATAGTAAGAAGTTTGAAGTGACCAGAAACTCTGTATGACGAGACGGTAGTAGGCAATGAAACAAAACTGAGAGAAAAGAAAAACTGTGAATAAAGCAGCAACTTCACTGACTCATCATCAGTGATATTTTAGATTCAAATTAGGTATCGTTTCTAGCACCAATGACCATTTCAGAGAAATGGTATGTACTTTTATGAGAGGATTGATTTAAATAGTTTCAGGACATGCTTAAGTTATGGATATCTTAGGATGTAGCAATTCCAAATATTTCTAGTAATTTTGGTACAATGTTGTGTAACATTGCAATACCCCTTTCCTTGCTATTTCAACAGAGACACTTGATATAAATTCATCTCCCCATTAAAGCCATTCAGATTTGAATATAGTGTGTATTAGGCTTGATTCAATATGTCCCAATTGCTCTGTTAATGACTCTTTTAGGGCCAGCTGAATCATGGTATATGTAACTTAAAATTGAATTTGCATTTTAACTGGCAGAACTGCAGAAATAAATTATAAAATGTGATGCACAACAATAAAATGCAGAGAGGAAGTTTTTACTCCTTAATTTGGAGGGGAAACACATCATCATAAGGGTTAGTATTCACATGAAACCATCATATCCACAAAAGAAATACAAGTAAATCATGGCTTATCTTTGTGCATTGTGTCCAAAGAACCATGTAGAGATATAAACCTGCACAGTGACACTGAACTGAATGTATAACAGCGTGTAGTGTAAAGGTCTTCATGTTTTCTGAGCTGTGGAATAACACGTGATCCACACAAGGTCACAAATAACCTCTTAACCTTGAAATGGTTCTCACGAGGAAAATGCATTTAACTGGGCAATAAGGGTATTTTTTGACATTGGGTTTGCTCATGTCATTTCACACACCTGTCAAGCAGTTTGACTTCCTGTTAATGTTTTATTATTACTGTTTAAAGGACAGGCATCATTTCTTCAGTATTTGATGAAATAACAGAAGCAGCTACACTAAACATCTGCTCCTTTTCCACCTAGAAGTGTGAGTAGTACAACTACTCATGCACATGATACTATTTCTCTAGCTAGTTTTCATCTGTAGTCCCTGGCCAGGTGTTACATTAGACTCCCTTAAAAGTCAAACAGTTCACAGCAATATTAAAGAAGATAAATTGTCACAGAAATATAATTTACAGTTATAATTAAGTATTTTCATTTATTGTGCTACTTGACACAAATACCCACTTTCAGTCACATTTGCAACAACAGATGGCGACTGAACATGACCTGTTGACCAAGACCTGCTATCTATAAGCATCAGAAGAGCAAAAAAAAACTGAGCATTTCATCAGCTGAAATGTGTTTACTCAAAATGGTTTAACAATTCAAAGTAAACGGTGACACGTCAAAGTTTGACAACTGTGAAATTCCCTCATTTCCTCAGGTGTTACTAGCATTCTTCTCCACAGTATAACACTTTAAATATTTTGTGTGTGTCCGCAATAAAAAAAGTTTTTTGTCCGGTGATCCCTGCATCATTCATGTTTTTTTTGTTGTCTTCCTCAGGTGTTCCTCTTTTTGGTAGTCCTGACTATTACAGGAGGCGGCTCTATGTTGAGTTCTTGTCGGAGGTCTTCGATGCTCTGCGCCCACCGTCTCTCGTAGAAGATGCTGAGGACGCAGTGGGCCCGATGACCATTCCGCAAAGCCCAAGGGCCCAAGGATGTGAACAGCAACTTTAAACGGCTAGAAGGAGGTGATACAAGAGAGGAAAAGTTAATCATGATAAAAGAATTACTCTCTGATAAACCAGTTCCCCAAAAGCACAAGGAAGTTCAGTTATTTAAAGAGGAAGAATTTATTATTTACAGGTAAAGATGGTTTACAGGCATGATGGGGGTAACAATGATATATAGTTCTTAGAGTGTTTCCTCTTATGCCTCTGTGAGATCTGGACTGCATTGTTGTTAGAGTTGCCCTTTTGTTATCTACTAAAATAATACTAAATCACTACTAGGTTACTTCCTTGTTTTACGAATGCAGCAGTACAATTGAAATTATTAGCGGACTAATCGATAAGTCAACCCAACATGTATCTGCTATTTTGGTAACAGATATATTCTTTATTCATCTTTTGAGCAAAAACGCAAAGAGCTTTAGTCTAAAAAAATTATTATACTTGCTGTTTTTCTTGCTTTTTTTATTATTATATTAATCTGAATAGTTTGGGATTTTGGACTGTTGCTCAGAAAAAAAGAAAGCCAAAACTAAAATTGTAGTTATTGCAGCCTTAACCCAAAGCATTAAGCTCTGTTCTTTGCTGTGAGTGCACAGAAACAGGTGAGCTTGAATACTATGAGCATATCAACGATTTTCACCTAAACTTAACTACCTATACTATGGAATACAGTACCTTTGCTCGTTCTGCTACAGTGGTTCAATACTGTGCTGTAGTTCCGTTCTGCGATCCCATGTTACATCCTGCCACGACCTGTGGTGCCCAGCTACGTCCTGCTGGGCCTTGTAACGCCGCACACTGCCCTGCTATGCCACAAACTACTACAAAGAACTACTACAAACTACTATTTTTTTTTTGGGACTGTTATTGCCACTCTTCATTCTAACCCCAACCGGTCGTCAGACACCGCCTACGAAGAGCCTGGGTCTGTCCGAGGTTTCTTCCCAGAGGGGAGTTTTTCTTCGCCACTGTCGCACTGTTGCTTGCTCTGGAGGAAACTACTAGAACTGTTGGGTCTTTGTCAATTCTGGAGTATGGTCTAGACCTACTCTGTCCGTAAAGTGTCTTGAGATAACTGTTGTTATGAACTGATACTATAAATAAAATTGAATTGAATAGTTTAGACTGTGGTATTGTACCTTGTACTCAGCCGAAGTGGCCCCAACACGGCTCCAAGAGCACACATGGGAAGCCCAGTCTGAGCAGCTTCGAACCATTTCACTGCCACTTCACCTGAAAGCAGCAAGAAGGGACAGAAAGAGAAAGAAATACCCAGATTATTCCAGATAAAGGAAGAAGAGAAAACTAGAAGGAAGTTGACGTTTAAGTGGGTTGAAAAACAGCGCAAATGCTAAACATGGTTTTAACTTGTAGAGCCTGACTCACCCAACATGTTGGTGGGCATGCCCAGTAAAGTGTGCATCAAATCATGGACCTCTCTGTATCTCTGCATGACGTAAGCTAGCTCCTCATCGTCCACAAACCTTACGTCTGCCCTTGAGTCAGGGGTCACATCCTGACAGAACAGGAAAGTGAATGCTAGAGTGAAGCTGAACGGGAAAACGCAAAAGGAAGGAATTTCTTAGGAAATTTGTTTATCTTGATGTAATCAGTCTTGACGTGAACACTCACATTGTCCTGCAGGAAGCGAAGGTATTCCCTCCCAAAAGATCCATCCGGCAGAGAGGTCATCTCACTTAGATCAAGTGTAGACAGCCGGATCCGGGGTCTTTCTCTGCAATTACCAGTCATTAGCACGTAAGAGTAAATCAACTTTCATTCACTAAAGAGAAAATTCCTTTTAAAAGCACCTGAATCAAAAAGTTACTGAATAGTGTTACAGGGACTGACTTAAGGATTGTGTAGCCTTCAGGGTCATTTCTCATCTTGTCCCTGAGATTTATCAATGCTAGATGTCCTGTCGCCTCCCCGAGCACTGCAACCATGTCTGTAGGGAGAGATTCACGCACTATATAGTATTAAAAATGCACAATATAGAAATAAAGAGATTTGTTGCTGATAAACCTACTATCTAATAATTGATTGCCCCAAAATGGCATACATTTCAACTAAAATATTATTGTTACATTGATAATATACATTTTAACAATTTGTTGTTTGTCTAAAAATAAATAGCTTCAAGGGACTTGGTTTAAGGGGCACTCCAGCAAATTTTCACATGAGAATCAGTTTACTCATCACAGGGAGTACTAGTCAGCCTGTGAAAACAGCTGTTCTATGTATTCTGTGTAAGTCTGAGAAAATGTCTGGCTGAAAAGGTCAAGTCTGGTGATATCATTATAGGTTTGTGTTTGGATAGTACAACGTTTTAACAGAGTGCCTGCATTGCAAACTGGGGATGTGGGTGAAAGGGGCAAATAAAAAAAGGCATTTAAAATAGTAGGATACAGCATTTTTGGAGATCAAACAATACTGGGGATTAAAACCCAGGTGTGGCTCTCACTAATAGGTGTTAGTGCTCTCTTCTTCCCTGAAGGTTTCAGGGTAAGTGCACTCACTTTGTATCTACTCTCATTTCTGTTTCCAAGACATTTTAAGACCATGTGACGGTGGTCTCCAGAGAATAAAAGATTGAGAATGAGACTCTGTACTGGGTAGGCTTTATGAGAAAAGAACCTCAGGTACAGTCCCAAAAGTGTATATTATTTCACTGGAAAATAAAAAAGAAGAAACACTCTGAACACGGAGATGTCAAAATGTGTAACTTAACATTTTAGCATTCAGTTAAAATGTATTGCTAGCGAGATTCATTTGACACAATTAAGTACCACAGTCAATCAATTTACAAAACAAATAACAGAACAACCTTTACCGGTGTAACAATTTTCACACCGTTCAAATCTTTTTTTTCCCCTAAACTTTAAGCCACACAAAAAAAAGTAAGTGAACTTTACGATAACAGTTTTATAATTAAAGCAGTCAAACCGACAAAATTGATTTTCAATGAATTTCCATTCCATTTGGAACATTAGTGGTTTTCTTTTGCACCACCATCAACAGAGCTTTCTCCATATTTGACAATGCAGTAATCTGTGACTGGCGTCTACCGCCTCATCTGCTGTACACAGGAAGGCTTTTCTTGGAGTCTTTTTTCAGATTGCCTTGGTTTTATATCAGAGGTACAAGTAGGAAAAGCAGGGGGATTGGCATAAAAAATATTTCCCCAGCCAGAGTCAGACCCGGCGTTGTAGTAATATTTGTAAGCGTCAGATTCACTTGGCTCATGGGAAGGCCTATTTTTTTTAAACAATGAAGAAAGGGAGATGAAAAGGGAAAGAAAAAAAAGCACAGACAACAACAAAGAATGAAGCCTGAGCCCCATATTGACGTACGGGCCTGTTTTGACCTGGTTCCTTAGTGATCTGATCACAAGTGGACAAGTATGTTTGTTCCTAACCGGCAGTAGAATGTCTCCAAATGGGTCTTCAGTGACCACTTTTGATCTGATCACTCAGATTGGATTTGAATACCTGATCAAAACAGGGCTTATGTGGGTCTCACCATGTCTGTGGGGGTCGTGTAGTGCAGCCACACCTGACCCAACAGCCAACACGACTTTCTGGATGGGGGTGGTGTGGATATGTCCAGGATACAGACCATTATAACAGCTGTTTGTAAACCCAGTACTACTACTGTGCACCTGGTGGGCACACACTGCTGAGAAAAAGAAAGAGCAACATGAGAAACATTTGCAAAAAACTGGACCAAGACAATGCAATAATGCACTTGATATGTAAATGTGCTGTATTTATATAGCGCTTTTCCAGTCTTAACAACTGCTGAAAGCGCTTTTACATCTACAGGAAACATTTACCATTCACATACAATCATACACTGTGGCCGGGGCTGCCGTACAAGGTGCCACCTGCTCATCAGATAAACATTCACACACATTCACACTCCGATGCTCAGCACCAGGGGCAACTCGGGGTTCAGTGCCTTGCCCAAGGACACTTCGACAATGACTGCAGGGTCGAACCACCAACCTTCCGATCAGCAGGCAACCACTCTACCACTGAGCCACAGCCGCCCCGAATGATATGTGTTGCATTGCCCTCAAATAACAACTTAGCTTATCGGTAATGATGTATATCAAAGCAAAAACCTTTGGTATGCTCTACAGAAGCCAGTTAAACCAGCTGTTTACTGATAAAGACTGCAGCATTACCATGTTTGAGATAAAGACCTCTAGTATTTTGATAACATCTGAATGAGATTTTTATGGCAAAGAACTGTGAATTTAGTTCTTTTTAGTTCTCTGCTTAAAACACATCTGAAAAGTATTGCTGTGCTGAGCCGAGGCTTCGGAGAGTATGTCAAGTCATCCTGGATGTTTTGCATGAAGGGCGTTTTGAGGCTTGTATTGTTTTAGACCAATGTGCTGACACCAAAGCTCTAACAAATTTGAGAAATGATTGTTCCTAAATAAAATTGATAACTTTTGCTCTCTTCATCATTTTCATAGTTAAACAATGTATTATGTTTAGTATTTCAGTTGTATAACATAATTGCCTTAATCGTTTTAACTTTTGTGTTTGTAACATTCCAAAACGTTCATTTTGACTAAAAAGATTTTAAATTTTACTAAATGCATATTGGTTCCATCCCTTATAGGTTTCATTGACTACAAACTATCGGTATCGATATCGGCGTGTCGATATTAACGTTAAACTACTCTGACGTCTATAAGATGCTATGTTACTAGCTACATGACGTTAATTTAGCTAACTGTTAGATGAGGAGTGTAAGTGCACCATTAAAGTAGAGTACACTGTGGTATGGTGCAAGCTAGGCTTCGACATGCATTTATGTCTACATTAAAACAGTAACGTTAACTAACATCTATTTAAAATATCTGTTGCGTTACGCTTTTTCAACTTACGCAGAAACGCGTAACGTTAGCTGGAGAAACTCATACCTTTGGAGATCAAAACGCATTGTCGCTGATTTAACCATTGGAAAAGTCTACCAGTGTACAGCCACATTGTGGATATGTGAACACTGATGCGCATGTGTCATCTCTTGGAAACTTGCTTTCTACTCCGGGGCAGCCCTGTGAAGGGGCGGTTTGGTCAATGCACTGCCGTTCTTGGCAGTTGCTTTATCTGTAAACGTAAGCGGTGCATGTCGCAATAAATTGTAAACATAGCTAGCTAAAGGTTGAACTGTCCTTTTACGATAGCGGACAAAGTTTGATTTCTGTCTGTCTGCTGAGGCAAAGTGAAGACGTCAAGGTTAGTTAGCCTGTGCTTGTACTTGCCAGATAAATATTTTAGCTAGAAGTTTGCCAACTGAGTAGATAATTCGCAAAACACATAGTAATAGTAGATTACTTAAACACTGAGTAATTTAGCATTGGGCTGAAGTTGTGTAACGTTACCTAGCTACTCATAAAAACCAAGTTGAAGTGCAAGTTAAATGTTTAGCTAGGTCCTAGACAAATGCAAATATATAAATCCAAATGAGTATTACAGAGGACTACCCTTTCAGCAGTCACGTGGATTAGGGCGTAATTTAGCTAGCTAAATACTTGGCGTTGTATCGGTTGCGTTTTTAAGGGGAACAGACAGACTCTGGGTGAGTAACGTTAAAGAGATTCCGGTTTGGTTTTAGTGCTGTTAGTATCCCACGGAGGGTGTAAAGGTTCCCAGACAATGTAGAAACCCTTGACATGGTTGTAAAACAAAAACTGACCAAGGAAATGGCGAACCGAGAGGACGAGCATACTGGCAGAGCATATGTTTTTTTCTGGCTTCAGATACACGTAGCTGCTACTGGCTTTAAACGAAAAGAAAAAAAACAGTAAGGGACAGTTGTTTGTGACACAAAAGTAATACATGTGGAGACTGCAGGGATAGCTAGCTAGATTAGTTGTACATTACTCTTTAAGGCATTGTTTTGATTGTGAATGCAGCTATTAGTGTTGTTTCTTTAACAAACGTTTCCACATTACAAAAACTTCAAGACCAGATTGCTTTAAAAAAAACACAAGGTCGTTTTTTTTATTTTTTTATTACAGCGTACACTTTATAGTTTAGTAATGTTTGTGCTTAGTGTTGGGATGCTTTAAATGTTGTTTCAGACAGTTTTAGCAACATTGTGCAAAGATTCTGGTCAGTTTGGAAGTCTTTTCAGGATGGTTGAGTGTACTATAAAGAAAATTACCATGGTTTCTTCTAGACGAGATTAATGCTTTTTACTGGGTTTGTAATTGCTTCCCTTTCACTGTTTCTATGGATACATAAAGTAAACAAGAGTGTGGGTATTCATTGTTTACTGAAGGCAATGATTAATTGAATCATTTAATCTTTTTTTTTGCTCCATTTGGACGTGTTTCATAAAAAAAAGAAGATGACAAAACAGTTTTACTTCTTTATGTTGCAACAGTGAAGACATGTTAGTCATCATATACCAGACGTGGCAATGTGTCAACCATGCATTCAAGTAATGATACCAGGGAAAAAACATTGTGGCTTTCCAATGATAAGCAGCATTGGGCTTTTTCCAATAAGTGAAGTATGTAACTTCCTGCCTTCTTGAGGTTGACGTGACATTAACTGTAAGATCATCACAAAGGTTGCTGTTTCACTCTCAATGTAATGGGACGGAAATTTAAGATTTGTAAACATGAATTGAATGTATTAATATAAAATGTTGACACACAAACTAAAAAAATGGTGCATCAACATGACTTAGAACAAATAGAAAATAGAATATTTTATATATATACTTATGTATTTGAAAAAAGATAGTTAGAACGGATAACAAAATGTCAGTAATTGTTAAGAGTTTGCCAACAATATGTTTCAACAGTGAAAATGCTATGTAATTTCATCTTAAAAATTGGGATTTAGCTAATAACCTTATCTTACCACAAATGTTTTAAAATGTTAACTAAATGAAATAGAAAAGATGCCAGGAAGTATAAATGTCACTACTAATAGCAGCTAATGCATTCATCGGTCACATGTTCACTTGGATCAGTCTAAGTCTCATGATAAGCATGAGAGTTAGGTGCTCTAGCTCTTAGTCTTGTGATTATGGGATTTCCATCATGAAAATGAGATGTTAGGGATGTGTGTTGTGTTTTGTGGGTTTCAGTGTTCCGCTGAAAATAAGTTTTGGTGCATAGTAACCTTTTAATTTGCCTAGTTTCATCTAAGGTTTGATCCATCCATCCGTCACTTATAGTCTCATTTCTTAGTCTAAGAAGATGCTTACATCTGTAAAATACAAAATAAGGTTCACCAAAAAGGGGAATCAGTTATTTCCTACTTTATGCCACGTCAGCACAATAAATAAGCCTACCTCAGTCTCATCTCTTAACATTGTAATGGCTGCCTTTTTACAGAGGCACACCATTTCCATTGAAATTCCTGTTGACTCCAACAAATGAATAGGTGGAGACAACACTGCTCAAAGCTGTTTGGCTTTTGTATAGTCTAGAGTTCAAACCGGATAAACTACACATTGTATAGCACCTGTAGGCAAATGCACACAAGCAGAAATACTTCAAGATTGTATTGTCTTGTAAGGTAACCTTGAGTGTCCAGAAAGAATGTATAATTATTATTATTAAGGTTCTATTTTCATCCCATCATCCCCATTGTATATCATGTTCTGCAGATCTGTGTAAAACCAAACCCAGTTAGGTACTGACAGGAAAACAAACAGCTGTGTTCATATTTAGTTATGGAGTATTTGATGTAGGTGAATATGTCAATATATGACATCTGCTGATGGGAAAAACACTCCTTACTCATTTTTACTCACTTACTCATCTGACCACATTATGTTTCTTCTTCTATGAAGCTAATTATTCATCTTTAAACATGACTGAGTCTCTGACATGGAAGATTGCTGTGAGAGAAGGTGACTTTCACAAGCATGTTTAAGGCTTAAGCATGGAATGACTACAAAAAAAACCCTCAGTAGGTTAAACACTTCATCAAAACTTGTGTGTGACAAATATTGTATATGTCAAAATCTAAGTCTAGCTGCTTGGTCTAGGAAGTGATTAGCAAACTCTGAGTATCAAACCTAGACTCATATGTATATTTTTTTAAATCACACATGAAAATTGTTCATTGTTCAATCAGAATTGAATCATGAGGTGCCGACAGATTCCCACCCCTACCCACCATGTTTACATTCTAAAATGACTCATCAGACAAATCTGTCACCAGTTTTAGTGTCTACTTTCAAAAGGTCTGTATCTCTCTCTGCATTTAACTCAAAAGATTTTGCACGTATCTCATTTAGGCTTTTAGTTAGGGAAATCATTTTGGAAGGTTCCCAGGTTCATTAGGGTCGCGTTCCCAGGTTCATTAGGGTCGCGTTCCCAGGTTCATTAGGGTCACACGTCACCCGGTCATACGTCGGTCCCAAGGTTTACCGGTTTAGTAGTAAACGCAACATTTTGTCCCGTCAATGTTGTTTTTCAGACAACAGCAGTGACCAGTGCTAGTCTGTTAGCTCACAGGGCTCTAGAGTGCGACTAACATTTTTCCTCCAGGTCACACCGGTGCACCTTATGTCCTCACATCCGCCGCCTCCTCAAACAGCGCAATGTTGTTTATATGGACATGGTTTAATTCCTTACATGACCCATTTCTTCTACAGCTTAGCACAGCTGTATTTTGTTAAGCAGGAGGGGCAAACCTGTATTACGTCAATCGCACTCCCACTATCTCTTTTAATCAGTTATTGTTGAAAACAAGTGAAGGAGCTTTCACAGAGATACATTTTTTTTTTTTTTACAGCAACATACAATTTAAACATAAGAGGAATGTAGCACAACATGGATGTGAAAGCAGTTATAAATAGTCTATGTGACTGTAAAATTAGTTTTGGTTAAAATCATCAAATAATCGTGATCTCAATATTGATTAAAATAATTGTGATTATCGTTTTGGCCATAGTCGTGCAGCCCTAATGCCTACGTCCTTTGGCTTTAGACATCTCAGATGTGTTTAGTCTGTAGCCAAACCTAACCCGGTGTCAAAATGAAGAATCAGCCTCATGCTCACTGTACAATAATTTGCCTAAAGGCTTGGATGCTGCCCGTATTGCACTTTCAGTGCAGCTACTAAATAACTAAAATGTGTGATTTTTTTCCAAAAAGCGTACTAACTCTGACATACATGTCACATAAGTAATTTAACCAATTATAAGTTACTAGTATGTCAGAGAAAACACAATACATCTTGATTGCACAAGTGATGTAAAGTTCTTTTACTTCTAAAGGTTATGGTTAGCTACTGACAGTTGCTGTGTTGTACTTGTTCCCAGGACATAGCGCCAGATTGATGGAGAAGAATGGCCCGAATCTCGTTGGACTGCATCAACTCTTTACCAGGGATCCCCCTCAGTGTGCTGTCAGTGCCTATGGAGAATAAGTACAAATGTCAGCAGTGTCTCCAGGTCCTGAGGAAGCCTGTCCAGGCTCAGTGCGGCCACCGCTTCTGTGTACACTGTTTCAAGCAGCTCACCAGGTAGACTGGAGGTCCTAGGACCACCTACAGCCGTGTGAAATTCAAACCCCCTCCCCAATGCTTACCTTCTTACTGGACATGCTTCAGCACATCCTGTGTTCTTATCTCTGCTCGCCTCTGGGGGATTTTGTGCACCCAAGATCAGTTACTATATTCAGACTCATCCCACACATGACTGGACTCTTGAACTGAAGTCAGTGAATCACAAGGATCTGACCATGCCTCTTGATTCATTTTAAAGGTGTCCATTATTTTCTTTTCCAGTTCTTGTTTCCTATCACTGACTCACTGCTTGTTCATTATTCATGAATTCCTTATGTCCAATGATGCTTTGGCAGTATCATTAATCATATGGTGACTGTAGAGGAAATCAAATTTTAGAACCATATCTTAAACTAAACCTTTTTATAACATTAGATTAGATTCAACTTTATTGTCATTACACAGGTACAGGGCAACGAAATGCAGTTTAGGTCTAACCAGAAGTGCAATAGCAGTAAGTACAGGACATACAATGGTTCAATAAGTGCAGGACATGGAATGTATGGCGTCCTGCTAGCTCAATAGCATTGTCTGATATTCCGCTGTTTAACCATGTCATAGAGTATCATTTTGCTAATCTTCCAACATACACACAACAACAAAAAGCATTTTTATGCTGTTCATGCTATGTCAAGTACCTGTGTTGTGTGACTTTCATTATGTGTGAATGTTTCACATTTCACATGTTCTTAATACATTTCTTTCTCATCAATTTCCCACACCTTATCAAAGGTTGCAAATTGCAGAATTTGTAGAGTGCTTACAAGCTTTTTTCCGCTGCTGTTGTATTTTTCAAGAATGATTCATCTAATTGAGTTCTGATCCATACTGATCAGCAGCCGTTCAAGTAATGAATCAGCAGGAAATTGAATGTTGGCACCAAACAGTTTTTTTACTTTAAAGTCACAAACTTATTTTGTTTGTCAGTTCTGGTCCAAAGCCTTGTGAAGCCTGCCGCCATGAGGAGATATATGAGGAACCTATTTCCATCCTAAATAGTAATGAGGTAAGTTATGAAGTGTGTCATTCGTCAGCCAACATTGTTATTTTATGA
Source organism: Etheostoma cragini (assembly GCF_013103735.1). Lineage (NCBI taxonomy): Eukaryota > Metazoa > Chordata > Actinopteri > Perciformes > Percidae > Etheostoma > Etheostoma cragini. The sequence goes on from NC_048422.1 coordinate 15,089,580, forward strand.
GACATATTACTTGTAATCTGTATACCATTTCTCACTCAGATTTAAAAAGAAAAAAAAGAAAACATTTTACTACAATCTGATAGGAGTTTCCCTTACCACAGTCTCGCACAATGCTATCTTTAATGTCTTTTTGCTATTATAATGAATGACTTCATAACTTCACCTCATTGTTTGTTGTTTGCCCACCAGGCATTTCCCGACAATGCAGCCGGCCGAGAAATAGCAAGTCTGCCTGCCAGGTGTTTGAACCAGGGCTGTGATTGGACAGGCTCAATAAAAGAGTATGAGGTGAAGTATAAAGTTCTTTTGTCATCGTGGGTGTACTTACTGCTTCTGCTTTTTACTTGAGTGTTTGTCACTGCCTGTCTCAAATAAATTGTGTATAAGTGTCAGTGTACTATACCCAAACCTGTGCTGTCTGTGTTTTTTGTATTTCTCTCATTCATTACCAGCCACACAGAGTATTCGTAACATATTCTGCATTCTCTGGGTTGCAGTCACATTTTTCCCCCTGCAGCTTTTGACAAAGAGCTGAAAGACGTGCTCGTATTACATGCAATGCAGCAATGCATTAGCAACAGAGTCTTACAGCCTAACAGGAAGTGAAACTTAGCAGCCTGGAAAGTCCCCATGTTACCAGCTAACAACATCCACTCAGTGGGAAAGTACCAGGATAGAAAAGGCCCTTTATCTCGAGGTTAGCTATCTTGTAAGGGTTAATTTAACCCTTACAAGATAATGAAACTTTAGACGGCACCAGTTCACAAGGGAACCACTCAATTTATACTTACTGTTAGATGGAAAAACAGGATCTTGGTAGACAATTAACCACATCATTCAGACAGACTGGGTTGTATAATCACAGAAAGTCCTGTCATAATTCTAAAAGTTGTCTGGTTTCATGTTATTCTATGACTAGTTTTGTTTTTACTGTAAATGTTTCTGTGTGTGGTAAGTTTGTTTAGTAAAGAGTTGACTTCCTGATCCTAATGAGCAAACGGATGTTTGGACCTTTCTGTCTGTTTGTAGTTTTAATAGTACCGTATAACCCTATCTAGATCAGGCTCTATACAGGAAGTGTTAACGTGGGCTGATGGTATTTCAAATGAGAACATCAAGCGGATGATTATTTTTCCATGGTTTGCAAATTTGGTTCTGATATGTTAGCTTACCGATGTTGTAAATAAACACGAGCTTGCTTCATAGGACAATTTGGTCAAAGTGTGTGACTGCAGTGCTCAAGAAATGACTAATATGCGGTGTGAAACACCCACATGTCTGTGTAATTAGTTAGTTGTGGGCTGCCATCTTAGTCACTGTCACTGTGAAAAGATCTGCTCTGTTAGCTAGCCGTACACGCCCAAAACTTAAAGGAAAAATTGACTAAATATGCTCCCTGAGCGCGGTAAAACAGGGATTTGAAATGATTCGTATACAGTTTGGATATTCGGTTTGAGATTTGCCAGTGTTGCATGTCTGAAAAGTGAGCAGTCAAAGCGAAAAACTGTCTAGCCTACCTTTAGTTCCTGCTCTGTGGCTCCAGATGCTGTTGATATTCATTATGAAAGAGAATGTAATAAACTCCGCCTAATAGTCTGGGCGGAGCTTTCGTTTCCTGGCATTTTTTAAAACTATGGCATTTTAGATTTTCAAGCACTTTCCAGTTATTTGTTGTACTTTCTATTTTCTGTGCTTTTTTTTCATTTGCTATTTTTCTCTTAACCCATTTTATTTTAATTTAAGGCTAGCTGTTTTAAATGGCTCTACTTATTTTATCTCACGTCTATGTGTTATTTTTATTTTAACAAGCATGTAGTACAAAAATTTAAATTGTGTGAATATTTCTCTTAATTGGGTAGCAGGAAAAATACATAATTACATAACTATAATTACTTTAATAACTTTTGTAATTAAGTTAAGTGTTTTGTGTTGTAACCCTTCTCCTGGTTTTGTTATGCACTGAAGATAAATAGGATAAATGGTGTTTTGTTTTTCCACATTTCAACTGTCAGTACACCCTGTACCATGATTGCTATCAAGTATAGGTGTGGCTAGCAGTTATATCTATGCATGGCATACCTCTTAACAATGATTGACAAGGGTGTGTCATCAATATAACAACTTACACAAGACCAGGATTTTTTTATGACATGTTTTAAATAGCTCCCATGTAAATTACACCTCATGCATGCAAGTGTGCTGTGGCACCATAAAGCACAACCGTCTTTTTTTTAATATCATCAAGAGAGAAAAAACTGAGAATAGCAGACGTGTGCAGGCAGTAAGAATGTAGTTCTTATAAATCTATCCTTCATCTTTAGGCTCAACATGAAGGTCGCTGTGAATTTGAGCGGATACAGTGTGAGGCCTGCCAAACCTCAATCCTTCGTACAGACAAGGACAGACATAATGAGAGAGAATGTGAAGCAAGAACGCTCAACTGCAAATACTGCAAAATTACCTTCAACTTTAAAGACATCAAGGTGAGGCATAAAGATTATCTGGTGTAAAGCAGTTGCTGGTTGTGTCTGCGTAAAAGAAAACTAAATAATATTCTCATGTTCATTAGGCCCACGATGAGATCTGTCTGAAGTTTCCCTTACAATGCAAGGACTGTGGCAAGAAAAAAATCCCAAGAGAAAAGGTTTGAGCTGCTCCTCAAATTACCCTTTATCTTTATTATTAATACCTATAATAGTGGTTTTAAAATAACTCATCTTGGTATGGCAAAACATTGCTAAAATGCCTAAAGAAATAAATACAGTGGCTTGAATGAGTTTACACACCCATGCTAAAGTTGATTAAAAAAGAGGAATAAAATTAGAAATCAATCTTAATGTCTTACTTCAAAAAAATTAGGAAAGTCCAACCTTTTACGGAAAACCAATTTGTTTTGTTAATGAATAATGTATTTTAAATAAATAAATGTTCTTCCTTAAAATACAGGGGACATAAGTATACACACCCCTATATTAAATTCTCATAGAGGCAGGCACATTTTTATTTTTAAAGGCCAGTTATTTCATGGTTCCAGGGTACTATGCATCCTGATATTGTTCCCTTGGCCTTTGGTATTAAGATAAGCCCCCCATCATTACCTACCCTTCACCAGACATAGAGATAAGCATGGGGAACTTTCCATAACACAATCTCTAAATGCAAATCGAACCAGCTATTAGGCCAACTGAAATAAAACCATGCCAATCTCTAGGTTTAATTTTACATAGGGCTGTGTATACTTATGTCCCCTGTAACATTTATTTATTTACAATACATTATTCATTCACAAAGAAAACTGGTGTCCTTAAAAGATTGGATTTCCCCCCAAAAATGTACTTTAAGGCATTAAGATCAATTTCCAAAATATGTTTTTTTATTCCTCTTTTTAATCAACTTTAGCATGGGTGTGTACACTTGTTCTAGCCACTGTAAATACAATGTTATATATGTATAAAACATAAATGTATAAAAAACAGAAATATTGGCCAACATACATGTTACCATAGCATGAAATGAAATGTCATGTAGCATGAAACTATAGATGCATGTGAGTTCCACTTATTGATCATCTGAACAGTTAAAGGAAATGGTCCCTTTTAGAATTCCCTTCGTGACCACTTACTTTCTTTCTGGCCAGTGATTCTGTACTTCACTTTCACTTTTCTGTTTGGAGTTGATGTACTGTTTGGAGTTGTTCAACTGACTCCTAACCTTTTTCTTTTGACCATTCTACCTTCAGTTCAATGACCACAGCAAATCCTGCGCCAAGTCAAAGAGTGCCTGTCCGTTCAGTGATGTGGGCTGTAAATCTGTGGTATGTACAATAATCTAGCTCCCTGTTTCCACCTGCTGCCAGTTTTTATGCTAAGCTAAATGCTTCTAGCTTTAGCTTCATATTTAGAAAGGTTTGAAAATGTAATTTTCTGTCAGTTTGGTTGGAGAGATTTCTCTCTGGGCTTTTTTTGCTGGTTTGGAGTGGGTGTGACTCAGTTGGAAAAGGATTATGTCACATACTTCCATGCACACAACAGGATTTAGCATCATTTGAATTAAAGTATGAAGACAGTTAAGGCGTTGTTTGTTCATGGTGCCATGGCACTGTGAAACCAAACCCACACCCAGTTCTGATTAAGCAGATTAGATGGCTTTTAGCCAAAATAATAACTGATGAATAACCTGAACTTTACTGTCTATTGTTGCTTTGTCTTTAATACTTCCTGGTATACTTGTTAACATTAATGTCAAGCTTTCAAACCTTTCAAAAGTTTTTTGGAGATCCTCATAAAAACTGTAAACAAGTGGTTGATATTTCATTAACATTCATTTTACTCTCAAATATGATGATTGATAAATTGTTAAACATTTACGTCAGTACATTTTTAGTATTTTGCTCATTGAAACAGGATTATTATTATCATCCCAGAAAGTAGCATCATTTACGTCCTGCAGTTTAAAGGTTTTCAGTTCCGTTGGGTCTTAAGTACAGTAGTAGCTGAATAAGCTTGCTTGTGTTTTCTTAGATAGATAATGGGAAGCTGGCTGACCATGAGCACAGCAGCACCATGGAGCACTTGCGTCTGCTGCTGCCCATGGTGCTGTCCACGGCCCGGACGCGTGCCGATGCTGCTGCTCACGGAGAGTGGCAGGAGGACTCTGGCCTGGGCCTGTACAGGGCTCCTGAGGAGGGGGTCACTATGGGCTCTGGAGCTGCAGCCTCCATGCAGTCTGTGGACGTGGACAAAAAGGTGAGCCTCAGTGGATATGCTGCTCTTTGTTAACTGCTAACGTTTCTAGGTTTCTCATGAGGATCTAACTTCATTTTTGCTGTTTTTGACAGGTGAACGCTTTAGAAAACATTGTGTGTGTCCTAAACCGAGAAGTGGAGCGCAGTTCAGTTACGTTGGAGGCTTTCTCACACCAGCACCGTTTAGACCAGGAAAAAATTGAAAACCTCTCCAACAAAGTGCGTCAGCTGGAGCGGACCGTCACCATGAGAGACTTGCAGCTGTCTGAAACCGAACAGTTGCTGCGAGAACTCCAGTTCTGCACCTACGACGGGATATTTGTGTGGAAAATCTCTGACTTCTCACGCCGCAGACAGGATGCTGTGGGCGGTCGAACACCTGCAATGTTCTCACCAGGTAATAGAGAAGGCGTAATCAGCGGCCTAATTTTTAAGCTGACAGGTCCTATTTGAATGTGAGTGAGCTAAGATCATGTGGTGTGTATGATGTGTTGGCGTGTAGTCAGGGGAAATTCCACTTCACTACAGCCTTGTTGTCCTTCAGGGAGTGGACATGTCATTCCTATTCTCACATGACACTGTGTTTGGACTCGGGTTACATTCTGGACTCTTCTTTTTCTCCCTCGCAGCATTTTACTCCAGCAAATACGGCTACAAAATGTGTCTGAGGCTTTATCTGAACGGCGATGGGACGGGCAGAGGAACGCACCTTTCGCTGTTTTTTGTCGTCATGAGGGGAAAGTGTGACGCTCTGCTCAAATGGCCATTCAGTCAGAAGGTAGCAAAACCTTATTAACGATCTTTCCACCTATTTTAATAGTCGCCACAATGAATGGCTCAAAACAAGCTCCTCCTCTGTTCCCAGGTGACTCTAATGCTCTTGGATCAGAACAACAGGGAGCACATCATCGATGCTTTTCGCCCCGATGTCACCTCCACCTCCTTTCAGCGGCCGATCAGCGAGATGAACATTGCCAGTGGCTGCCCGCTCTTCTGTCCGCTGGCGAAGCTGGCTGGCAAGAGCCCCTATCTGAGAGATGATACCATTTTCATCAAAGCCATTGTAGACCTCACAGGCTTGTAACTGGGGAAGCTGTGGAAGCTACACCAAAGCATTTATAAAAACAAACTATTCATAATAATATAAATAATTATTATAATAATAATAATAATATATATATGATATTATAGGGATATTTATGATAATATACTATGTGACTATGTTATTACACAATATTATATCTACTCTATACATGTAATAATGTGTCACATTATGACGACGTACAAAGGTGTGTAAAATCCCAATCACGGTAGTGGATCTGTAATGGTTATAGGTATCCATCTTTAGTGAAGCAATTACATTGTATATTTAAGACTTTTTGGCAGATAACATAAAAAGGTAGTATTTATGTATAAAGCTGTACGCAGACGTTAAACCATTAAGCGTTTTGAGTTTTAGTAACATTAAGAGCAGGTGAGTTAAAAATCTGCTTGATGACAAAGGTCTGTAATCAGCTGTCATTTTAATGTGACCCTGTCAGCTTATAACTAACCCTAAAGGCTTATAACTATTTGTATCAAAAACCTTGTTGATAGTATATATATTTTATATTAATTAGAATACACCTAAGAAAGTACCTTGGGCTTTTTATTTACTATTTTATGTCATTTTATAGACCAATAATCGCTTATACAGTGAAATAGTCATCACATTAATCATTAATAAAAATGATTAGATTCAGCTCTGCTAGAGAAAATAATCCACTTTCAAACCATATAACGCCTAGCCAGTTGATTCGTTTTGGTGATATAGCAAGCAGCATAAACTGCATAAACACAGCTAAGATGAAGGTTATAGTACAGAATGAGCTTTTTGAACTATGATATATCTACATGATTATCTTTATACTGTATCTGAGGATTTCCTATATATGAAACTCGCATTTTACATGTGAAGGTGACAACTGTCCCCTGTGGGCCGGAAAAAGGTTCTGTGATACTTTCCCGTGTGGTGTCTCGCAACCTACTTCATGGACCGCTCTCAGTAACTGAAAATATACCTGTTGCAAAACCACAAGCTACTGTGTCACACTGGCTTTTTGTTATCGGTGTACTTTCTCTGTTCCTGTTATGCTGTTGTCATGAATGTGGACATGATGTGCTGTTCATCTTGCCCCCAAACATTATTTATAAAAATCTATAAAGGGGAACTCCTATGTGTAAGGTTTTTTTTTGTGCTTAAGGAAGGAAATTTATAAGTTCTGATAAAATCACAGTTTCTTGGAGACAGCGTTGGACTCAGGCCATCTGAGGGGCAGGGGCAAAAAAACTAAAAAAGGTCACCAGCATGTAGAGAGTTTTCTAGCATGAGGGCAGCCTACATGTTATTGCATCTCATTTTGTCCATTTCAAGGCACCCATTGGTGAACTGTATCTTGTTTTGTCCACTGAAAGGGAACTTTATCATGTTTTATCTACCGAAAAGGTCACCAGTGCCTGGAGACTACAAATTAGAACAGAGTCTGTTACAAATGGGGACGTGGAGTTTAAATATTTGGGCAGTTTCACAAAAAGGAGAATCTAATGAAAAGACACAATTGGTTGCATTTTGGGAAATGTAGGATCCAGTGTTTTTACTCCTAATAGGGACAACAATTCAGGATGTTTCTTGTAGCAATTTTGACCATTTCTTTTTTTTTCTTTCTTTTTTTTTTCCCCACAACTAAATTCATTTGTCTGTCTTTTATTTGTTCACACCTCTGCATATGCAGATCAGGAAGAAGCATGTTAAAAAAAGCGGAGCTTAAAAGACCACCACCATTTCCAATTTCATTCTTAGTTGCTTTGTAAAAGACCTTTTACCCTCCCATAACATTTTTCACCACAAAATGCATCTGGCTGTTTTGCAGAGAAACTGACAATCGCAGGTTTTGTTCACAGCTCTGCCGACGTAGATCAGGAGGTAGAATGTTAAAAAAAGGTGAGATCGGCACAGCACCACCTTCGTCTGCAATCAAGTTTCATTTTTCATTCTTCTGAGTTGCATGTTAGTTGCTTTTTAAAAGACCTTTCACCCACAGACCTCGTGGATTGCATGACATGTTATATCAAGTTCAAGTCAAACGTGCAAACAAGTGCTAGTGATAAATGCAAAGGTATTGTCATCACAAGAACAAGTTTGCTTGTGTGTGTCTTGCTTTGTGTTTAAATGTCAATAAGGGAGTCAGTTTACCCAGCATGACAAGATTAAAAGTCTACAGCCACTCAATTCTGTAAGGCTTTACTTTGAACTAAATGCAAGTATCAGCATGCTAACATATTTAGCAGGTATTATGTTTACCGTATTTGTTTAAGCATGGTCACATTTGCTTGGGAATGCTTTTAAATGCACATGACAATAAACTTGGTCTTGAACATTGATTGTTACCAGAGGATGAATCTTAGTGACTTGGGCACCCCTTTTTGAAGGTCTCGTCTCGGAATTTAAATTTTATTTGTGTTGTGGTCTTGTGTTGGTCTTGAATGAAGGCGACTTCAGGGATATCACTAAAATGCTTGTGTATCATCTGATTTATGTGTTGACATCATTAATTGGATTAGATGTAAAATTTCCTGTTCCAAATGCAAACAATAACTTAACTCATTTGTAGTTTGAAATGTGTTACTGTTACCCCTTCCCTTCCCCCCTTAACACACACTACCGAAGTGTGTGTCGGCGACAGGAGAAAAAGCTTTTGCTTTCTGGGAGATGTCAACATTTTGCTACACTGCAACAACTATTATTACTGTTATTATTTCATGCCAACTGCTGTAATAATTATGAATCATATTTCTGCATACCTGTATCTCTATTGCTGAATCAGTGTAGCTGTGTCCGAACTGGCGGGGGCAGATGGCCGCCCACCAAGAGCCAGGGTCTGACCAAGTCTCTGCCTGTATTTTTTTCCCCTCGCCATTGTTGCACCAAATGCTTGTTCGTCATCGTAAATTATAGAGTGGTCTAGACCTACTCTGTAAAGTGTCCTGAGAAAACTCCTGTTATGATTTGACACTATAAATGAAATATAATTTAATTAGATTTTTAAAGAGTTTATTTGCAAAACATCTAAAAGAAAACAGTAAATTCTGCAATGTTCACTAACCGACACAGCGGGGTTTTCAGCTGTCAGTGTTTCATTCAGGCTTTTTCTGTGCTTATAATGGAGTGTGTATTGCGTGACTTAGACTCATTGTGTGGAGTTTGAATGTTCTTCCAGACTTTTTTAGACATAGTATTCTATGACTTTTTTTTTATCACTTTCATTCATGGCTTCCCTACGCCCTCATAAATGTGTTCACATTGCCAAAGACTTAATGCAGTTCAACCATGTGCATATGTAAGAAATAAACCTTTTGCAAATTTGCAATGAAGTCCCTGCTGATTGAATGCCTTTTTATGACTTTTATCAGTATATTATACTATGACTTTTTTTTTTACATAATATACACTGATTTTTTGTGACTTTTTGGACATTCTATACTATGACTTTTTATGAATTTTTTGGGCATAGACTTTAGCCATAGATGTTTTTGACAAATTATGCTATGACTCTTGTGACATACTATCCTGACTTTTAAAAAGAAATACTATATAATGTAATACTATATATTACTAGACATTTTTTGCAACATTCTATACTATTACTTTTTTGACAAATTGTACTATGACTCTTTTGTGACATACTGTGACGTTATTGTGACTTTTTAATGGCTTTATCCGACATACCAAACAATTACTTTTTTCGCCATACTATACTATGACTTTATCACTTATTTCAACATACTATGACATTTTTCGACATACCATACTATTGCTTTTTTCTACTGTTTTTTCGACATAGTATACTATGACTTTTTTTAACAAGTGTCCCTCAGTGACATGTCACATGTCACATGTAATTTGTGCACATATTTCTTTACATCCTTGCCATTAATACTTTGCCCGATTCAATTACAATCACACACACATAAATAACATTTCACACCAGGAATACCTACTGACACCCAGAATTTAACTTATTAGTACTTAAAGAACATTTATATTTACTAAGGTTCCTAAGTGAGTGAAAAAAATATGCATTTCATAATGCATTACAGTAATACAAATATCAATTTAATTGCTTCATCCTTATATTCATATAAATAATAATACTCAAATTCATATCCATTACCGTAGCACATACTCATATTTATTACCATTTCAATAATATTCTGAAGTTCATATCAATTACCATGCTTTATAGTGGTTCTACCAATTACATTCACTGCTATTTACAAAATATATTTACAAGTTCAAATCCTATCTGAATGAGAACATCGGCCTTACAGCTTTCATTAATCATTCAAATCTGTACAGTTTATGAATATCTTGTGTCCTATGCTGTATACCTTTCCTTCAGCTCCTGTCATCATTTAAACTCCTGGAAGATAAAGTTTTTAAAATGAAAATCCAAAACACTTCTCTTCTGTTGTATAGTTCATATATATTACCTCCTCGTTCAGACAGAGTCTTTTCAATACCCATAAATCTAAAAGATGAGATGTCATGTTTAAAATCATATCTAGCTAGAAATCCAGTTTAGCTTTTCCTAAATCACACGCATTTTCTGCAGGAAATGCATTTTCTAGTGACATTAACATTAACATGTTTTCGCCTTTTGTGATTTGAGTGAATCGACCTTTTAAAAAGTGCTAACTATTGATTTTAACCATTGCATTCCAACTATTTGTAATCACAGAACGTTTCTAGAAAATGAACCCTGCCACCTTACTAACTACCAACAACCACATGATGACTCGATATAGAACTGTTGCAGTAAAATGACGGTGTTGCTGCATTTGGCTACTCACTTAAGTATTTTCAAGTGTTAACCAAAACCATAGCCACAGTTCATGTTAGATCTGTATGAATAAATGAGAAAGTTCCCCTGTTGTGAAGCACAAGCTTGGTCTAGCACAACTTTGTTAAAGGTCCCATATTATAGAAAGTGAAATTTCTATGTCTTTCTTAATATAAAGGTGCTATATACATAAATACTGATACAGTATCAAAAAGGTCCATACACAAAGAAATGCACACAGCCCATATTCAATAAGTGGGCCTTTAGAACATCTGCACAGTTGTGATGTCACAACTACACTATGCAGAGGTAGAAAGGCATTCCTCGACTGCATTGATGGTAGTAGACTTGTTGAGCACTGATGCGGAAGACCCAGAAAGGCTGACCAATCGGAGCAGACTGGGCTTTTTTGGGAGGGCGGCGTAAAGAGACAAGCATCAAAACACAGAATTTCAGACAAATGGGTGAATACAAATATATTCAGACATTACACCATGTCAACATGTTCTAGAAGAAAACCATAATATGAGTATGAACCTGAAAGAGAGGGACCTTTAGAGCAGACAGACTGGGGCCTATGGGGAAAGCCCTAGAGAGCTGGCCCTTTCTGTTTAAACACTGAGGTCATTTTTCAATGACTGAATTTCTTTCCAAAAGCCCGTTCTTTCAGGTGGATTCTGGACTACTTCAGAACTACAGTAATGATATTCCCATCATCCTTAGCTGTACTTGGCTAAGACGGGGAACATGGTAACCATTATACCTGCTAAGCAAGCTTTAATAACGCCCATTCTTCACTGCAATGGAGAAAAAAGAATTTAAGTTATAGAGAACTATTAATATGAACAATAGCATTACTATCTAATGCGTTTACTGTACGCAGTCAATTGTACCCTGTAATTTCCATAGTAACTTGTGTTGACCCTTTTTTTTTTTTACTACTGCCAAACAGACCAAAAGTAACAAGGAAGCTTCAAAAATTGACCAAGAACCAACATTTTCTAGTAGAATAGAATATTAATCTGACACTTTTCCAGGGCATGCTTTTTTATTTTTAGGGGGGTATGAAAAGTACATTAGAAGACAGGAAACATGATTAACAAGATAGATCTACAGTAAAAATAACAGAGACTAAAGTTTTTAGAGGGAACCAGGGAGAAAGTTCATGACTTAATACACACATTTCAAAACTTTAAAATAATATTTTTCAATTGGTGGTAAGAATCTGCTGATGAAGTGACTAATCTCCACAGGTTTTCTCTGAGAAGGTGACCTACAAATGCAACCAGTTGACTTTGTCCAGGTAATGACAACCCACAATCTTGATTAAAGGTTGTTTTCTAATTCACCACAACCGCCTTCAGCAGGGAATCTCCACTGAAACATAAATATCTAGCAGGTAAAGTACCTATCCTTACATTACTTTGTTTTGATTGTTTTATACCGCTCCTTCAGCAATAGAACTAAGATGACCTTGAAGGACTACAGACGTGACGGGAAGTTAAGGGGTAAGAGGCCGTCCTTCTCCATATTGGTCTGCAAGAACATTTTATATCATTATGCATCATTAGTCAAATATTTCCTGTACTTTTTTACTTTTAAGATGTACTACAAACATTTATTATGTTTAAATTAAAGAATTGGGTCAAATTTCTGTAACATGAATGTTGCTTTATTCTTCTTGGTGTAAAATCTGTTCTTTCAACAAAATGTAACATCAATCTCTGAGATTCATCTTAATGTGTCAGAGTCTTTTGACAAAACTAAAGGGTCACGCGTTGTGCTACAAATTAAAAAGGCTGTTTAAATACATTTCTATAGAATAACAATAAGCTACACAAACATTTTTTTTGTTCACAGCCATGCTTCCCCTTGACTGTTCCTCAACAACTTTTCTAGATCAAATTACTCAATAATTCTACTTTGAACAGAATAGTGAGGGGATGTAATTGAAAACCAAGGCAGACTGCAGTAAATGCAGTTAAATGAGCAGGACATGACAACCGTGACAACATCTCAGGTCCAGGAGTTTTGACCTGTTCAAATGCACTGTAACAGATAAAAAAAAACAACAACAGACAAACCATCTCTTGGGTAACACATTTGGACGTGTAATGTGCATTTAGGTGTCAGCTCTACACTATCTACCTGTGTGAACGTTTGAAATCACTCCTGACAACAGCACAACAGAGTGTGTGGTGATTTCTGTCCTTTGCTGGCGTAACAGCGCTCTCTTGTGTCTGACACTGAGTCACAACAAGTCCCGTCTTCTGTTAGCCGAAGACACCAAGCACTGCTGTGTGTCACAACACTGTGAGCTCAAGCAAAACCACTGACAGAAATCACACTATACATATACATGGAGTGTTATATATATATATATATATGTTTCTCAAATTTTCCTTCCCACAGCAAGTGTTTTCCAACCTGACTCATGGTTTTCCATTCACACTGCTGGTAGACGTTGAGTTCTTGTTGCGTCCCAGCCAGGAGGACAGGAGGCTGCGGGGCCTCAGCGGCCGGGAGGGGGTCTGTACCAGGCGAACCATGCGCGGTGAGCGCCACACTTTAACGGTAGAGTCATCGCTTGCAGACAACAGCAGCTCCTGGTCAGCGGGGCTGAACGCCACTGAGTTCACCACATCGTCATGTGCCAGACGTGCCAGACAGATGTTGTAGTGACGGTCCCAGATGTAGCCGTGCTTGTCCTCTGCTCCACTACGGGTAGGAGAGTGGAGAGATAAGTCAGTCGTTGACTGATTTTTGTTAGATCATGTTTCGGGTTCTGTGGTATTTACACATTTGAGCATATAATAAGAATAATAAAGCATGCCATTTTTCAAGTCTGTCCTAAAACAATACTAACATGTCCATTTGCACATTTAGAGAGATAGTGTTGGGATGGATGGTTTCTCATTGGCTTGTGGCAGTTTTCCTGTCACTCATTAGCTTTGGAAATCACTTAAGACACTCAAACACTATCTCTCAGGCTAAGAAACACCACCCACACGCACACACACTTACAGTGGTGAGAACAAGTATTTGATACACTGCTAATTTTGCAGGTTTTCCTACTTACAAAGCACGTAGAGGTCTGTGATTTTTATCATAGTTACACTTCAACTGTGGAGACGGAATCAAAAAGGTTGTTGGCGAAGATCTCGCGATACATGGCCCCTTCCATCCTCCCCTCAATACAGTGCAGGCGTCCTGTCCCTTTTGCAGAAATGCATCCTCAAAGAATGAGGTTTCCACCTCCATGCTTCACGGTTGGGATGATGTTCTTTGGGTTGTACTCATTCTTCTTTTTCCAAACACGGCGAGTGGAGTTTAGACCAAAAAGCTCTATTTCTGTCTCATCGGACCACATGACCTTCTCCCATTCCTCCTGTGGATCATCCAGATGGTCATTGGCAAACTTCAGAAGGGCCTGGAAATGCGCTGGCTCGAGCAAGGGGACCTTACGTGTGCTGCAGGATTTTAATCCATGACAGCGCAGTGTCACTAATGGTTTTCTTTGAGACTGTGGTCCCAGCTCTCTTCAAGTCATTGAACAGGTCCTGCCGTGTAGTTCTGGGCTGATCCCTCACCTTCCTCATGAGCATTGATGCCCCACAAGGTGAGATCTTGCATGGAGCCCCAGACTGAGGAAGATTGACCGTCATCTTTAACTTCTTCCATTTTCTAATAATTCCACCAACAGATGTTGACTTCTCACCAAGCTGCTTGCCTATTGTCCTGTAGCCCATCCCAGCCTTGTGCACGTCTACAATTTTGTCCCTGAAGTCCTTACACAGCTCTCTGGTCTGGGGCATTGTGGAGAGGTTGGAGTCTGTTTGATTGGGTGTGTGGACAGATGTCTTTTATAAAAAAAAAGAAAATCTAACAGGTCTGTGAGAGCCCAAATTCTTACTGGTTGGTAGGTGATCAAATACTTATGTCATGCAATAAAATGCAAATTAATTATTTAAAAACCATAAAATGTAAATTCTGGATTTTTGTTTTAGATTCCGTCTCTCACAGTTGAAGTGTACCTATGATAAAAACAATTACAGACCTCCACATGCTTTGTAAGTAAGGAAAACCTGCAAAATCAGCAGTGTATCAAACACTTGTTCTCCCCACTGTATATCTGTGGCGGGTGCGTTTGACTGACATGTAAGCTACACACAAGTAGATCATTTCTATTCTGAAATAGTTTAAGCGGAAAATACATTTCTTTCCAGAAATGCATTTTGTAATGTATCAGTCTGTGTGGCCAGTGAAAAAAGTCATCCTACAGAGCAGTTACCTCACTGTCTTAAAAGAACATTTAATCTCCATCTTCTTCTTCTGCAACTAAATGAAACCTCAGATTTGGTATAGTAAGTGTATTTCTTACATCTTGTTCGTGCAGGTGCTTTCCCTAATACATTCTGTGACCTTGAGTAAATTATTTACCAAGCTATTCCTGTAATGATGGCAGGGCCGTCATTTATAAAAGCCACGGGTTTACATTGTTTTAAAACTGTGCGATCATTTACATGCAAACGCAAAAACAGTCAAAGATGCTAAAAATAACAGGCAACATATGTAAAAACAGGAGCATTGTGAGGCGTCTGTCCACACAAATGCCAGTATGAGAACACAGATGTTACTACGGCAAGAAGTGTCAAATTGCGGTGACAAATTTACCGCCATTGCGGTATCACTTCCCTTATCATACATGACACCTTAGTGCTAAAACGCAAGCAAATGCATGGTAAGGGTTGCATGTGTGAAAGCTGCATCTATTACTGGAAAATGAGACGGTACATACCTGGCAACAAAGTCTCTGCTGACGTCGAGGAAGATGAAGAAGCACTCATCGTTAGGCGTGAAGGCTCGGTGTGCACGCAGGCTCCTTCTCTCCTCCCTCAAATTCTTCAGATCAATGACATGCAGGTCGATCTCCTCGGCAATGGGAGGAGGAGACATGGGGTCAGAGATCACACACCCGGCTGGCCAAGCCCGGCTATTCACATAAAGGTACCTGAAGTGAATGAAAAGAAAGGAAGAAAATGTAGGAGTCAATGGCAACGTGATCTAAAAAGTTGGTTATATGCTTTTTAAAGACATTTAAGGATCTTAATGTACAGTAAAAACAGTTTTATACTAAACAACATGGCAAAGCTATGTGACATTAGATCCATATGTGATAGCTGAACAACTCATGGAAGACCATGGGCATTAATATGCTTCTCCACTCCTCTGGGAAGATTTCAGATCCTTTGCTCCCATTTAGCCAATTCAGCATTCCGCCACTGATGTCATTATTGCAGTATATTCAGGCCTATATAGCTTTTTTTTTTTTTTTACATGAAAGCCTACTGAATCTATACATTATTTAGTTACCTGTGGTCTGGAGAAAGGCCCATACCAATGATGTGTCCATGGATATCAATAACATGATCCAGGGAATCAAAAAACTCATCTGAACTCCGCTCCTCCCCGAGTACTGGACCACAAGTGGTCATCTGGTCGGGTTTGATTAGCTTTATGCCTGAAAAGGGACAAAGACTACCACATGGGATGTCTGACGGCAATGTCTGGATTTTTCCTTATACAATGTTTCTTACATTTGTTGAATTATATCAGCATGCTTAAGCTTTAAATCTACTGCTTGGAAGCCATCTTACCTATTTGGTGAGGAGAGTATGTAAGGCTGCCGGTTGTGAAGAGTAAGTAAGTTTTGTCCTCTCCCTCCCCGGGATCAGAGGGCTCAATTAGGTCAGGGGCCTTTGTGTGGGCTCTGCCCATCATCTTAGCCACATGAGTCTCTATCGCCAACTCTGTGTGCCCTACATTACGATTCTAACAGGAAGGAAGAGAAGCACAAAAGTGGGGACTGAATGAAGAATAACACTTCTAAAAACTTATCAAAATACCCGAGCTTTACATCTAGCTCACCTGCATAACGTGATCCAGGCCCGAGATGGTGGGCTGAAGATGGCGGCAACTGCCGAGCCTTGCTTCCTTTTGGCTCTCCTCGCCCCCCTCCTCTTCCTCATCTTCTTCCTCACTGCCCGAGGTTCCCAGGTCGAAGAGGAGTGGCTGGTGCTGCTGCTGCTGCTGCCCTTTCTGCCTTCGAGCCTGGGACTGAGCCTCATAGTCCAGCAGCAAGTCTGGGTTGTCATGACGACGGCAGTGGGCCACCATCACTGTGCGAATGGTGCTGGCATTGACGTTCTGGATCTTGAAAAGGCGCTTGACTACGTTGACATTCTCTGATTCAACATCCTGTCACAGAAAGGAAGATATTGTGAAGGATGTGAAATGTGTTGACAGTTTTGACTGACATAAGTTCTAAGAAACTTTATCTGCTGCACTCGGTCTCACCTGGAAGGCTTTATTGAGCCAAAGCACAGAGCAGGATGTCATGTTGCCTATCCAGTGCAGGTTCCCAGAGATCAGGTGGGTCTCATTCAGCCAGCAGCCAAACACATCGTACGGTTTGTTCCTCACACGCGACAACAGCGTGTAATTTTCTGCAGTGTGTTAAAATAGAGATATGGGTTGGAAACACACACAAACTCTTAGTTGAGGAAAAAATATTATGAAAACTAAAAATAACTTCAAGAAACATCAACAGGAGATGATGACACTTGATTGTTGTGGGACTTTTTGCCGATTCCTACCCAGACTGATGACAGCGATTTCCCCAGACGAGGAGTGATGTGGGCCCAGGTAGACACCGGACACGAGCAGCAGGGTGTCGTCAGCGTTGAACTGGGAGAACTGGGTGTAGCCCCAGTTAAACTGCCGCATGCTGGAGCTGTGCACCATCGATATATTACCATCTGGCCGCTCCGTGTCCCATAGCTGCGCACAAGAAGCCAGAGGTCAGGTTTGGAAAGAAGTGAGAGGACGATAAGGAAGACGGAGAACAAAAAAAACACAAAAAGATGTTTGTTTAAATTGGTTCTAAAAATGTATGGGTTTACCCTCAAATCTCATGATCAAGCTTAGCGTCAGTACATTTTCCCTTTTGCAGGTTTGAGTCAAAGGACCTTTTGCTTTGACAACTGTTTCAGATTAATTTTAAGCAGCTTTGAAGAAAATCAATTAGAACATAGAAAGTGCCAAAATTAATAATTATTATTACATTCATTTTGTGATTTTCTAAATCCATTATTTAGAGAAACATGTAACTGCAGTAGGTTTTAATCTTTTTTTAAAGTTTTACCTGTTGAAACTTGCTTTGGCCCTGAAGTGTGTACTTTAAATCAGTACTACCAGTAAACCAGAACGGAGAAAAGCCCCACAGTTAGGTACGTAATCAAGCAAACACTGGCAAAAAGTAAGAAAATAAGTGTGTCAATTATTTGCTACTGCAGCAAATTGAATCACCCCTTGGGGACAAATAAAGGTTTTTGAACTAGAACTTGAATAAGAACCAGAAGGAAAGCTCAACAATCTTTGAATCCCTACCTTAACGGTGCAGTCTTTGGAGCAGGAGGAGAAGCGGTGACCCCTGTGAGAGAAAGCCAGGTGGAGGACCTGGTCAGTGTGTTCTCTCAGTGTCTGAACCTCCACACAGGGGATACAGTCAAATAGTCGTCGGAACTCCTTGTACCACGACACTGCCGCTGCACAAAGGAAGATAAGGGGGGTTTTTGAAAGCTACAACCGGTCTAAATATCTATAAAACAATACGGTTATCAGTGTCTTTTATACTGAGTAAACCTCTGATTTCTTCTGTTAAACATCCAATCATTTACCTGGGTGTCGGGGTACAGAGCGTGGTATGCGATAGTAGCTGTAGAACAGCTCCCTCCAAAGGAACTCATCTCTGGAGACAGCAAGCCACTGTCTGCAGGTCAGACCAACTCTCAGCACTGCATCGTGGGGCAGACGCAGGAAGATCTCCAACACCAGGCTGTCCGGCAGAACTGGGCCACACTCCATCCTAACATCCTGTGTACACACACGGACACAAAACAGGTATGCCGTTGTGATGTTATGTGAAAAAAAATTCAACCACTAAACATACAGTTTGCCCTTTTTGTTTCCCCTAAGTAACTTTAACTCAGAACCAGAATTAGATTTATTTGCCAGGTATGAGGACATAGAGGAATTTTGCTTTGGATTATACATTGCTCACAATGTGCTTTCTCATACAAAACAAACAACAAAAACAAACAATATATACACACTGTAACAGAAACAATATAGACAGGTTGAGGGAATAGTGCAATGAAGAGTGCAAAGTGTGTAGGAGTAAATTATTTTAATTAGTATTATTTTAATTATGGTTCACAGTATGAACAGGTTGTTAAAATCATCTTATTACATCTTGTTCTGTAACATCTTGGTACACCGAAGCTAGGATGTGAAAAAGTCACACCATCTTTTATACACCACTCAATCAAATGGAACATTTCTAGATGTTTGAGCATCCTTTCCTACACATTTACCCCAAACTCAGTCTGACGTATTTGATGTCTTCAAAAAAAACTTTGGTATGTCCGCTACAACACTAAGTAAAGTTCTGTGGATTTAAACAAAACTTGACTGCACTTCATGAATTTGTAGTAACTGACTAACTGGTGTGCAACCTTTAAGAAAGCATCAAGACATCATTATCTATTTATCTATTAAGGGAAGTTTAAAATCTACTCAAATACAGACGTGGACACTAAGAGTACATGACCTGGATTCAAACCTGACTAAAGTAATTTAACACTTGACTCTGATACATTGAGAAGGCATCTAACTTACTGATTTTGCAAAAGCAAAATGAAAAAAAAAAAAACATGAAATGTGTATTCCAGAGATAAATACTGGGCTCAACTTAAATATAAAAATGTAAATCCCCTCTTAAGAGTAGAACAGTGTGACAAACCCTCAAGGCTTAATTACCCTTGTTTTGTAATATTTTATACTAAGACTTGAAATTTGACAATACCTTTGAATTTAATGAAGTCATACTTTTGATCAAATATAGTGTGTGACAATTGCAGGCAACGGGTGATGATGCCACACTTAAAAATGCTATGGTACAACCTAGCTGCAATTGCTTCAATTAATCGATAACTCATGTTTCGATAAACTTTCAAATAAATAGAGAAAATGCACATAGAAAGAAAAAAAACTGAAATCAGTCATATTATTTTGCCCCCTTGCATCCATAAATAACTTGAGGGCCCAACTTTCACTGGACTAATTTGAGCCTGCCAGCTGAATCACACTGGTGTGTGTTACGATGCAGAGACAGCACTGACAGGTCTCATGCTGTCAGAGCAGCAATCCTCATTATGTTTGGCGTGTCGGTGCATTTCTGTCAAAGAAAGGGCAATATAATAAGAGTATGGGGCTATATGTGCAAAAGCAGAGTCACTGCTGGAACAGAGCCATGTTAGTCAGCGTGGCATTTTCTCATTTCCAAGCTAAAACTAGCGTGTGACGTTAACAATTCCATGCAAACTAAAATTCATTACAAAGCAATTAAACAGTACCCCGAGCTAACCTTGAGTAAAAATAATGCAGCTATTCTTTGAACAACCGACCGTCGTGTGAAAATGACCTAACATGGACATCTTTGTCGCTGGGCGTAAAACTCAACACAAGTTACTGTGTTTACACACTGAAAGCTTTCCTACTGACCTGCGAAACATTAACTAGCTATCTGATAGCTAGTAGACGTGTGTGTGTGTGTGTGTGTGTTTTTAAGCATAATCAGTCACGAGCTTAATTTAAAGCTATGCTAGCCAGAAACGTCTATCGAGCTAACGTTAAACTAGCTGTTAGCTCACATTTGTTTTCAAGTCTTAGCCACGACAATTATTTCTGACAACAAGCGGTTACTTTTATAAACGAATGTTTTCGTGAAGGAGTTTTTCAGCATGGCTTAGTACAAAGTTGTCGACATAAACTGTGACCCACCTGCTGGATCAAAGTATGTTGGAGAGAAAATCAAACTAGCGCTGAAGGCTAGCCACAGAAAAATGACAACAATCCTGCAGCAGCGGTGAGTGGACAGGACTCTACTAACAGAAAACAGCATCATCGCTCCAGCAAGGCAAACTCAATCTATTCACCATTTGATTAAATCAGCTCTTGGTAATAACCAGAAGAGCTTTCGTCAATATTAGCCATCTTTTCTTTACTTTTCATTTCCTTTATTAAAGGGTGTGCAGATCATCCTATATTATTATTTTTAGATCAATATTTTCTACAAAACTGTGAAGCAGAAATACTTTATTTTTTATTCTTAGGAATTTCTTTTTCCTTACTTTTAAATACTAAAACACACACGACGACGACGATGATGATTAAGATGATGATGATGATGATGATGATGATGATGGTGATGATGATGATGATGATGATTGAAAAGTAATTCTTGTAAAAAAAAACTTTATTTATTTGTGAAATTATGAAAGAAATGGTAAGAATTCCATTACTTAATTCGTAACAACCTCATTTCTCCTCCCAGCTTTGAGTGGAGTTGAAGGTTGCAAATTGAGAAGAAGAAGCTGAGATTTTAATGTGTGTATGAGAATGATGCAATCATTTAGTGACTGCATTTCTATGATGAAATATACTGACAAATATGCATCCAAGTCTTGGCACATTGATTGCAGTTGTTGTAATTACAAACAAATCCTCATGAGGAACATTTGAATAATTAGTTTTTATTTAATTATACACATTGTATGAAATAATCCTTCATCATAAATGTATACACTGTTCTTATCTTAATTAGGCCACTGTTCGTGGCAACATCTCATTTTGTTCTTCAGTTGGATGTATTTGAAGTGATGATACAATGGGAACCTTAAGGAAAAGACACATGACAGTTATAATATAAATATACATCCTGTATCTGTGTGGTGTCCCTCAGTTCACTGACATCAGCCAGGGGAGTACTAGAGTCTCTGTAACTGAAGAAGCGCTGTGTCATTGTTTTGCAGTGTCAGTGCACACACATCATTACACTGACCACATGGGAACAGATGACTTTAAGACTGACTTGTAAAGAAGAATTTAAAGTGGAACTATGCTGTGACTGCTGTTCTCTGGTGAGTATTTAAACTTTCTGATTTAAATTTATTGTTCGTTTTTTAAAAGACAATTTTGTAGCTACATTTTTTATTAAGATATTATCGTGATGAATGACATGTTTGCTCCCATAGAAAGCCTTATTGTTTTTACTGTGGGGTTAAACACATTTTATGCAGTAAAGACTTATAACATGAAATGCGTAGTAGTATTGGGTGTAAAATGGAGGTGTAAACCTGATAGGGGTGGGATCAGGTCACCTGCCACAACATGATCTCAGGCGCAGTGAGGCTGATACTAAACAGATGAAAGAGGTATTCATGTCTCTTTCACATTGTCTTCCTTCAGCTCTGTGCAATGCCGCTGAGTGGATAGCTTCTTGCTGTGGCTCCTCAAAGAAGGACAGGGTAGCAGCAGGCAACCCAGGATGACAAAACCAGTGTAAAGGTGCTTCTTGTTTGGGTGAAATTGTATCAGTTTGGCATAATGATCAATGTAGATCTGATGGCTAAACTGTCTTGTTTTCATCACTGTGCAGGGCAGAAGGTGTGGACTGTCTCTAGGGATGAAGCAGCATCCGGTCAAAATCCTCCCTAATTTCTCTGGACAGAAAAGATGCCCACATTTCCCCTCCACCTTATTAATCTCTGAAGTGTATTTACTTGCAGTACAATGATCTGGGTTGCTCTGTACTTGTTATAATGATGACTTGTCCGAAAACTCCTTGTTGGGAAGTTGGATGATGTTTGACAGCAGACAAGTGCTGCAGTGGCTCAGAAGTGGCTTACATCTGCTGTATGTAAAAACATGTATATGGTAGACATGCAGTGTGGTACAGCAAATGAATCAAATGAATCAATACATTGTTGTTAAGATCAGGTCTGTCATTAAAGTGTGCTTTCCCTGTTTCTCCAGGAGAGGCCCACTTTTCTCTAATGAGACTCGCTTTTTGTGATTACCTGGCGCCATCATGTGGAAGACTAAATAACTCAAATTACCCGTTGACTGAAGAAAGACAGAACACTGGTTTATAACACTAGTTATCACTAAGATGAAAACAATGTTATTATTCATTATAATTAAAAAAATAAATGAGAATGTTTCAAATGTTTTAATCACTAATCACATTTAGGAACGTTACTAAAGATGATCAGCATTCACAACTTAATGCAAATAAAGTAAAAAAATAATAATAAAATAAAAACCCATTTTAATAAAACCACCTCTTTGACATTCATAAAATACTATCAGTTTTGTTATCTACCAACTGTTTATGGCCACTTTAATGTGCATTAACGTGTTTTAATAAAGATAGAAGAGAATACAGCAGAACTTATGTTAACAAAGGTGGGAAATTGTCTTTAGGGAGTTCATTAAAACATCAAAATAATCACACACACACACACACACACACACACAAACACACACACACAACCACACTGACAGTATGAACACTCCGTGTAATAAAAATACACAAAATGAAGCAAAATGTTACCATTGTCTCTAAGAGTTGAGCAGCAAACTGATCATATAGTTGCAGCGGCTGGGAGTGCCGGACACGTTGCACGTCCATCACAGAGATAACGTAGACATAACACACAGTCGTACCTGCTGGGCAGGGTGATGTTTACCTTTGACCGCACCACTTACTAGGGTCCCCTTCCTTGTGACATGAAAGGCAGTCCAGAAAATGGATTGAAGGAAAGCATCACCTTTCTGCATTTCACCTCTCAAAACCTTATACAAAAATTACCCACAAAAACAAACCATTATTTAGAAGTATCCTGGCAAAATGTTTTTCTGAATAATAGTAGTGTGGACTCGTTTCTGTTTTTATTTCAAATCAAACAGTTTCAAATTGAATCATCTTTGAAAAACAATATTGTCTTTTTCATTGGGAGTACAGTGATTTAAACTGTGTTAGGCTCTATTATATTATTAGACAAAGTCATTGTTAACTACATGCCAAAACAGGAATTGACTATATGCTCAGAGTCTGCTGGTTGGGAGGCTTTACAGCAGCAACAGGTGTTTTGTTGGGTGAGTAACTACAATAATTTGAATAATCATGTGTAATATCATATCATATTTATTTAGAATAGAAGAAAGCACAAATGTATTTACATTCACATGTACAGTTGCATACAATACAATTTTACACATTACACATTAGTATGGCATACAGTCTGTGCAAGGTTAAAGTGACAATTTCAGTTTACAGTGTGGAAGGATGCCGCTGTAACAATGTCCACTGGTGGTCACGTCCCTTAGTTTCTACTTACTGTACATATCTCGGACTGTTGTTTTCACCTGATGCGATGCAAAATAAACACTATAAAACTGTAGAAAACATGTTATGTCTCGCATTCGTAGTGATATATTTCTGACACTTAATTCAAAGATTACACAGATAATAACAATTTATTTGTATAATCTTTAATCTTTCTTTTAGCAAAGGCAATTTCAGCTTTCCAAAACACAGACAATCATTTTTGTCTGCTGGAATTTTGATCACAAGGAAACAAGAAATAAAAATAAGGCAACGTATTCAACAGGTCTTCGTGAGATGCTTTACTGTCACATCAACTCATGCATTTCCATAGTGAGGGCCTGTGTCATCTGCTTTACTTCTCCACTACAGCCATAATCTAAAGTGCAACGTTGTTCTGCTTGACTGTCCCTCCGTGTTTCTGTCATCATAGCACCATGGTGGGGATGTGGTGCACCAGGGGCCTCTGGTGCTGCTGGGGCATGGCCGTCATCTGTGGGGGAGGAGGGGACACTTTGGATGACACGTCGGCAGCGTGCGCCACCGGTTTGTGCCGCGCGCTCTTCTGGTGCGCCCTCAGGCCCGCCAGCTGCGAGTAGGCGCTCTGACACACGTGGCACTTGTAGGGCCGCTCGCCGGTGTGCAGGCGCACGTGGTTTCGCAGCGTGGACGACTGGCTGAAACGGCGGTTGCAGAAGCGGCACACGAAGGGCTTGTCCAGAGTGTGGATGCGCATGTGGGAGCGCAGGTTGCTGCGGGAGTTGAAGCCGCGGTGGCAGATGACGCAGCGCATCCGACCGGCTGTGGTGGTGGAGGCGGGTGGGGAGCAAGAGGAAGGGCCGTCACAGGAGTGGGGGTCATCTGGGAGACGAAACAAAGAGGACGGAGGTGAGATTAAGTTGGTCTCAAATGGGGGCTGCTGATGTGCTAGAATAAAAAAAGAATCAAACACTTTTGATCTAAAAATGAACCACAATGAAATAAACTGGCTAACAGGTGTTTGCCTTAATGAGACTCAGTCAAGCAATGACACCTCAGACAAATAAACTGTCAGTAGCCTACAGGTTCCAATGACTCACCATTCCTGCTTTTCTTCAGGTGTTCTTCGTCTATTCCCGGAACTCCAGGGATTCCCAGGAATGTGTTGTGGGTGTTTCCATACCAGACAAGAAGCTCCTGGTCTGGTGGGATGGTCTGAGGAAGGAAAGAAATAGAGCAAAATTCAGATAATCAATGTGTAATTTAAATTAGTTGCTATACGATTGCTGCAACCTGACAATCGAATTACAGAAATCATATACTCAATTCTCCCTGTGGCCACCAGGCGGCGCTGCGCCAAAGGACATTTACATTATTGGTGGTCGTAAGTAAAATCTCACTAAGCCCCTGAAGGCCCAGCCAACCTCCAGTAGGCCTGCTGCACAGAAAGTTCATTCTCACCTCCACCGCCTTGTAGAAGATGCTGCTGCCGATCTGCACCACCTCCAGGTTCTGCTCCTGCTCATTCCGGGCGCACTTTATGTAAGTCATCCAGCTGCGTTGGTCCTCCTGGCTGGCATCGATGAAGTAGCGCACCGTGCCGTCTTCATTGAACACCTGAGCTCCCACAACAGCGAGGAAAAAGGCGTCAGTATGATGAGGAAGTTCTAAAACTGTCTCAAGCACAGCAGCACAGGGTCTTACTGCCCTGCAGGCTGAGTGAATGGGGTCAAGACTCTTTAGAAACTGAAGTCTCAACTCACCTCCCACATGAGGTTGTTGTTCTTGAGCAGGTCCACGTGTTCAGGGGACAGGACTCTGCCTGTGAAAGGGCCCATCTCGGTCCCTGCTTTGATCCAGGTCTTTGAGAAGATGCCCAGTCCTTCTCCAGGGACCGAGCTCTGAGCGATGATCACTTCGCTGGGCAGCACCAGGCTGGACAGCTTCTGCACCTCTACAAATATAAAGAAGAAATGTGAGCATGCAGAATAAAATAAAAAAAGCACAAAAACATGTAGATGTTAGAAATAGAGACTGAGCATCAATATCTTCAGGTCGATTACTGTCTGAAATGCGCACGAGTAAAACTACACATATATAAATGTAATTCCGATGAAGCAGAGCGGTCTATCTGTTGTTCAGCAGGGCGAGTAGAGGCCAAAACGTCCCATGAAACAGGATTGTTGGAAAAGTCCTGAAAGCAGCAAATGGACTGGATCTTATTTTAGTCACGAAATATTAAGCTACACCTTATCCTCCGTTTAATTCGATTATCTGGTTGAATTGAACGTTTTTGTCGTGCAGAGAAACCCCCTTGGAAAGCACTTTCATCCACATCAGAAAGGAGAAAAAAGGAAGAAGAAAAAAAAAATCGTGCGCTTCTTTAATGTCAAAATCAAAGTTGTCTTTTTTTAGGCTGAGAAAAAACGCCGGGCAGAATAGGGGTTAAACGGTCCTCTGTTGCCCAGGGTCCAGCAATTTGTCATGCTTCAGATGTGATATTCATTAAAGTTTACTGGAAAAGCAACGGCTAATTCCAAATTCATTATCCTTTTAAGAACTTTGTAGCAATAAATTTGCGCTGAATGAAACGAGGACTTGTTAAAAAGACTCAGGAATTTCTGCAACAAAAAAATGGAAAGGCGATTAGATGGTTGACATGCAATGAATAGCATTAGATTTAGCCTTCACGGTGCATTATGCGAAGAACAGCAAATCTTTTAAGGAGAGAGAAAGAGAAAATCTCCGGAGCCCCATAGCTGCCAAGAGAGGAAAAGAGACTGTCCGGAGATTGATGAATGCGGGATAAAAACCTGGGACATCTCAAAGAAAGGAAACCTTTCTCTCCTCGAGGTTTAAGTGGAAACTTTCCCAGGTCAAGCACAAAGTTAACCAAATGAATTGCATGCCCTGCGTCTTTCACTCAGCGGCAGTTACACGCCTAACAAGCCTCCGAACGCGAGGTCTCTGCACTCCAAAAGGGAAGACGCGTTGAAATGGCTCGAAATAAAAGCAGAACAATTTGGAAAAATGCTGAAAACAGCCACAAGTTAGTGAGAGAAACGTTAGAAAATAATGCATGAGACGGACAGTAAAAGTAATTTTAAGTTTCTGGTGCAGTTCTCGAAGTTGTAGGCCCTACGTGATGGTGTTATTTGGACGAAATGCCTAAATTAGTAGAAGAAAAAAATGTCCTCTTGGATTTCAGGGATGCAAGTTTGTGTGTGATTGGATAGTAATCTAAGAGGCCCATGAGCACATTCTTCATTAAAATATGTTCCTTTAAAACCGTAATCAAATCATGATTTCTTTTAATTCTATAAACATTTAACTTAAATAAAACGTGGGAGAAATCTCTAAAATTAGGCAGCAAACCAGCAATGAAAACCTTCCAAACATATAAAACTAAATGACAATGCAATCAGGACTAAAATGAAATAAAACAGTCCCGTGACCAAGCAGCAGGGAGCCTACCTCCGGCGAAGGACTGGGCCAGCACCTCGGCGGTGAAGGCGGTCTTGGGGCTGGTGCCGCTCTGGCGCTCCTCCGCCAGGTGTTCGCCCAGCACGTTCCTCCACCTGCCGTACAGGAAGCTGTGCAGGATGTCCGAGGTGATCACGTCTGACAGCGAGCGGCTCGGACACTTAAATCCAGACTTGAGAGCCAAAGCGTCGGCGGGTAGCACGGAGCCCATGTTTTGCAAATGAAAAAAGAAAAAAGATGAAAACCCTGAAGTGATACCAGCTGCAAAAAAACAAGACGCGGAAAAGAGTAGAGGAAGAAGTGGACACCCAGAGCTGCTCCTCAGTGCGTCCTTCTGCTCCAAACGGTCTGTGCGTAAAGCTGCCCAGCCATGCTGGGAGGCTCTCTTTATATAGGTGGCCAGTGGGAGCCCCCTGTCTAATTACTTATTAATGACACACCCCTCACCGCGTGGACCTGCCCAACGCACCGCGACGCACCAGCACGGAGACAGGAACTTTATTGGAGCAAATCCTGCATCGAGCTGGACTTTAAGTGAACGCAACACTGTTTTGCAAAGCTGCAAATCCATGTCGATTGATTAAAATGCATAGTTCATTTTTAAGTATTCTAAACGTTGAAAACCCTCCGAATTAAAAGTGCTTAAAAAGAGAGTTGTAAAAATAGATTCAAGCCAACAGAATGTATGGGCTGCACTCTGTAGAACATGGGAATATAAACGGTACGCTGTTTAAAAGTAGGATACAGAAATACCTGAAAAAATAAAATAACGCAACAGGGTTTGAGAATGTAAAATAAATAAATAAATGAAGAACATTTTGTGTGAGTGTAGGTGATGAGTTGAGTTTTTCTGGGTCATTGAGTCTGGGAGTTGCTCACCCATTTTTTTCTCATGCATTTGGTATTCATGCGGTGGTAATATTATTTTTTTTTTGTAAGGAGTTAGCGCGGGAATAACAAGAATGGAAACCAACTCGTCGTGAAGTTTTTTCTTCCAGCATTGTTCGCATGCAAAAAATGCAAAGCTGCTTTGACGTGGTTCACTTTTTTTCAAGCCCTTGTTGAGGTAAGCGGTTTAATATTCATGGGTGTTCGGAGCCCGCTCGGTATTGTGACAACGTTTAGATGAGTATATACGGTCCTTTTCTTCTCTGTAGTCACAGTCCTCGGTGTTTTTTCCTCTCTTGCCTATTTTTCGGGCTTGATGGACTGGGGCTAAATGGGCAGTTTTCCTTCTTTTCCAGCAGAGAGGACATCTTTATTCCATCCCCGGCTCACAGGTTTCCTATTCAGCTCCCCTCCGAGTGATGTCAGGACCCTGAAAAGTGCTGCAAATCAATCTTTCATGGTGTTTTGAGGACAATTTGACATCCATGCACTCCTCTTTTCACTCCAACAACTACAAGGGGATTGTCCGGGGAAATGGTCAAGTTGTGGTCTCTCTCTCTCTCTCTCTCTCTCTCTCTCTCTCTCTCTCTCTCTCTCTCTCGCTGCTGGACGAATATGGATTATGGCAATGTAATGGGAAAGAAGAAATGGCAACTAAATACAATAGCGGAGGTTTTTTTTTTTTTGAGCTAAAGAGATAGTGAAAAGGCAAGGTGAGTGACAGGGCACGAAAAAAGATTACTGTGAAACAGCTGCTTTTTATGAGCGGGCCCCTCCTACATTTGTCTCCTTTTTCCCAGATGAAATTTCTCCTCCTTTTCAACGGGATTCTTTCTCATCTAGATTGATTTACATTTATAGCATTCATCGCACAAATCCGAGGTTAAAGGATGGGGGGGCAGGGGTGGAAGGTGGG